>NC_059123.1:8938700-9238700 GCF_020740685.1 Jaculus jaculus
AGGGAGAAAGAGTGAGAGTGAGGGAGGGAGAGAGAGATATACCAGGACCTCCTGGCAAGTAAACTCCAGACATAAGCACGACTTTGTGCAGGTGGCTTTATGTGGGTACTGGGTTGGCACGGATTGTAAGGAAGTGCCTTTAACGGCTGAACCATCTCTCCAGCCCATGAGGAGAGTTTTTATTTTGGCTTACAGTCTAGAGTGGAAGCTTCATGATGGGAAGGGAAATGACATGAGCAGAAGCTGGACATCAGCTCTGCCACAGCGGGTGGACAAAAGCAGCAGAAGAGCTTTGGCAAGGAGGAGCTGGCTCCAACACACTTAAGCCCAACCGCAACAACACACCTCCTCCAGCAAGGTTCCACCTCCAAAACCGTCATCGCCTGGGGTGGCGCATTCAGAACACCTGGGTTTGTGGGGAACATCAGACTCAAAGCGCCATGACTGTGCTCTGTGTTGCTGCCACGCTTACCCCAGCTATTGGTTTTTGTTTTGTTTTTTTGAGGTAGGGTCTCACTCTGGTCCAGGCTGACCTGGAATTAACTCTGTAGTCTCAGGGTGGCCTTGAACTCATGGCGATCCTCCTACCTCTGCCTCCCGAGTGCTAGGATTAAAGGCGTGCGCCACCACGCCCGGCTCCCCAGCTATTGGGATAACTACCATCTCCCCTTCCTTTTCCCATAGTGTTTATTCACCTGACCCTGACCCATTCTGTAGGAAATTGCCTTCTTTAGAAACACTGAACTTATCCTTGCTTAAAGAAGAGTTTTCTTGCTGAATTTGGACATTGAGTTAAATGCCCCATGTCACTTTTTCATAGGTTTTTACTTGATTTCATTGCAATGTCCCAAACCCGCCTGTTTGCATGGCTGCTTCCTGCACAGGGTCCTAAGTTGCTCAATGGAAGTCCTGGCTTGTATCTATCCTCCTTTGAACCCCTCCCTCCCACACAATGAGTAAGTGCTTGCTTATGTTTCTTGAATGGAGCCAGTCTGCAAATCCAGTGCTGTCTGAACACCACAAAAGATTGATGAACTTGCCTTTAATTACAATTTACTGTAATAGGCTCAACTTTAACTGGAAATATCTCTGCCCTTTAAGAATAAGACTTTTTTTTTTTTTTTTTTTTTTCAAACAGGATCTCACTTCGTAGTCCAGGGTGACTTGGAAACTAATGATCTTCCTTCTTCATTTTCCCAAGTGCCAGATGGATTGCATGTAAGTACTGCCATGCCAAGTCAAAATTAATTTTACTTTTACAAAGACAGGGAATGCTAAATGATTATATAATATGCTTTCCCTTTTTAAAACTTTTGGCTTATGCAAACTCAAATATTTAATTGATTATCCATCTTATGCAATAGCAATACTTCTGAAAAGTTTTCAGATAATAACATTGTAAATTAAATTAAATTAAATTAATTCACTTCAATGAGAATATCAGTAAAACTCCTGGAACGGCAAGAATTCCTCTAGAAGGGAAAAGTTCTACAAAAGTTTCCTTATTCTTGGCTGTAAACCTGGCTTAGTCACTACCACACTTGCCTGCAAAGCCTATGGACCTAGGTTTGATTCCCTAGGATCCATGTCAGCCAGATTCACAAGGGAGTGCAGGCATCTGGAGTGAGTTTGCAGAGGCTGGAAGCCCTGGTGTGCCCATTCTTTCTATCTGCCTCTCTCTCCCTCTGTCTGTCAAATAAATAAATAAGATATTAAAAACAAAACAAAAAAAATAGTTCATAAAAGTTTTCTTGTTGTGCTTGCAATGTCAATTCTCCCTCTATGTTTTTTTTCTTGTTTTTCCACCCAAATTTCAGAATCTTGATGTCTGGAGTGTAACATGCCCCATGAGGCTGCTTTCAGACTCCACATGCAAGATCAAATCTTCCCAGGTTAGGACACAAGAAGTTCAATGGAAAGAAAGCAAAGCTGGGCATTAGGAAGACTGCTCAGTGGACCAAGTGACCATAGAGAGACGGCTCAGTGGAGCGAATCAGTTCCGTGCAAGCTTGAGGACCAGAATTTGTATCCCACGTAAAAGTGCGGGTAGAGCCGGGCGTGGTGGCGCACGCCTTTAATCCCGCACTCAGGAGGCTCAGGTAGGAGGATCGCCGTGAGTTCGAGGCCACCCTGAGACTACATAGTGAATTCCAGGTCAGACTGGGTAGAGCGAAACCCTACCTCAAAAAACCAACCAACAAAACAAACAAAAAGTGAGGGTAACATGTTTCTAAAGCCCAGCACACATAAGGTGGAATGAGATAGGAGAATTGGAAGCCCGTGGACTGGCCAGCCTGTCGAACACAACAGTAAACAACAAAAAAGACCTTGTGGCAAATAAGGCAAGGACTTATGCCCGACTTTGTCCTGACCTCTACATGTGCAGATCACATAATCCATTCAAACACCCATAAGATTTAAAAAGAAAGCCAAGCTGGTCATGGTAGCACATGTGTGTAATCCTACCACTGAAGAGGCTGAGGCAGGAGGATCACCTTGAGTTTGAAGCCATCCTGGGCTACAGAGTGAGTGAGACTTACTCTTGAAAATCCTAAAATAAGCCGGGCGTGGTGGCGCACGCCTTTAATCCCAGCACTCGGGAGGCAGAAGTAGGAGGATCGCCGTGAGTTCGAGGCCACCCTGAGACTACGTAGTGAATTCCAGGTCAGCCTGAGCCAGAGTGAGACCCTGCCTCGAAAAAAACCAAAAAAAAAAAAAAATCCTCAAATAGAGCGGGAGAAGTGGCTTAGCTGTTAAGGCACTTGCCTACAAACCCAAAGGACACAGGTTCAATTCCCCAGGACCCACGTTAGCCAGATACACAAGGGGTCGCAAGCGTCTGGAGTTCATTTGCAGTGGCTGGAGGCCCTGGCGCGCCCATTCTCTGTCTCTTTATCTCTTATCTCTCTCAAATAAATAAATTAATAATAATTTTAGGGCTTCACAGGTAAACACCTTAACCTCTAAAGCCACCTCTCCAACCTCCTGGCATTTTTATCCATCATCTATGCCACAGAGCTTAAAACATAACACAAATTTTAAGTTGAAAAGGAAAAGTATATATGTGGTCATTTATAAGTAACATACAAAAGTTAATCCATGTGAGAGCGTGGTTCTCCCAAAGTTTCTTCCTTTTCTAGAAACATAACATTTTACACCCACGGAACATTTACTGAATAGCCTAAAGGAATATTACTTGGTTTTATTTATTTATTTTTTCTTTTCCAAGAATCCATGCTGTATTTGTTGGAATGAATGTCAGAATTCCCTTCTCTTCCTCAGTGGCTGATGCCGTACGAACTTTCCCACAAGGTCAGGACAAGAATGCCAGAAACACATGCTTTGGAGCCAACGGGTCTTGGGAACAAGCAGGAACTGAGACACACACATGAGCTGTTCTCTATACCACGGCCAGGGCTCAAGTGCTTAATATTAATATTAATGCTTAATGTGGCCAGAATGCAATCGAGTGGGCAGTGGTACGAGAACTGGATCAGTCCTTAGTTCATCTAGCATCTGCACTTGACTCAGCCGCCGCATCTGACCTTCGTAGGGTGCGCTCACCCCACCTCTGCAGGGTCAGGCACCGCTCCCCGGCTGGCTGGGGTGTTTCCTGTGTAGGCTCAAAGACAAGCGAACAGCCAAAGGCAGGCAGCAGTTCACCAGCACATCCTGTCGTGAAGTGGTTTGGCGAGGCTGATTTGTAGGAATGGATTCCATATGGCGTAAGATTAGACTGCTTGCTCAAAGAGAATCCCCAGGCATTTCAAATGTCCCGAAATAAAAATCAAGAAAGACAAGGATATGAAAACATTTCAATAATTGTTTTATTTTTCCCTTTTTCTTTCTTTGAAGGTAGGGTCTTGCTCTAGCCCAGGCTGACCTGGAATACACTCTGTAGTCCCAGGCTGGCCTTGAACTTATAGAGATCCTCCTACCTCTGCCACCCAAGTGCTGGGATTAAAGGCATGTGCCACCACGTTGGGGGGGGGGTGGGAAGAGAGAGAGAAAATATGAAGGAGAATGAGAGAGAGAATGGGCATGCCAGGACCTCTAGCCACTGCAAATGAACGCCAGATGCCATCTTGCGTATCTGACTCTATGTGGGTACTGGGGAATCAAACTCTGGTCATTAGGGTGTGCAGGCAGGCATCTAAATTGCTGATCCATCTCTCCAGCCTCACATTTTAGTAATTCTCTAAGTAAATTTAAATACTCTAGGCTTAAATAATGTCCAGAGGGAAAACACATCCCATTAACAATATGCACCAACATTTTTATTTACTTATTTATTAGAGATGGAGAGAGGGGGAGAGAGAGAGAGAGTGTGTGTGAGAATGGGCATGCCAGGGCTTCTAGCCACTGCAAACAAATTCTAGATGCATACGCCATCATGTGCATCTGGCTTACGTGGGCCGTAAAGAATCGAACCTGGGTCCTTAGGTTTTGCAGGCATGCCCCTTAACCACTAATCCATCTCTCCAGCCCGACCAACATTTGAAGAATCAAATAGGTGCATAAAAGGAGGCCATTCTCACAATTCTTTCTTTTTATAAAAAAGTTTTAATTTATTTTTATTTATTTATTTCAGAGAGAGAAAGAGGCACAGAGAGGACACACCAGTGCTTCCAGCCACTGCAAATGAACTCCAGATGCATGAGTCACCTTGTGCATCTGGTTTACGTGGGTCTTGGGGAATCGAACCGAGGTCCCTTGGCTTTGCAGGCAGGCACCTTAACCGCTAAGCCATCTCTCCAGCCCCGTTCTCACTATTCTTATATCAAATATAAATATCATGGGTGAAGACCAGGAGTAAAAGATATGCACACCACTGAGCAAATGTTTAATTTTTTTTTTAAATTTATTTATTTATTTATTTGAGAGCGACAAACACAGAGAGAAAGACAGATAGAGGGAGAGAGAGAGAATGGGCGCGCCAGGGCTTCCAGCCTCTGCAAACGAACTCCAGACGCGTGCGCCCCCTTGTGCATCTGGCTAACGTGGGACCTGGGGAACCGAGCCTCGAACCAGGGTCCTTAGGCTTCACAGGCAAGCGCTTAACCGCTAAGCCATCTCTCCAGCCCGCAAATGTTTAATTTTGGTCTCATAGAGGCCACATTACTGTACCGCTAACAATTCACATACTCATATGGCTATAAATATAATTTTAAATATTATCTTGGCATACATTATGTAAATTTTTATAAATTTCTTATGGGTAATTGTAGGCTTAGAGCTGCCAAGTTTCTTTGTCCAATACACTTCCCTTGAACATATATATATATACACACACACACACACACACACACACATATATATATATATACACATACATACATACATACATACACATACTTACATACATACATACGTATAGTGACATATATAGGTACACATACATATATATACACATATAGTGACATGTATACACATACAGTGACATTTATACATACATATATATGTATATATATGTATATACATATATATGCATGTATGTATATGTATGCATATATGTGTATATGTATATATATACATACAAATATGTATGTGTATATATATATCTGTCACTGTAGTAGTAAGTCACATGTGATTTGTGGTAGATTATAGCCACCTAGAGTACATACCATGTTCAGCTCATGGCTGTATTCCAATGCAACAGATGCTCTATTGCTTAGTAAGCATAATTATCAGCTAAATTGAATTTATAAATACAAATTAACATATTAGTGACAGGGAAATTTCTGCGCATAATAACATTTTACTCATTGTCCATTTAGGCATCACACACTGTAAACTAATAACTCTCTGCCAGCCACTGTGTTAGGGTCTACAGCTCTCCACAATAAAGTTAAATCGTGTCAACAAATAATTACAACCAACGACTTTCTGAGGATACTGTAATTGTTTGGGAAGGATGCTGCAGAAGTTACACTTAAGTAAAATTTCTGTTGTGTAGAGGCATTCTGTAATGGGGAGCTGGCCTGAAATAGGGTGCTGGGGTGCTTCCTGGAGCCCCAAACCCTATGTTTGTATCTTCAAATTAATCGAAGAATTGGCAATCCAGACTGGAGAAAATGATTTTAGATCCCCACATTTTCTTCAGCTATCACAGGGGTGTGAGGGAAAGAAAGGGCCAAGGAAGGGAAGACAAAGTGGGGAGAGGAGAAATACACCGTGTGGTCCAGAATACCGTGTGAATGAACACGAAGAACATATATGTGTGTGTGTGTGTGTGTGTGTGTGTGTGTATATGAAGGGATTTAGAAAAAAAAAATCTGCGCTTCCAGGGTGGGAGCTAGATAATCTTTCTGGCTGGAAGACCCACGCCTGTTGCCCTGTGAAGCTCCAGGGATGGTGAGGATAAGAAAAAGAACCTCTCTGTGGGCCCAGAAAAGACATATTTTAGAGTCTATGCCCAGGAAGAGGTTGGTACACCTACCTACACCAGGTATTCTAGCCAAGCGACCTGGGCTCAGAGGAAGAATCAGGCTCAGGGAGGGAACTCAAGAAAGATGGGCAGATGTTGAACCCCACAAGAGAAGCAGGCTGGCGGAGCTGAGATGGGAGGGGTCCATGGGAACGGGGTGACATAAGATCCCATCCGTAAGTGCTGTCCTGCCTACCCGGGGCTAACCTAGCTTTTCACAGTTCCATATATTTTCTTAAAATACTCTATTTACTAATTATTTTATTGAGAACCCATCTTACATCTAAAATTTTGTCTTTTTTTTCCCTGCCAGTGTGCTAGAGGGTAGAATTTTGTGTGAATGTAACAGCTTGGGAATCCTTGAATACAAAAACAATGTACACACTGAGAGCCCCAAGTTCATCTGCAGGAATACCTGATTTTCTGATTTGTGTGTGATATCCCCTCACACAATGTACACACTGAGAGCCCCAAGTTCATCTGCAGGAATACCTGATTTTCTGATTTTTGTGATATCCCCTCACACAATGTACACACTGAGAGCCCCAAGTTCATCTGCAGGATTACCTGATTTTCTGATTTGTGTGTGATATCCCCTCACACAATGTACACACTGAGAGCCCCAAGTTCATCTGCAGGAATACCTGATTTTCTGATTTGTGTGTGATATCCCCTCACACAATGTACACACTGAGAGCCCCAAGTTCATCTGCAGGAATACCTGATTTTCTGATTTGTGTGTGAGATCCCCTCACACAATGTACACACTGAGAGCCCCAAGTTCATCTGCAGGAATACCTGATTTTCTGATTTTTGTGTGATATCCCCTCACACAATGTACACACTGAGAGCCCCAAGTTCATCTGCAGGAATACCTGATTTTCTGATTTTTGTGTGATATCCCCTCACACAATGTACACACTGAGAGCCCCAAGTTCATCTGCAGGAATACCTGATTTTCTGATTTTTGTGTGATATCCCCTCACTCAATGTACACACTGAGAGCCCCAAGTTCATCTGCAGGATTACCTGATTTTCTGATTTTTGTGTGATATCCCCTCACACAATGTACACACTGAGAGCCCCAAGTTCATCTGCAGGATTACCTGATTTTCTGATTTTTGTGTGATATCCCCTCACACAATGTACACACTGAGAGCCCCAAGTTCATCTGCAGGAATACCTGATTTTCTGATTTGTGTGTGATATCCCCTCACACAATGTACACACTGAGAGCCCCAAGTTCATCTGCAGGAATACCTGATTTTCTGATTTTTGTGTGATACCCCCTCACACAATGTACACACTGAGAGCCCCAAGTTCATCTGCAGGATTACCTGATTTTCTGATTTTTGTGTGATATCCCCTCACACAATGTACACACTGAGAGCCTCAAGTTCATCTGCAGGAATACCTGATTTTCTGATTTGTGTGTGATATCCCCTCACACACAGTAAGATGTCTACAAGCATGCATACAATCTCTGTTATGAGATTACTTTGTTTTTGTCTCTGGCCACTTATTGTCTCATTATTCAAAACATTTGCTGCATGTTACTGTGTGGTGCCCACTGTGATGGGTGCCCTTGCTTTCAGTTCAGTGGTCTCTGACACAGACCTAAGGCATTTCAGTATTTCAGGCAATTATTCAAATGTCATAGTAGCAAAACTGTAGACTTTTCTGAGGCAGAAAATCCAACATATATAGTTCATACAGTAATTTAGTTGCCTAGGAAACATTCATGCACTCAACAAATATGGATCAAGGTTCTATTTTGAGCGAGTGGTAAGGAGGTTTCAGGGTAACAGCTCTGCCACCCAAAATAAAAGCAAGAAATGGGTTTGATTCTGTGAGGGAGAATCTTGTTTTGCCCATTATCTCTTTCTGCCCAAAGGAGTCCTACTGTCTCCACTATACAGGAGGTCAGAAATGTCAGAAGGGTCTAATTTCTCCTTATCTCCTCCCCAAGTGTTCTCCCTTTCTTTTTCTTTTTATTTATTTATTTGCAAAGACATACACAGAAAGAGTGCATGCATGAGCAAGAGGGGGGGGAGAGGGAGGGGGGGGAGGAGGTGAGATAGGGCCTCTAGTCACTGCAAATGACTTCCAGGCACACCTGTCACTTTGTGCATCTGGCTTTAGGTGGGTACTGGGGAAATCAAACTCCAGTCATTAGGTTTTGTTGAGCCATCTCTCCAGCCATGAATACCCCCCTTTTTAAACTAATTTGTTTTTATTTGGGGGGGAGGGGGAGAGAGACAGAGAGAGAGAGAGAGAGAGAGAGAGAGAGAGAGAGAGAAAAGAGAGGGAGAGAATGGGCCTGTCAGGGCCTCTAGCCACTGCAAATGAACTCCAGATGGATGCGCCCCCTTGTGCATCTGGCTTACGTGGGACCTGGAGACTCGAACCTGGGTCCATAGGCTTCATAGGCAAGCACCTTAACCACTAAGCCAACTTTCTAGCCCCCTTTCTTTGAAGAGATGATCACTCCCTTCCAAGAAGGATAATTCCCTTTCCTAGGAGTGAAAAGAGATTACTTCCTTTCCTGACGACCTGGGGGCACTCAGGCACCTGGTGTTGAGGCTGGACTAACGTTTAACCGCTGTCCAGTCAACCCCCATAAAAGCCGCCCAGTCTGGGTCTATGGCTGGGCTTTTACATTTTTGTAACCCTCACTCTGCTGTGGGTGAGCACTTCATTCTTTCCCTCTCCTAAGCTCCATAAACTCTAAGCTAAAAATCTTTCCACACTTTATCCTCTGGTCTATGTGATACAGGATATTGGGGTTCCTTGCCATTGTACCAGTATTGAGAGGAGGAAGTAGGCAGCCATTCAGGACAGTGGGCCCAAAGACGGAGCACCATGCCTGCGTCAGCTGAACCAGAGTTCAGCGTCTGATTCAGTTCATCCAATCAGCTCTCTCCCCTCCTCTCAGCCCCCACCAATCAGCTTGCTGTCAGGTGAGCAAGGTCCCTCCCCCCCCCCTTTTAATTTTCTATCTTTCCTGAACTTCTTGATTCTTGCTCTGGTACATCCTCAGACATCCTGCAGCTCTTGAGATGGGGAATGTGGAGGTTTGATTCAGGTGTCCCCCATAAACTTAGGCGTTCTGGATGCTAGGTTCCCCAGCTGATGGCAATTGGAAATTAAAGCCTCCTGGAGGCAGTGTATTGTTGGGGGCGGGCTTATGGGTGTTATAGCCAGTTTCCCCCTTGCCAGTGTTGGCACACTCTCCTGTTCCTGTTGTCTACCTGATGTTGGCCAATGGGTGATGTTCACCCTCGGATTGTGCCATTGCTTTCCCCTGCCATCGTGTGGCTTCCCCCTCAAGCCTGCAAGCCAAAATAAACCCCTTTTGTTCCCCACATCTGCTCTTGGTTGGGTGATTTCTACCAGCAATGCGAACCTTACTGCAAAAGGGGGAGAAGATGAAAGGCCCAAGAATTCAGAAGCTCAGAAATACTATCACGCTCCAAAGGGAGCTTAAGCGGGCCCCTGCATACCTCAAACTCCAGGTTTTACTCTCTGTTAGAAGCAAGTAAAGAATCCCTCTTCTCATTATATCGGAGCCCGCTCCTAATATAAAACTAGGTAAAAAGGGCATGAGATAGCCCTCAGGGATGGGAAATGAGTAATAAAGTAGACCACTTATTTAGTTTCTGTAAATAGCCTGCACCATAAGCCTTAATAGCCCACACTGTAAGCCTTAGTAGCCCACACTGTAAGCCTTAGTAACTCGCACCATAGGCTGTAGCAGCCTGCCTCAGACCACCAAGGTCATAGGAGGCTGATACCATACTCTGTTACCCCCACCTAAGGAATTGCACAAGTGCTGACCTCCAAGGTCACAGGAGACTGGAACCATACTCTGCTACTCCCACCCAAGGACCTGCGCAAACGCTGACCACCAAGGTCATAGTCATAAGAGAGTGATTGGTCCATGAGGGGCTTGAGCAAAGTAAACTAATTGGCTTAGAAACTGTGGGGTGGCACAAACTGACTGGCTCGCACCCCGTGGGCTCCTGATATTAAAACAATGATTGGTCTAATGCACAGGCTTTGTTAGAAACCCTATAAAAACTGTCCCGTTCCTGCATTCGGGGCTCTGCAGTCCTCTACCCCTGTGCGGTGTACGACTGTGGGCCCCAGCGCGCTTGGAGTAAAATCCTCTTGCAGTTTGCATCAAGACCGCTTCTCGTGAGTGAGTGATTTGGGGTGTCGCCTTATCCGGGCAGAGCGTGGGGACCCCCTGGGGGGGTTTTTTCCCACAAAGACAGCTCCTACCACATGGGGTCCCTACCCCCTCAGGCCTTCCACATGTTAGGAGCTCTCTGCACTTTTCTTCTCTTTTCCTCTTTAAATCTAATTTCATTTAGAAGATTCCTTTCCATGTTTCCAGCCCCCCGCCCCCCCCTCGCCCCCAGGCCCATGCCGGACTCGCACATACCTCTCAGACCACATGGGTGTATCCATCCCCCTTTCTTTGGTCTGCAGACTCTCCTTCCGTTCCCTGAATAGATGTAATGGTTTATAAAGTAGCCTTCTCAGTCTGTCTTATTTTAATTCTTTGTTTAAAAAATAAAACAGGAAAGAAGTCAGGGTTTAGCATTTAAGGACTTTTTTTTTTTTTTTTAATTTTTATTTGAGAGCGACAGACACAGAGAGAAAGACAGATAGAGGGAGAGAGAGAGAATGGGCGCGCCAGGGCTTCCAGCCTCTGCAAACGAACTCCAGACGCGTGCGCCCCCTTGTGCATCTGGCTAACGTGGGACCTGGGGAACCGAGCCTCGAACCGGGGTCCTTAGGCTTCACAGGCAAGCGCTTAAGCGCTAAGCCATCTCTCCAGCCCTTAAGGACTTTTTTTGAACCCTCTAACCCTCCTTACAATACGATGCAGGCATTGGGGTGTCTGAGAGCAAAGGAGCCTTTCTTGGCTCTTAGTTGGGCTGTAGGGCAAAAGCTGGGGGGCTGGACTTTCGGGCATACAAAGCCTTCACTGAGTCAGTGGTCTCCGAGTTCTTGTCTTACAAGTTCAAAGAGTTGAAATTCACCAGCCAGAGGGTAAAGTTTTGAGGAAGTTTATTAAATTATAGACAGAATTTAAGAGAAGGAAGACACAGCCCCAACGAGGCAATAATGGAAAAGCCCAGAATCCCACAGAAGGAGGCAATGCAGAGCTATTGTCCAAGATGGGCTTCCAGAACATGCAAAAGTTCAGAACTTAAGGAATAAATGCAGAGCTCTTGATCATGAGATGGTCAGAGGGGCTTCTGGAAAATGGAAAAGCGCAGAACTCAGGAGAAGGAAGAACTGCAGAGCTCTTGATCAAGCATGTACGAGTGGGTTCCAGAAAATGGAAAAGCCCTGAGATTTCTTTTCTTCATTAATTAACTTATTTATTTGCAAGCATAGAAAGACAGACAGAAAGAAAGACAGACAGACAGAAAGAAAGAAAGAAAGAAAGAAAGAAAGGGAAAAAAAGAGGGAGAATGGGCACACCAAGGCCTCTAGCCACTGCAAACGAACTCCTATGCATCTGGCTTTATGTGGGTGCTGGGGAATTGAACCCAGGTCATTGGGCTTTGCAGGCTAGTGCCTTAACTGCTGAGCTGTCTCTCCAAGCCACACCCTGATATTTCTTACCCCAAGGCATAGAATCTCCTCAGAACTGTGCTTCCTTCTTCAGACTTCAGAGTGAATGAAGCAATCAGGTTGGGTATATAATCAGGGTGAGTATGTGCCTTGTGTGTACGATGTCTTGGGTTTGGTCTCCAGAGCTCCAATTAATCAATCAATCATCAGTCAATCACACAAATAGTAAGCTTGGTCTATCTGTGCTGTTCATCTCTCTAACCTATGAGGAGTTTCCAGCTCACTGTAACCTAGACTTATGGCCTCTGTCCCTTTCTCCTGCTCCATAAATTGCAAAATGTGAATAGCTTGGAATATGAAAAAGAAAAGAAAAGAGTGACAAAGATATCAGAGGCAAGCTCTTCATCAGAAGTGATCATATGGGGTGATTGTAACAAAATACACGAATCAGCACCTTTTTTCCCTAGTTCATAGTTTTTAGCTAGTATGTATTAATCCATCCTTGTGAGATGATGATGATGGTAATGCGAATCCAAGAGATTTACGAGGAGCATTCAGCTATAGTGACCACACTCTATTTTTCTGCTCCCTTTTCTGATGACTCTCTCTGTGACTACTTTTCTATTGACACGACCCTCCTGTGACATGTATGACTCTTAGATACTGATTGCCCTAACACATTTTTGCTGATTTTTTTGTTTTAAAATTTTTGTCTATTTTTATTTATTTGAGAGTGACAGAGAAAGAGGCAGGGAGAGAGAGAATGGGTGTGCGCCAGGGCCTCCAACCACTGCAAACGAACTCCAGATGCATGTGCCCCTTTGTACATCTGGCTAATGTGGGTCCTAGGAAATCAAGCAGCAAACTGGGATCCTTAGGCTTCACAGGCAAGTGCTTAACCAGTAAACCATCTCTCCAGCCCTATACTGATTTTTATTTACAGATACCACTTTCTCCTTTCCTTAGGCACAAATTCATTTTTAGCATAAGAGTCATTTCTCTGGAATTGGCTCATTAATTTTTCCTTCCTTCCTTCCTTCCTTCCTTCCTTCCTTCCTTCCTTCCTTCCTTCCTTCTTTCTTTCTTTCTTTCTTTTCTTTTTTTGAGGTAGGGTCTCACTCTAGCTCAGGCTGACCTGGAATTCGCTATGTAGTCTCAAGGTGGCCTCAAACTCAAAGCAATCCTCCTACCTCTGCCTCCTGAGGGCTGGGATGGCAAGTGAGCATCACAACATCTGGCTTCTGGTCTCCAATTTGCTTCTTTGCATTTGGGTGTTCCCTTGGACTGGGTCACCTCCGTCTACTCCCAGAAGATATTCATCATTGTGCTGCTATGCTACTGAGCAAGACTGGGGTATCTCTACCTAGGGGGGTAATATGGTTTTGTGGAATGAGATAATCATGAAAATGCATGATTAGGAACTTTGATAAAGTTAAAAAAAGGAAAATACGGTTAAACAACCGTCCATGTCAGAGGACTCAAACTTATTTTAAAGAGGATTAAAAATGTGCATGTGGGCTGGAGAGATGGCTTAGTGGTTAAGCGCTTGCCTGTGAAGCCTAAGGACCCCAGTTCGAGGCTCAATTCCCCAGGACCCACGTAAGCCAGATGCACAAGGGAGCGCACGTGTCTGGAGTTCATTTGCAGTGGCCGGAGGCCTTGGCGTGCCCATTCTGTCTCTCTATCTGCCTCTTTCTCTCTCTCTCTGTCTGTCTGTCGCTTTCAAATAAATAAAAATAAACAACAAAAAATGTGCGTGCGTGTGTGTGTGTGTGTGTGTGTGTGTGTATGTACGTGTGTGTGTGTACCACAGCACAGGTCTGGAGGTCAGCAGACAACCTTGGGGTGTCAGTTCTCACCTGCCACCAGGGTGTCTCTTGTTTAGTCACTGAAAATGCCAAGTTGGCTGGCCCACGAGTTTGGGGTTCTCCTAACTCTGTCTCTCGTGGATGTAGGTGTGCTATATTCCAGATGCATGGGCTGTTTGCATCTAGCTTTGTGTATGCTCTGGGGATCCAGACTTCAGTGGCCAGGCTTATACAACAGGCACTGTTTTTAAAAGTTAAATTTTTAGCCGGGCGTGTTGGCACACGCCTTTAATCCCAGCACTCAGGAGGCAGAGGTAGGAGGATCAGTGTGAGTTCAAGGACACCCTGAGACTACATAGTGAATCCCAGCCTGGACTAGAGCAAGATCCTACCTTGGAAAACCAAAAAAAAAGTTAAATTTTTAAAGATTTTATTATTATTTATTTATTTGATATATATGTGTATACACGCACACACACATATATATATAGAGAGAGAGAGAGAAAGAGAGAGAGAGAGAGAAAGAGAGAGAGAGAGAGAAAGGGAGAGAGAGAAAGAGGCAGGTAGAGAGAGAGAGGGACATTACCAGGGTCTCTAGCCAACTGCAAATGAACTTCAGACCCATGTGCCACCTTGTGCATCTGGCTTACATGGATCCTGGGGAATTAAACCTGGGTCCTTTGGCTTTGCAGGCAAGTGCCTTAACTGCTAAGCCATATCTCCAGCCCACAGCAAGCATTTTTAACCACTTTCTCAGCCCAAAAACAATTCCCCAAGGAAATGGTTGATTTTCAATTTGAAGTATGTGTAAGACTTAAATAGATAGAGGGCCTTGAAGAATAGGGACTTTTGTAATTTGAAGGTTGGAGGTAGAATGAGGCATGGAGTCCTAAGAATTCAAGGTGGGACTGGGGAGATGTCTGGTAAGTGTGAGTCCTTGAGTTAAAATTCCCAGACCCCACATCAAAAAAAAATTTAAGGAAGAACCCAAGATGAAGTTGGTGAATTAGGCAGGAACATGAGAAAATGCAAAATAACTTGATTTTTAAAAACCACAACCCCATAGGGAATACCTGCAACCCTACTGAGGGGGGTTCCTCAATGGAATGGAGGCAGGGATGAGGGAAAAGAAGGTACCAACACATGATGTATTCATACAAAATATGTTGTTAATAATAATAATAAAGATTTAAAAACCCACTTAAAAGGGCTGGAGAGATGGCTTAGTGGTTAAGCGCTTGCCTGTGAAGCCTAAGGACCCCAGTTTGAGGCTCGGTTCCCCAGGTCCCACGTTAGCCAGATGCACAAGGGGGCGCACGTGTCTGGAGTTCGTTTGCAGTGGCTGGAGGCCCTGGCGCGCCCATTCTCTCTCTCTCCCTCTGTCTTTGTCTCTATGTCTGTCGCTCTCAAATAACTAAACAAAAAATGAACAAAAAATTAAAAAAAAAACACTTAAAGGAAATTGGAAATCATCAAAAAATTTTAGGCAGGAAGAGAGAGAGAGAGAGAGAGAGAGAAATAATCATATTTATGTTTCTATGAATGATCCTAACAATACTCTCCAGAACAGATTTGGAGGGGCAGGAGTTAGTGTGGGAGATCAGTAGGGCACAGGGGACATTATTTCTCAGGCACAGGCCTTCTTTGCTTGAACTGTGGTGATGGTTAAGGAGGAGAAAGAAGAGAGAGAAATGGCTTTTATTTAGGAGGTCACAGTGAACCGATGAGTGGAGGAGGATTGTCTGATGGAAAGCATACCTCTCTTGTTTCTGTTTTCCACAATTGGTAATAATATACAGTAGTCCACAGTTTGCAGGGAGAAATAATAATACTTAGAATGATCTGATATATATGTTTTTGTGATAAGATAAACATATAAAATAAGTGATTGGGGTTTAAGTTACTGTATTAGTCAGGGTTCTCTAGAGGAACATAACTGGTAGAATGAATTATTTTAAAAAGGGAAATTATTGGATTAGCTTACAGTAGTCCAATAGCAGTTGCAGGCCCGAGAATCAAGGAACCTGGTAGCTGCTCAGTTCACGTGGCCAGAGGCCTCAGCTGTCCCGACCCGGCACTGCAGATGGCGCCGGAAAGCCTGGAGGCTTCCTGAGGAGCCGCTGGGTTTTGATCCACACGGGTCTTCAGTTGATGTGGGTCTTCAGTCTGCACTGGTCTTCAATCCACCCTGGAAGGCATCCGGCAGCTCCTGCAGCCAAGTGGAAAGAAGGAAGGAAGGGGCTCTTTTCACCCAGAGCTTCCTTATATGAAGGCCCCCTCTGAGATGGGCTGCCCACTCTGGGGGAAGGGCTCACTCTGGGGGAAGGACTTCCTCCTTTAGTTGATCCTTCCTGGAAGCAGTCTCTAAGACCCACCCGAAAGGGATTTCTGTGGATTACTAAACAGATCAAGTTGACAACACCTTAACTATCACAGTTACCTTTCTTGATGCTGGGATAAAGTACTTGACCAAAATCAGCTTAAGGGAGGAAGGGTTCATCTTGGCTTACAGTCCAAGGTCCATCATAACAGAGGAGGCTTTGCAGCAGGAGCTGGTTACACTGTGTCTACAGTCAGGAAGCAGAGAGGGATGAGGGCTCATGCTAAGCTCCCTAGCTCTCTCCTTTTTATACAGTTCAGGACCCCAGCCCATAAAATGGTATCACCTATGGTTAAGGTGGGTTTTCCCACCTCAACTACCCTAACCAAGATAATCCCTGACAGGCACACCCAGAGGTTAACTTAATCTAGACAGTCTCGTGTGACCAGTGATAACCTAATCTAGATAATCTTTTATGGGCCAAGAGGATCATTAGTCTGGTGATTCTAGGTCCAGAGAATTTGACAATAAATATAAACTATCACATGGTTTAATGTCTAATCTGACTTGGAAATACAGGTTTAGGAATTATTAGCCCATGCTTCAAAACAATCACATTTATTTTATTTTATGAGAGAGCAAGAGAGAGAGAGAGACAGAGAGAGTGGGAGAGAGAGAGAGAAAGAGAATTGGTGCACCAGGGTTTCCATCTACTGCAATCAAACTCCGGATGTATACAGCACCTTGTGCACATGTGCAATCTTGTGCTTGCATCATTTTGTGCCTCTGGCTTACGTGGGATCTGGAGAGTCGAGCATGGATTTAAGGGCTTTGCAGGCCAGTGCCTTAACCACTAAACCATCTCTCCGGCCCACATTTTATTTATTTATTTTGAGGTAACCCCAATAGCCTGACATATTTTTATGACAGAGAGAGAGAGTGGGGAGGGGGTCATGGAGAATTGGCATGCCAGGGCCTCTAGTCCCTGCAAATGAACTCCAGAGGTGTGCGCCACCTTGTGCACATGTGTGACCATGCATGCTTGCATCACTTTGTGTGTCTGGCTTACGTGGGATCTGGAGTGTTGAACATGGATCCTTAGCTTTGCAGGCAAGCACCTGAACCAGTAAACCATCTATCCAGCCCAAAATGAACTATTTTTAACCCAAGGATGCATGAAAAGGCTGAATCCTTATGAGTGACTACTTCCTTTTGCTTACTTTCTTTACTCCTTCATAAATAATAATTATGGAGCCAAACACCTACACATTGCACAATTTCAACACAATTAGGTTAGACACCGACCACAAAAGTCTATGGGGGTCTAGTTTCCATAGGGCAGGCAATCAAGACGCACTTCTTATTTGACCAAGTCACACTGGAAGTCTTGGGAAATCACATTCTTAATCATGGCTTATAAATGTATTTACTTTAAGAAATACTACTGTGGCTGTAAACATTTCTGTGCTCCCCTTTGAGAAGACAAGAGGAAGCCCTTCCCACCCTCAACTGTGACTTTGGCTACAAAGGCAGTCAATTCACTGACCTGGTGTACCTTCAGAGCTAAAGTTTCAGTCTGTTGCTTAGTCTTTGGTGGGCCATGGGCCTTGGGCCTCCTCAGCTAATATGGTTTTGCAAATGCAGGGTGTTTTGTGAGAGAAGCCATGTGGAAAGAACTCTGTAAGTTTGCAAAAGAATTTTTTTTTTTTTTTTTTTTTTGCCAGTGTTTCTAGCCACACAACTTCTCAAATGTACTGCTTCAGGCAGATGCATTTACAAATATCTTGTATTTTCTGTGTCTTTTTCCATTCCCTCTGTAGTGAACCAAGGACTTGGCCATGAACCCCAGTCAAAATAGCCTCATGGGATCAGGCTGAGTCATCTGAAGGCACCAGACACAGACGTGCTGACATTATTATCTAGGAAGGGATCCAAGGGGTAGAACTAGAGGAATCATGGTGTAGTTGGGTCCCAGAGTAGAGTGTAAGGCTATAGCTGAAAGTAAGGTGGGTAGTTGAAAGTTGAGATCCGTAGTGTGTCTCTGAGCCTGGTGCAAAGCCACCTGGAAGAGGAGAAAAGTCCTGAAGGTAGCTCTGAATGAACAAGGGTGCTAGGGGTCTCTTCCATTACAGCTGAGCACATGTCAGATGGAGTTTAGAGACCCTGGGTTATCTTGGAGCTTACCTGATCCCTTTGCTTCCCAACGTTCCATTCATCCTTTGCTCCTGTTTTCTGCGGACCAGCTGAGGTCCCATTTCCTGTATGGCTACCGATAAGCTATTCTAATTGGCTAGTCCCTAATGAAAATGCTAACTCTTTGTGCTGTGTCCATTTTAGGAGCCGACTTTTGGAAGTTCTTATGAGTTTTAGTTGTTTTTGTTCTTCCCAGTAGTTTTAATTCTTTCCCCTGCTTTTGAAAAATTCCATGTTGATTTTTAGGAAATAAGTAGCTAAGATGTTTTAGTTATATATATATTTTTAAATTTTTTTATTTATTTGAGAGCGACAGACACAGAGAGAAAGACAGATAGAGGGAGAGAGAGAATGGGCGCGCCAGGGCTTCCAGCCTCTGCAAACGAACTCCAGACGCGTGCGCCCCCTTGTGCATCTGGCTAACATGGGACCTGGGGAACCGAGCCTCGAACTGGGGTCCTTAGGCTTCACAGGCAAGCGCTTAACCACTACGCCATCTCTCCAGCCCTTTAGTTATATTTTTAACTTTAAATGTTCATTGCCTGTGAACTTGCTTGAGTTTAGGGATCATGTTTTGCTTATGCAGCTTTGTATTTTTTTAATTTTATTTATTTTTATTCATTTACTAGAGACACACAGAGAGAGATAGAGATAGAAAGAATGGCCACGTCAGGGTCTGAAGCCACTGTAAGCGAAATCCAGATACATGCATCACCTTGTGCATCTGGCTTATGCAGGTCCTGGGGAATTGATCCCGGGTCCTTTGGCTTTGTGGAATAATGCCTTGACCGCTAGGCCATGCCTGCAGCCCAGCTTTGTATTTTTATAAACTTAATAAACATGGCTATTCCTAAACCGGGCATGGTGTCACATGCCTTTAATCCCAGCACGCAGGAGGCTGAGGTAGGAGGATCGCATGAGTTCAAGGTCAACCTGGGGTTACAGAAGGAGTTCTGGGTCAGCTTGGGCTAGAGTGAGGCCCTATCTTGAAAAATATAAAAACCTATAGTAGTTATTCTTTATTAAGTACCTATTATATTTTCTGACACATAGCCTATTTCTAACTTTCAAAGGACTTCTTTCAGGTGTTATTGTTATTTCTATATTGGTCTTAGAAAGCACAGTCTTCTCAGAGGCAGAACTAGTAGCACTGGGGTTGCATCAGAACTCAGATTTGAATTCTCTGTTACTCCAGGTTACTCTGAAATTAGTGACTTGATGCATATGCATCAATATGAATTGTTGCTTGCATAGTTGATAGCATTTATCTCCCAGAGTGTCAATGACCAGCTATAGAGCCAAACTACAGGAAGCTGTGTGTGTGTGTGAGAGAGAGAGAGAGAGAGAGAGACAGAGGGAGAGAGAGAGTGACAGAGAGAAAGGGAGAAGGCAGGAAAGAAGGGAGAGAGATTTTTGTGCCTTATGTCACAAGGAAAACAAAGTCCTAGTTTCTGTATTTTTGGTATGTCTTCTCTTTTGCCTTTATTATTTTTGATTCTTCCCCTTGTCCACAGTCATCTATAAAAGTAATTTCTTATATTTCAACCCTCCCTCACCTCCATGAATGTTTGGTCTAACTTATGATTACCAGTTTCTGAAGACACTTTAGTTACCTTCCCCAAAAGTTCATTTGTTCAGAGGAGGTTGATTTATATTGTCTTTGTAGGAAGAGGGAGAGGAAGAGGGAAAGAGAGAGAGGGAGTGAGAGAGAGAGAGAGGAGGAGGAGGAGGGGGATTTAGAGAAGAAATAAAAAACAATAGTTTTCAACAAACTCATTCTTGGAGGTAACCAAGCTGTTTTTCTTTTTTTTTTTTTTAATTTTAATTTTTTTTAATTTTTTTGGCTTTTCGAGGTAGGGTCTCACTCTAGCCCAGACTGACCTGGAATTCACTATGGAGTCTCAGGGTGGCCTCAAACTCACGGAAATCCTCCTACCTCTGCCTCCAGAGTGCTGGGATCAAAGGTGTGCACCACCATGCCTGGCTATTTTATTTATTTATTTGAGAGTGACAGAGAGAGAGAAAGGGGGGGGGGGAGAGAAGGGCACACCAGGGCCTCCAGCCACTGCAAATGAACTCCAGATGCGTGCGCCCCCTTGTGCATTTGGCTAATGTGGTCCTGGGGAGTCAACCCTCGAACTGAGGTCCTTAGACTTCACAGGCAAGTGCTTAACTGCTAAGCCACCTCTCCAGCCCCCAAGCTGTTTTTCTAAATGAAAAATATAGAATATATCTGGTCCTGCAGCCAAAGGTATGATGTGCATTTCTCCAATTCTGTCCACAGGTCTTTGCCATGTTCCAAGCAGCTCTGGGCTTTCTGGCTGGTCTTCCTCACATGCTGCTCACATATTTTCAGATAAAAAGGTGGTAGAAGAAAAACCATTGAGAACAAGTGTTTGGATATATCTCAGAGCTATTTAAGCTGTGCATTGAGCTCCTGATGTGTTACATGACTTTGAAAACATCAGATAGACACCAATCAACTGTGGTGGTGAGACGCAGTGAATGCTGCACTTGGCACATCACTCTGCATCTGGGAAGCCTGAGGGAGGCCCCATGAGGAGGAGTTAGCAGCTGGGGAAGGCGGGTAGGGTATTCCAGGTACCATGTCATAGCTGTTACCTTAGCACACACAGAGAAAACAACACTTTGGACCCCTTTGGAGTATTCCAGGAGTTAAAATAATTGAAGCTTGCTCTGTGCCAACTAATAGTCCAGTTGCTTCACCTGGGCTCTAGTTCATTAAAACTTCACAGGAGGGCTGGAGGGATGGCTTAGCAGTGAAGGCACTTGCCTGCAAAGCTAAAGGGCCCAGGTTCGATTCCCCAGGACCCACGTAAAGCCAGATGCACAAGTGGCGCATGTGTCTGGAGTTCTCTTACAGTGTCTGAAGGCCCTGGTGTGCCCATTCTCTCTCTCTCTCCCTCTTTCTATTTCTCTCTCTCAGATATATAAAATGAAACAAACTAACTCAAAAAACAAAAAAGCTTCATAGCTGAGCATGGTGACGCATGCCTTTAATCCCAGCACTCGGGAGGCAGAGGTAGGAGGCTCTCCATGAGTTCGAGGCCACCCTGAGATCATGTAGTGAAAACCTGAGCCACAGTGAGACCCTACCAAAAAAAAAAAAAAGGCTTCACAATAAAGCTGCAAGGTTTGCTGAGTTACTATTCCATTTTCACTAGGAAGCAGACGCTCATTAAAACGAGAAGTTTAGCCGGGCGTGGTGGCGCACGCCTTTAATCCCAGTACTCGGGAGGCAGAGGTAGGAGGATTGCCATGAGTTCGAGGCCACCCTGAGACGACATAGTGAATTCCAGGTCAGCCTGGACTAGAGTGAGACCTTACCTCAAAAAAAAAAAAAAACAAAAAAACCCGAGAAGTTTGCGAAAGCACTCCCATTATCGATCACTAGAAGGAGGCTTTCCAATTCCACAGCCTGTGTGCCTCGCTGCCACCTCATGCTGGGTTCACCCGTTCTCCTCCCAGCCTGGACTGTGGGGTAGAGAATCATCAGTGGGTGCTTTTGCGCAGGTCACACAACCACTTCTCCAAGGAGAAGCTTTACAAGCCCTGACATCACTCCACAAAGTTCCCTGAGAAGGAACGGGAAAGGCGGGCCCCACATGGGGAGGAAATCCTGGAAAGTGGAAGTAAGAGGGAGGAAAACGAACCTGGACTCCAGGAGGCTTGTAGAACTGGATGTAGAACCGTTGGCACCGGAAGTGACAAAAGCCTTCATCCTTAATTAAAAGTAAGACAAGCCGGGTGTGGTGGCACACGCCTTTAAGCCCAGCACTTGGGAAGCAGAGGTAGGAGGATCTCTGTGAGTTCAAGGCCACCCTGAGACTCCATAGTGAATTCCAGGCCAGCCTGGGCTAGAGTGAGACCCTACCCCAAAAACAAAAAGCAAAGCAAACATCAACAAAATAAAGTAAGACAGTGAGAGCCAAAGCCCACACCCGGTAACACTCAGACAAAACTGTGGCTCTCTGCATGTGCCAACTTTTATAAAAAGGAAGTCAAAAGTGTGCCAGGATACAGGGAGTTAAGTCCTGGGCACATCTAGTGCCTTGTGGATTTTCTTGTATTCTCAGTTTTATTTTTCCCAGAGAGTCAGGTATTGTATGTAATCTGGCAATCATCACTTGTTGAAACCCTTGGGGGAGCAGATTTGTGAGAAAAGAGTGAAAAGGAAGCAAGGATGTTTATTTTTTAATAGAGACCCTCCCTAACTTCCTGAACTAAAACCAGTCTAGACTTGTTTTTTTGTTCCATTTTACACAATGTCCGCAACAACAGAATAAATTTATTGAGGCCAAATAAAGTGGGGGCTGAGTCTTGGCATTGAAAAGTCAGACAGAAATAGATTCAAGCTGCCGTTGAGTTGAATCTAGAGACCGACTTACAAGCCAGCGGGAGAGGAATGCTGTAGAGGGCCTGAACTGAACGGGAGTTCTTTTCTTTTTTTTTAAAATTTTATTTATTTATTTATTTGAGAGCGACAGACACAGAAAGAAAGACAATTAGAGGGAGAGAGAGAAAGAATGGGCGCGCCAGGGCTTCCAGCCTCTGCAAACGAACTCCAGATGCGTGCGCCCCCTTGTGCATCTGGCTAACATGGGACCTGGGGAACCGAGCCTTGAACCGGGGTCCTTAGGCTTCACAGGCAAGCGCTTAACCGCCAAGCCATCTCTCCAGCCCCGGAGTTATTTTCATTATGAGAGGACAATATACAGGTCAAAGGTCTGGCCTAGTGCCCAAGGCCTGAAGCAGTCAGTCCAGCACTTTGGCTCTCTTCTTCCTTCAATTTTCAGAACTCAAAATGTTAGTTAGAACCCTTAGTTTCCCATCCCTGTTTTTCGTGGAAGGAAACTGAGTTTCAGAGAGCTTGTATCTTCTCCCTTCCCTCCATCGTCCTGGATGTGAGCAGCTTCTCACTGCATTACCAGACAGTGCCTTCGAGTGGACAGACTCTCACTTTCGGCTCCTCTGGGCTGGGGAGAAAAGAGGTGCAGGAGCAATTCAGTACGCCAACACGGGAGCACAGATTCATGGGGTCGGCTCACTGTAGACCTTGTGTTGGGGGAGGGGGTCCCCCAGCTTTTCTGAGCTCATCTCAGCCATTTTCAGCTGCTTCAGTGTCAAGCTATTGGAGTGTTCAGTTACTGATGCTTTTGAGCCAAAATCAATGTGCCTTAAATTTTTTTTATTTATTATTTTACAGAGAGAGACAGAGAGGGAGAAGGAGGAAGAGGCCGACACTGAGAGAGTGAGTGGCATGCCACAGCTTCCTGCCACTGCAAATGAATTCCAGGTGCAGGTGCCACTTCCTGCTTCTGGTTTTATTTTGATATTAGGGAATTGAAGTGGGGTTCTTAGGCTTTGTAGGCAATCGCCTTAACTGCTGAGCCATCTCTCCAGCCCTCAATACTTATTTTTGCATTTCAGAATATTTCCCATTCCTCATCTTATTTTATCTCTCCTATATGCATGTGAGAAGAGAGATGGTGAGTTTAAAGTCACTTCACATTGGGGCTTGAGAAGTTGCTCAGTGCTTAAGGCACTTGCCTGTGAAGCCTAAGGACTCAGGTTCGATTCCCCAGTACCCACATAAAGCCAGATGCACAAGGTGGCACATGCATCTGGAGTTCATTTAAAGTGACTAGAGGTCCTGGTGTGTCCATTCTCATCCTCTCTCTGTCTGCTTGCAAATAAATAAATAGTTTTTAAAATCACACCGTGTTCTGTAAGTTGTATAATTCATGTGTCAATAAAAATTCAAAGCTGGGCGTGGTGGCGCACGCCTTTAATCCCAGCACTTGGGAGGCAGAGGTAGGAGGATTGCCGTGAGTTCAAGGCCACCCTGAGACTACAGAGTGAATTCCAGGTCAGCCTGAACTAGAGTGAGCCCGAACCTCAAAAAACAACAACAAAAAAGTTATTCCATCTTTGATTCTTCTAATGAACAACAATCATTTTCCTATGACATATACAAAAGTCTAGAAGTCCTAAATAAATAAAAACATTCTGAGAGCAAGAGAGTGAGCAAGCGAGAGAGAACTGGCATGCCAGGGCCTCTAGACACTGATGTTGAATTCCCGACATATGTGCCACCTTGTGCTCATGTGTGACCTTGTGCATCTGGCTTATGTGGGTTCTGGGGAATTGAACCTGGGTCCTTAGGCTTTGCAGGCAAACCCCTTAACTGCTAAGCCATCTTTCCAGCCCAAATAAAGCTTTGTGATCCCCTTTGCTGAGCAGAGCAAGGTCATTGATGGGGTCAGTAGCTGCTCAGAGAAGTAACTTTATTTTTAGGAGATTTCTCCACTCCCTTGAAATTTCCTCCTTTTTTCTCTCCAGCCCAGAAGAAAGAAAGAAAGAAAAAATAAACTTTTATCTTGAGAATATTTACATGTCAGTTTGTCTAAGGGGTGTGTGTCTCACAGGAACGGGACTTTGCAGAGTAACATGATAAACGCAGATTAGTCCCACTAACAGAACTGCCTTTGCTGACCTGGAATTCACTATGGGGTCTCAGGGTGGCCTCGAACTCTCAGGAATCCTCCTACCTCTGCCTCCCGAGTGCTGGGATTAAAGGCGTGTGCCACCATGCTGGGCTCATGCTTTCCTTTTGGAAATCCTGTCTGATGGTTATCACAGCCACCTGACACATTCATGTGATCCAAGCACGCTGTCCTTGACTTTAGTTCCAACATTTCAGTCTCCGCTAAGAAGCTGACAGTGCCCTGACAATGCTTATGACGACACATTTTAAAGCCACACGGCTGGCATTTTGTGAGAAACTTTCTCGAAATGGCTGTGCTGGAAGTCTAAGCTGTTAAAAATCACAGTTTCGGAAATGGTGAACTTCTCCTTAAGGAAGCCCGGAGGGAACCTGAGTATTCTCTAATTTGGCAAATCAGCACTTGGTCTGGCGAGCATAATTCTATCCAGACTGCATTGGACTGACTGTCACGATTTCCAGTCACCAGCTGGACACAATGGAGTCATGATTCCTTGACCTTCTGATTCCCACCTTGTAAATCAACATCACCTCGCTGGCCACCGTCATCCCCTCACTTCACAATCATGTAGCTGCCTTACCGCAAACCACCCTGCCTTTCCTTCCGAGGACACTTTGCATTCCCACTGGCTGACTGGCTGAGCCTCTTTCTTTTCTCCAGCCCTGGACTATCATTAGTGGTGTGAAGGGAAAGAATGCGCAGGGTGAATACAATGAGTCAATGCAAGAGACAGGCTGCGGGTCTGAGGAATTAGGCCAGCAATTCGCTCTCCTTTGCACTATGATCTGTTTGCCAAAGAGCGGCAGAATGAAGTTATTTTTAAATTTAATTATTTTATTTTATTTATTTAAGAGAGAGACAGAGAGAGAGAGAGAGAGAGAGAGAGAGAGAGAGAGAGAGAGAGAATGGGTGTGCTAGGGCCTTCAGCTGCTGCAAATGAAGTCCAGATGCATGTGTCACCTTGTACATCTGGCTTACGAGGGTCCTGGTGAATTGAACCTGGGTCCTTTGGCTTTGCAGACGAATGCCTTAGCCACTAAGCCATCTCTCCAGCCTGAGAACAAAGGTTGTAAGGGTCCCAGAGGAGGTCCCTTTGGGACCACTGTGATTCTAATGGCCATGGTGTGAAGTATAGTGATTATAGGACGAGGCAAGAATTTTCAGTGTGTATCTGTTCCCTCCAGGTTCTCTCTGTCAACTTTGTCTTGTGTTCAGCCATGATATCGCTGGAGCTGCCTGAATCTTCCTTGCAGGTGATGACTCAGAGCCACATCCTAGGAAAATGTGGAGGTGAGGGAAGAAACAACGACAGAGGTTGTGGGTATGCAGGGAAGTCATGAAGAATGGGCCCCGGAATAGGTAATTATGAGGAAGAAGGAAGACATGGAGAAGGAGATGTGCGGTGAAGTTACTATCAACCCTGGACACACAAGGAAAGAAGGTTTAAAAAAGCATGACAGGCTTCAAGACATGTGTTTGGTACAAATAAACCTTGTAGTCTGAAGCCAGAATAAACTCTCACCATATTTTTGCTAACTTGTAATTTATTGTTCAAACCTTTGCTTTCTCTTTTTTTGTTGTTGATTTTATATATTTATTTAGTTAGTTAAGAGTGACAGAGAGAGAAAGAAAGAGGCAGATAGAAAGAGAGAGAGAGAAAGAGAATGGACACACCAGGGCCTCCACTGCAAATGAACTCCAGACGCTTGTGCCCCCTTGTGCATCTGGCTAACATGGGTCCTAGGGACTTGAGCCTTGAACTGGGGTCCTTAGGCTTCACAGGCAGTGCCTAACCCCTAAGCCATCTCTCTTTCCCTTTTTTTAAAAAAAATTATTTTTACTTATATGTTTGAAAGAGGGGGAGAGAGAGAATGGGTGCACCAGGACCTCCAGCCACTGGAAACAAACTCCAGATGCATGCTCCACCTTGTGCATCTGGCTTACATGGGTCCTGGGGAATCAAACCTGGGTCCTGTGGCGTTGCAGGCAAATGCCTTAACCACTAAGCCATCCCTGCAGCCCTGCTTTCTCTTTCTATTAACTTTACTAAAATATTCTACTACCTCCTAAGCACACTAGAAAGCCAGGCCATGACTCAAACTCCAGTGAACATCATATTTGTCTTATACCGAGGAATCAGATGAAGAGGAGAGAAAGGAACGAGACCAGCATTGTGCCTTCTGGGACTTTACTTTTTCCTGAGCCGTATTTGTCACGCAGTTATTTGATAGATACTTGATGGAGGTATAAGTGAATGTGACAATGAAAACTCCTGTGCTGACAGTGAGAGTCTGCTTTAGTTCTTTATGTGAGGACAGCCAGGACAGACTTTCCTCTAATTCCGATCAGAGAGGGTGCTCCATACATTTTTTGGTTTGCTTGTTTGTATCCAGGTAGGGTCTCACTCTCACCCTGGCTGAACTGGAATTCATTACGTGGTCTCAGGGTGGCCTCCAACTCACAGCGACCCTTGTACCTCTGCCTTCCGAGTGCTGGGATTAAAGGTGTGCGCCACCACACCTGGCACATTTTTCCATATATATATATATATATATATATATATATATAATATTATATAATATTATATATATTATATATAATATATATATAATATATATATTATATATATATATATATAATATAATATATATATAATTCATCCTGTCTACAAGAGTTGCATGGCATTGATGATGATCAATGCTGGGTACAGAAAGGCCTGCCCTTCCCTGTTCTCAGTTTGGGACAGATCTACAAGGGCATCTCAGCATACACATCCTCACGGGATAATTTGAGGCATTATTTTGACATTTTTTTTTGTCCTGTCCAATCCTACTTCCTTCATTTCAGCACAAGTCCCAAGGGCTTCTCCTAGTGAACTTTCTGGAAGGGAATTTGTCTCCTGGTCTTCTTCCTGAGAAATGTGATCTGTAAGACAACCTGTTTGTTATTTTTAAAGCTCTTACTTCACCACAGCTTAAATGACGTCAAGTATCTTCTGGGTTTTCTTCCTTGAACCTAGGCTGACACCATGTTGCTTTATTAAGACCCGTGGCCTACTGTAGAAATCGAATCCTGCCATTAAGACTTGGTGTAATTATTTGCACAGTTAAGGGCTAAAGCGTAGGCTCCACTTAACTTTTTATATCCTACGGAAGTAGCTTACCTCTCAACCCTTTACGCATCCACAGTCTCCTGCATGACTCAATCTTTTCCTCGCCCACAACAGTGACCTCTGGTTCCAGAATGGGACATTACCTACCTTAGACATGATTCGAAGAAGAGTAAATCTCTTTCTAATTTAAAAATAGGACTTTTGAATGGTTTACTTTCTAGAGTTCCTTCTTCCCAGAGGTTCATGTCTCAGAAGATGCTGGGGCTTAGCCCCCACCCCTTTTCCATTTTCTGCATCTTTCCATGGAAAGGTTCCACAGTAAGGAACCATGGGTCAGATCCATTCCGCTTCCTGTTCAGTGTTTCTTTGCTTTTGGGAAACATGCTATTCTTAGGAAGGTGGAATAAACAGAGCTGGTTCCACATTCAGTGGTGAATAATGAATATGGTTTGCTGTGGTGAAACTCTCTCTTCCTCCAGTGCTGAGCTTCTGCCCATTGCCAGCCTCCTGCATGCTCTCCTCCACAGCACACCTCTTCTCCATACAGCTTTCTCTTTTAAAGAGTTGTTTTATTTCATTTTAGAGAGAACAAGCGAGAGAAAGACAAACAGAGAGAGAGAGAGAGAGAGAGAGAGAGAAAATTGACATGCCAGGGAACCTCATCCACTGCAATTGAACTCCAGACTCTGGCACCCCCTAGTGGGCATGTGCGACCTTGCGCTTGCCTCACCTTTGTGCATCTGGCTTACGTGGGATCTGGGGAGTCAAACATGTGTCCTTAGGCTTTGCAGGCAAGCGCCTTAACTGCTGAGCCATCCCCCCCCAGCCTCTTTATCCAGCTTTCTATGTTCTCCTGCTCTCAGTCTGTGGCCTGGAACCAGTCTGGTGGCTGGTGTGTGCCATTACAACTGAAAGCTCTCTGTTCTACAGCTGATTATTCAAGGCCAACTTGACTCTGCTTCCTTAGGAGGCAACATTGCCTGGCACCCTTGTAGCTTGCCAATAAGTATTTAAGTGAACAAATGAGTACATGAGTAAATAAATGCTTTTGCTTCATGTGTGTGTGTGTGTGTGTGTGCGTACGCGTGCGTGCGTGCACATGTCGATGCACATGAGTATGAAGGCCAGAGGTTGAAGTTAGGTATCCCCATAAATTGCTTTACACCTTGTTTATTCAGGCAGCCTTTTACTCTGTACACAGAGTTCATGATTCAGTTAGTCCAGATAGCCAGATTGCCCCAGAGATCGCCTCTCTCCACCTCCAGAGTGCTGGGATTATAGGCAGATGGCCACGCCCGCCGGCATTTGTGTGAGCTCTGGGCATCCAAACTCAGGTTCTTGTGTTTACACATCAGGTGCTTCACTGGCTGACCTATCACTCCAGCCCCTGAAAGTTGTCTTACATAGCACCCATCCTACCTTTTTGAAGGCTTGATGAACACAGACTCACTTTGCAGCATCACCCAATAAGGTGAACGGGGAGAGGAGCTCTACGGTAAGTGAGTGTTAGGGTCATTGTGTGAATCATGTGTTCATTACACCTTTACTTCTGGGACCTCACTGACTTTTTTTTTTAATTTATTTTATTTATTTTTTATTTATTTATATTTATTTATTTGAGAGCGACAGACATAGAGAGAAAGACAGATAGAGAGAGAGGGTGGGCGCACCAGGGCTTCCAGCCTCTGCAAACGAACTCCAGACGCGTGCGCCCCCTTGTGCATCTGGCTAACGTGGGACCTGGGGAACCAAGCCTCGAACCGGGGTCCTTAGGTTTCACAGGCAAGTGCTCAACTGCTAAGCCATCTCTCCAGCCCGCTCACTGACTTTTGACTGTCTACTACTCTCAGTGCCATGGGTAGGCAGAGGCAGGGAACAATGAAATATAAATGTAATCTGATGGTTACAGCCTCATCTATGGATAGGCTACATAACATCCTGCTCTTGTACTCAGCCGAGCTATCTGGGGGAATTAGCTCTGTTTTTGCAGGAAGATTACCTGTGCTCCGTGTGGGGCCCTGAGACTGAATTCAGCCAAGCTTCCATTAACGTCTCAACTTACTTGCTGTTTAATGCATGTGTCTCCTCTCAGATCTCTATGTTGGTTCTGAAAGTTCAATGCTAGGTCAAATCATTGCTTCTTTCTTGGATCCAGAAATGTCTTCCCATTTCCCAGAAAACTCCACATTTAACCCTGTGGGATTCGCACAAGATGTCTTTTCCAACCTGTGAAGTCTTTTCCTTCCAACCATGGAGAGTTAGGGACACTCGGCTGCTCCCCAGGTACCCTGTACACCCTGGGAGAGTGGCTTGTGCCTTTGTTGTGATAAATCTGCTTCTACTTCTGACTCTGGTGTCTGTTGTCTCAGGAGACCAAGAACCTCAGGGACAACTGAGTATGACACCAAGAATAGCCAGCTATTAGAGACAGCAAACAAGCCACCTACAGCACCTATTTCCCAAGCAAATGAAGGCACCTAGAGCCCTTGCCACGCCTACTTGACCTGTGGGATCTTGTATTCTGGACACCATTCAGCCACCCTGATCACCCCAGGGCCGGGGTCCAGGAAATTCAGAACAGCTCCCATTCTCCAGAGCCTGAGCATATTAGTCAGCACAAGCAGATACAAGCTTCTTGCCTTTCCCCACCTGCTCCTTCCCATGCAAACCACAGTGATGAATGGAGGCTTTTGTCCTCATTTTTGTGGTGCATCTTCTGCCACCTGAGTGACAGTGATGTTCCCTCCATGGCCCCCATGGCATGGCATAGCACAGTCCCTTGTGAGTAGTGGGAAACTCATGATCTCTCTCCAATGGCAGTGTTTCCTGATCTGCGGGGCCTCACTACACTTGAGCAATAGCCAAAGTTAGATTTAAAAGCAGTCATCTTGGGCCAAAGAGATGGCTTAGTGGTTAAAGGCGCTTGCCTGCAAAGCCTGATGACCTGGGTTCAATTTCCCAGTACTCACACAAAGCCAGATACACAAAGTGGAGCATGCAGCTGGAGTTTGTTTGCAGCAACCAAAGGTCCTGGTGTGCCCATTCTCTCTCCTTCTGCTTGCAAATAAACAATAAGATGTTTAAAGTCATCAAAAATTAATTTCCAGTACAACTATAAAGTCCCTAATGCTAATTCATTTAAGAAAGACCCTAAAGGGGGCCCCCTTTCCCATCAGTTCTGACAATTGGAGAAATGACATTATTCAAAAAAGGCGTGTTGCATTAATTTTGAAAACTTGACTTATCATCACTCTATGGTCTCAAAATGTCCTATATGCATTACTTTATTACCCTCAATAAAGTGAAGTTCAAAGGTACACTATGGTTTTCTCAAGGTCATATACACAGAAATAAAACTCAAATTTGAGTTTCCCTGTCACTGTTTTGTCCTATGCTATTACTCGATTTGTTTTTTCAAGGTAGGGTCTCACTCTGGTCCAAGCTAACCTGTAATTAACTATGTGGTCTCAGGGTGGCCTCGAACTCACAGCGATCCTCTGACCTCTGCCTCCTGAGTGCACCACCATGCCCGACCTATTCCCTCTTTTATAGTCCTCCAAATTTTCAACATCATTTCCTAATTCTACTGCCCAGCCTCACATTGCCTTAATATCTTAAATAAAGTGTATGACAGCTTTACTAGTGAAAGCCAAGGAGTGATTCTGTCACACAAAACATCTGAGATATTTCTAGATACTCGAACACCAGGTGATGGAGAAGGGAGTGCATGCTGGGAAAGGCCACTCTCACCTTCTGGTGAATGAATGCAGTCTGTTGGGAAGAGATTACCCAACACTAGAAAGGATCCAGAAACTGCAGCAGTCTTTAGTGAATGGTCATGAGCACCTTTAGAAATTTCTTCCTTTGCTAGACATGGTGTTGCAAGCCTGTAATTTTGGGTACTTGGGAGGCAGAGGCAGAAGCTCTAGAGTTTAAGGCCAGTTGGTTACACAGCGAAGGAGGATTTGTCTCAAAAACCAAGTCTCTTATTTATTTATTTATTTATTTATTTATTTGAAAGTGACAGAGAGAGAGAGAAGAGGCAGAGAGAGAAAGAATGGGTGCGCCAGGTCCTCCAGCCACTACAAACGAACTCCGGACATGTGCGTCCGCTTGTTCATCTGGCTAACGTGGGTCCTGGGGAATCAAGCCTCAAACCGGGATACTTGGGCATCATAGGCAAGCGCTTAACCATTAAGCCATCTCTCCAGCCCAAGTCTCTTATTTCTAAAGAAGTTCCCCTCTTTGGTATTGATCTCCAGAGCTACACAAAACAGAATTGACATTGAAGAAGACAGGGGTATGTACCTGAAAGTTTGGAAGACGCACAGACTTTGGGAAAATAATTCAATTGACATCATGAAGATGCAAACATAAGGCTATGTAACATTGATATATTAATCAATCAAATAGCAGAATAGACTGCAAAGGTGTTAAGCCCTGTGGACTCAGTGCTGGCTCTCGACATGGGGGGGCACTATAAATAAAACAATTGAAAAATTGATGCCGTATTAAACTAGACATAGTTCATGGGTCCTCCTAAGGTATGGGTCACTGCCATTTTAAGCTAGACAAAGGGTAAGTTGAGAAAAGTGAAAGTAAGTGAATGAAATGACTTAAATTAAAATAATGATACAAGTTTGGGTTATCTGGAGACTGGACAGGGAGCGGAAGAGCAGTCAGAAAACTGGCTGTGGGGAGAGCTCAGTGGCAGAGTGTTTGCCTGGCATGTATGGGGCCCCAGGTTCAATTCCCAGCAGTACCACAGCAGAGCGGGCAGGGTTAAGCGTTCATGGAGAGTGGCAAGGAGAAATAGCTTGTGTGGCCAGAGAGAGAGGCAGCTGGGCCTCTGGGAGAATTCCTGACTGGAAATGCCAAGTCTTCTGGGAGGCGCCCATCCTGTGCTCTTGCCCTGGGCTGGACCTGATGACCCCTGAGATGCCGCACATGGTGGAGAGGGACACTGTACACAGCTGGTTTCCCGGTGCCCTGTCAGCTGCCAGCCTTGCCCAGGGGCTGTGGTGTTTGCCCTGAGAGAGGAACAAGCAGGCCTTTCATGAGCTGTTTCGCCCTTGGATGGCCCTCCACACACATCTGTGGGTTAATTTTTGAGCTCTTCAGCACTTAGGCACTTTTCTTCAGCGCCGAGGACCTCTTGGGGACAATGCAGCATCTGTGTGCTGACAGTAGCAGCACTGTGGGCCAGCGACTCCCGGCCAAACCCTTCCTGCGTCCACAGAGCTGGATCGCACAGCTCACCTGCAGTAACTGCAGCCCGGCCAGCCTCAGCCTGCCCTGGCTCAGGACGCCCTCCACCCCCCGCACCCTTCCCCAGTCCATTGCCTATCATCTCCCGACCTTTTACCCAAATGGCTTTGTGGCTCCTTTGCCACATTTGTACCAGTCCTCACGCAGGACGGTCTGGACCCACCGCCCATCCCACCCACGGAGGCAACAATAACCCAGCGGTGGTTCACGGCCACCAGTAAGCAGAGAGCCCCAAGGGGTAGGGTACGAACTGCCCAGCCAGGCAACTGAGTATTTACAAAATGTTTGCCTCCCTCCCTGCTGGTTATGAAATGGGTTCTTGGTGCACATGGGAAACCGGGATTGCGAAACCAGCCTGGAGTCTTTACGTAGTTGTCCTTACCCAGCATGCGCTTCCTTCTCCGTCACCTGAGAGTGACCTTACCCAGCAAGCACTCCCTTCTCCATCGCCTGAGAGTGGCCTTATCCAGCAAGCACTCCCTTCTCCATCACCTGAGAGTGGCCTTATACAGCATGCACTCCCTTCTCCATCACCTGAGAGTGGCCTTATCCAGCAAGCACTCCCTTCTCCATCACCTGAGAGTGGCCTTATACAGCAAGCACTCCCTTCTCCATCACCTGAGAGTGACCTTACCCAGCATGCACTCCCTTCTCCATCACCTGAGAGTGACCTTACCCAGCATGCACTCCCTTCTCCATCACCTGAGAGTGGCCTTATACAGCATGCACTCCCTTCTCCATCACCTGAGAGTGACCTTACCCAGCATGCACTCCCTTCTCCATCACCTGAGAGTGGCCTTACCCAGCAAGCATTCCCTTCTCCGTCACCTGAGAGTGACCTTACCCAGCATGCACTCCCTTCTCCATCACCTGAGAGTGGCCTTATACAGCATGCACTCCCTTCTCCATCACCTGAGAGTGACCTTACCCAGCATGCACTCCCTTCTCCGTCACCTGAGAGTGACCTTACCCAGCATGCACTCCCTTCTCCATCACCTGAGAGTGACCTTACCCAGCAAGCATTCCCTTCTCCGTCACCTGAGAGTGACCTTACCCAGCATGCACTCCCTTCTCCATCACCTGAGAGTGGCCTTATCCAGCAAGCACTCCCTTCTCCGTCACCTGAGAGTGACCTTATACAGCATGCACTCCCTTCTCCATCGCCTGAGAGTGACCTTACCCAGCATGCACTCCCTTCTCCATCACTCGACTATGGTTTTACCCAGCATGCATTGCCAATAGGAAATCATGTTTGGGAAAGAGAGAGTATGGGAAGTTGAAATGAAAGGAGGAGAGAGAATGAAATTTTCAGAAATAAAATGAAACACATGGATCTCTCTTCCCACCCCAACCTTCTCTGGGGTTGGAACACCTGACGGTCTTTTGTCATATTTCCCAGATGTGAATTGCCCCCTTTTATTCAGCACAAAGTAGATAAACAGAGTAAACAAAAGTATTGGGGGCATCAGAGCTCTTCCTTTGGAGTATTTTCTTCTGACTTATGATCTTCTCTCTAAAAGAAAACAATCATAAGCTTGAAGTTATGGAGCACATACCAATTTTCAACTCATGAGCAGCCATTTGATTATGCCTGAAAACCTTAAATCCACTTTCAATTTTTATCTCACCAATTTTGTTGTTGTTTTGAGAATGTCTTTCTATGTAGCCCTGGCTGATGTCAAATTTGCAGCAAGGATGGATTTATGGGGCTGGAGAGATGGCTTAGTGGTTAAGCCACTTGCCTGCAAAGCCTGAAGACCCACCTCTTCAGATCCCACCTAAGCCAGACACACAAAGGTGAGGCAAGCGCAAGGTCTCACATGCCCACTAGGTGGAGTAAGCGTCTGGAGTTTGAATGCAGTGGCTGAGGCACCAATTCTCTCTCTTTTTCTCTTTCTGTTTCTCTCTTGCTCATTCTCTCTCTCTCAAAAATAAAAATAAAAAGAATGGAGAAATGAAAGAAATCTCAAATTCAGCTTCTTTGAATCTGCAAGCCCTTCCCAAATACATTGTCTAGTTCTGTCCTCAGAACTACATGCTCACCAGCATCCACATCTGAACACCCCACCTGCATAGCCCTTTGTTCCTACTAATCCACTGAGGCTATAGAATTCTCGTTGTCTGGTACAGCTGGGGGAGACAACTCACTGGTCGAGTCCTTGCCCCACAAGCATATGAGAACCTCAGTTCAAGCCTCAGAACCCATGTAAAAATATGGGACATGGTGGCATGCTCTTGTAAAACCAGCTTGGGGACGTGGAGACAGAAGGCTCTCCTGGGCTCACTGAGCAGCTAGTCTAGCCTCACTGGTGAGCTCCAGGCCAATGAGAGATGCTGTATCTAAAACGGTGGATGGGTTGGGATGGAGAGATGGCTTAGTGGTTAAGGCACTTGCCTGCAAAGCATAAGGTCCTAGGTTTAACTCCTCAGAACCCTCACAAGCCAGATGCACATGGTGGCGCATGCATCTGGAGTTCATTTGCTGTGGCTAGAGGCCCTGGCATGCCCATTCTCTCCTTTTCTCTCTCTCTCTCATAAATAAATAAAATAAAATAATTTTTTAAATTTCTTTTGTTTATTTTTTTATTTATTGATTTGAGAGCGATAGACAGAGAGAGAAAGAGGCAGAGAGAGAGAATGGGCACACCAGGGCCTCCAGCCACTGCAAACGAACTCCAGACGGATGCGCCCCCTTGTGCATCTGGCTACGTGGGTCCTGGAGAATCGAGCCTTGAACCAGGGTCCTTAGGCTTCACAGGCAAGCGCTTAACCGCTAAGCCATCTCTCCAGCCCTAAAATAATTTTTTAAAAGGTGAATGGCATTCCTGAAGATGCCGTCTGAGGGCGTTGTCACATTTATGCATCTGCACACACACACACACACACACACACACACACACACACACACACACACACTGAATACAAATGAAGGGAAACGGACATAGGAGGAAACAAGCACCCTTTAGCTCTAAGTCACACTTACCAACAACCTCCCCTGTAGGAATCCATCACAAAAGCCTTTCACTTGTTCCACTGTCACCTCTGTTATGGACAGTGTGTCCCACTTGTCATCCAGAGTTTGGTAAATGGCCAAAGCTGGCAGCTGAGACTCCTTTAGTTTGAAATAGGATATCACTTTTCCATTCTCCCTTTTGCCACTGTCCACAAAAACAAACAGAATCTGCAGGTGGAGAAATTCGAAGGAAAAATATGTACCTGTGGCTCTGGGGGTAAAGACACTTGTGGTTGGTAAGTTACATTGATTGGAGGTATAGTATGTGCCACGTAATTCAAACCTCAATTGTGGTCAGGATTGACAATCCTAGCGCTTAGGAGATGAGGCATGCAACATTAAGCTCACTTTCATAACAAGTTCGAGTCTAACTTGGGCTACAAAAGACCCTGTCTCAAAAACAAATTCAACTGAATTAAATAAATTTTTATCGTCCTTTGTTGCTTTGACAATTTCTCCCTGTTGTAAAATTTACTTAATTAGAAGAACTTGGAGGCAGAGGTAGAAGGACTGCCGTGAGTTGAAGGCCAGCCTGAGAATAGAGAGTGGATTCTATGTCCGCTTGGGCTAGAGTGAGACTCTTTTTCAAACACAACAAAACCAGAAAAACTTGGAATTGGAAAATATTTTAGCAAGGTTCTCAATGAGGTCATGTAGCCCAGCGATTAAAGGCAGAGAATGAGTGCCTCTGATATGTCCCAGCTTTGAGCACATTACTCAGTTTCTCTGAGGCTTTTTTTTTTTTTTATTTTAGAGAGAGAGATAGAGACTTGGCATGTTAGGGCCTCAGCCACTGAAATTGAACTCTGGATGCTTGCGCCCCCTAGTGGGCATGTGTGACCTTGCGCTTGCCTCACCTTTGTGTGTCTGGCTTACCTGGGATCTGGAGAGTCGAACATGGGTACTTATGTCCTTCACAGGCACCTTAACCACTGAGCCATCTCCCCAGCCCTCTGAGGCTCATTTTTAACATTGGCACTTTTTCTGTGCACAGAGGGTGATTAAATGAGGTGGTGCTTTAGCAATTTTAGTACTGTCTTAGGCATGGAGTAAGGACTTGGTTAATGCTACTTTATGGACATATTCTAACACCCCCAGGGGCTGCATGGAACCACGGGCAGTACTATTTTTCTTCTGCACATGCATGCTTCTACAACAATAGCTAACAATAAAATAAGGTGACTATAATAACACGTTGCAGTCAAAGTTATCTAAAGCTTATGAACTGTTCATTTCTGGAATTTCCTAATTCCTATTTTAAGAGTGTGGTTGACCATGAGTAACTGAAATTATGGCACAGAGTAAAAACATTGTGGCTAACAGGTGATTTTAGTCACTGTATCTTTAAACAGTTTATTTTTGTTTCTATTTATTAGAGACAAAGAGAGGGAGGGAGAGAGAGACAGAAAGAGAGAGAGAGAGAAAAAAAAATGGGCATGCCAGGGCCTCCAGCCACTGCCAATGAACTCCAGAAACATGCACCACCTTGTGCATCTGGCTTATGTGAGACCTGGAGAATCGAACCTGGGTCCTTACACTTCACAGGCAGGCGTGTTAACTGCTAGGCCCTCTCTCCAGTCCTAGTCTCTGCATCTTTGTTTATATTTCCTCTCTGCCTATCCATGTGAAAGCAACTGAGTGAGCAAAGCAAGTAAGAAACCCCTCAGCCAGCGCTGGCAGACACCACTACACAAGCCTTCATGTTGCCAATGCCTACTTTAATGTTAAGTATTATGACTTAAGGTATTCCAGTTCTTACTTTGTAACCTCTTTTTTTGTTTTGTTTTGTTTTTGAGGTTAGGTCTTTCACCTGGAAATTCACTATGTACTCTCAGGGTGGCCTGGAACTCTCAGCGATCCTCCTACCTTTGCCTCCCGAGTCTCCCAAGTGCTTGGATTAAAGGTGTGCACCACCACGCCTGGCCACTTTGTAACCTATTAATCATGCTTATTTTATTTTCCTTTTTCGTGACAACTTCCATAAACATAGACAACATACCATTGATGATAAGGCCCTCCCACCATCCCCCGTTATTTTCCTTCTTTAACTCTACTTCTTAGCCCCACCTTCCATGGTAAAGTGATGGTGGGTATATTTAAACTTTCCCAACTCACCTCTCCCTGGAATAGCTCAGCCACCTGCCGGTATCTGCTCATGCTCTCTTCATACTCCGCGGAAGCCTTGTTCATCACCAGGAGAAGATGGCGCTCGATCATGGAGTTAAAGAGGCCAAGAACGGTCTGGCCCATTGACATGTGTTATAGAACGGGCAGAGGAATAGAGGGAGGGAGAGGACATTGGTGACAATCCATGACCAGGAGACATGAAACACAAAACACAGTGACATGGGCGCGATTAGCCTCCAAGACGGGGCTTGAAGAAATGCGGAGGCCACAGAGAACTCAACGCTGACGCTGCTAACAGACACTCCAAGGTTCAGGGACTGTTGCAGAAGATGAGGCTGGAAGACGGTAAGAGCCCCAGGGTGGGCAGAAACATCCTCCCAAACGGAGACTGACCGAGGCCTTAATTTACCCCACAGTGAACACCAGAAACCCCACGGAGGAGGGTGCTCAGAGAAACGGGAACCGGGGGAGAGGGGATGTAAGACTATAACCTACGTAAAAAACAGAGATAAACTTCCAAAAAAGATGGTTCAAAAGTTTCACTATCTTGTTTTCAGGTAGCCGTGTAGTCCTCTTTCATGATGCAGGACTGTCCTGGGTGGCACGAGGCTACTGTGGCAATGATGGAGTGTGAATTCTAAGATCAACTCGCAAGACATCGTGGCTTTGGCCTTGCTGACTCTGGGGACAGTCAGCCCAGTGCAGCGCAGTCAGGCAGCCTTAATGATGTTGCACAATCACGTTGCACAATCAGGACTGATCAGCCGCGTAGATCAAAGCCCCTTGAGAGTGGGTCCTCCAGTTCCAGCAGAGATTTCAAGCTTGCACCCTGACTAACTTGCAGAGTCCCTAAAGCAGACATACCCAGCCATGATTTGCCCCCAGGCACTACGTGAGGGGAGCAGTGTTTCCTGTGTAACGGGACAGTCTGTTATGCGCACCAGACCGCTGACTCGCCACAAAGCCTATCACTCATGGTGAAGCCCAGTTGGCAACACTCAGATTTGTCTGTGATCACATAGGGTTCAAACATGCTTCCTGTCTAGGGGCAAGGGACTGTTCTCAGCTGTTCACACATCATGACTGACCAAGTCGCCACAGTCTCGGGTTCTTCAAATGTAGAAACTGAGGCACCAGGTAGAGGCACTGTCAAGATGGCACAAACGAGACTCCCATCAGGCAGAGCCCACGCTTAACCATCTGCCTTGTACAGTGGCTGACCCTGCAAGGTCAGCAACAAGGTGACCTCTAGGACACTAGAAACATGGGCCCTTTTTGGTGATCATAGCTGATAATTGCCTATGAAGTTGACAATGAATGACTCAGAGCATGGGAACAGATGTGGGCCAGAGTGAAGAGAGGGTTTCTTTCCTCCTTCCTTCCTTCCTTCCTTCCTTCCTTCCCTCACACCACCTTGCACATCTGGCTTATGTGGGTCCTGGGGAATTGAACCTGGTTCCTTAGGCTTCACAGGCAAGTGCCTTAACCACTAAGCCATATCTCCAGCCCCAAAAGTCTACTTTCAACAAACCCTATGGCTTTCCACCTCTCCTTCTAAATACAGAAAGCACTATTGTATGGTCTGATGTATTGTGCTAGAGAGACTGAGGAAGTCATTGTTTCGCAGGATGCGGGGCAGAGACGGCTAAGCAGGATTCCTCCTAAAGCCCCACTCTATTCTGTGGAGATTCTCCAGCCCTGCTGGCACCGGGGGTCAATAGGCAAGGGAGGAGAGATTAGGGTGTTTCCTAAAGACTTTGCCTTGAAGTTAACATTAGATTTTACATTAGGGACCCTGGGTGGTAAGCAACTGAGTCTTGTCACTATGAATAATTATTATAATGAACATGGCTGTAATTGACTCATGCTACTTACTATTAGGGTGAGATCCACTCTGCTAAAACATGGGCAATTCTTGGGAAGAATGAAGAGATACCTAAAGAGTCGAGCCAGGCATGGCGGCCCACGCCTTTAATCCCAGCACTCAGGAAGCAGAGGTAGGAGGACCGCTGAGAGTCCGAGGCCACCCTGAGACTACACAGTGAATTCCAGATCAGCCTGGACTAGAGTGAGATCCTACCTCAAAAAACAAAACAAAACAAAACAAACAAACAAACAAAAACAAGAAAAAAAACTAAGGAGTTAAAAGATAAAGCTACGGCTTAGTGTCTGTGTGTGTGTTCACACACATGTGCGTGTATGTACGTGTGTATGCACATGTGTGTGCAGGTCAAAAGAACACCTTGGGGGTTTTTCCCCGGGTGCTGTCTACCTTTATTGGAAGTCTCTTACTGATCTACGACTCTCCAATTAGGCTGGACTGGCTAGCCAACAAGCCCGAGGCCTCCATCTGTCTTCCCCTTTACCATCTCAGATTACAAACACACACTAACTTGCCTGACCTTTTAATGCGGGTTCTGGAGAATGAACTCAGGGTGCCATACTTGCAACCCAGGCAATTGACCAACTGAGTAACCCCTAGCCTGTGGATACTTTAACTTAACAGACACAGCCATATAGTGTGTACATTAAAAATGCATAACAGGAGGCTGGAGAGATGGCTTAGAGGTTAAGGCACTTGTCTGCAAAGCCTAAGGACCCATGTCACTCTCCAGATCCCCCGAAAGCTAGACACACAAAGGTGAGACAAGCGCAAGGTCGTACATGCCCACTAGGTGGCGCAAGCGTCTGGAGTTGGCCCTGAAAATTCTCACGCTCTCTGTCTCTCTCTAAAAAAAATGCAGGTCAAGTGCATGACTGTGATTTTTTTTTCTGCCTAGGTGTTACTGGTACAAATTTCCGCACCAGCAACTGTAAGAAACAACTATAGTTGAATGAGCAGCTCTCCAAATGAGAAAAATGTTATGTAAAGAGCCCCAATAAAAATTGAACCTGAGCCGGGCGTGGTGGCCCACACCTTCAATCCCAGCACTCGGGAGGCAGAGGTAGGAGGATCACCATGAGTTCGAGGACAACCTGAGACTCCATAGTGAATTCCAGGTCAGCCTGGGCTAGAGTGAGACCCTACCTCAAAACCCGCCCCTCTCCCAAAAAATAAAATAAAATAAAATAAATGAACCTGGTTCTCTAAGGAAATTATTATCGGGTTTCTTCTAGATGTGACTTGCCTTCACTAGTAATGTGGAACTTAGAAAAGATGCATCCTCATTCTGTAAGATGAGAGCTTAAGAGCTCAGAATGGCGTGTCCTTGCCCTGACTTGGCTGGCCTCTCTGATACCCGAGCCATGTCTGCAGGGAACATGAGACTATTGTTGTTTTTTGTTTGTTTGTTTTTTAGCCTGGTGAGCTCCTGCTACCACCACGGACACAGTGACCAGAATGATGCTGACTGGGTGGAGAAGGTCACCAGGAGTGACCAGCATCATCAACTCGATGGGATTTAGAGTCACGCAGGAGCTGCACACCTTTGGGCGTGTCTGTAAAAACCTTTTCGGACCCACCTTAGAGGTGGATGGCTGGAGTCCTAGGCTGAATAAAAACAAGCAAAGACGAAAGCAAGCTGAGAACCAACATCCATCTTTCTCTCTCTCTCTCTGCTTCCAGACTGGAGATGCAATGTGACCATCACGCCTCCTCCTCCACCATGATGAACTGTAAAAAACAAACCCTCCCTGCCTTACGTTGCTTCTGTCAGGTCATTTTGTCACAGCAACAAGAAGAGCGACTGTCACAACAGCCTTCTTGGGTATGGCTTCCAGCAGCCCAAGGTGGGCACGCTTGGCATCCTGCTCAGAGTGGCAGTGGAATTAGCGCTCTGATGAGAGAGAGAGGATGTGAGGAAAGGGTAGGAATTTTGTCAACAGGACGAGGGGTGTTTTCTAAGGAGGCTGTTTGGAGCAATCGAAAAACCACAAGGTTCAGGTACACAGACCAGTCATGAAAAAATAAAAATAAATAAATAAAACAAACCCCACAGGGTTCAGGCAGACTGACCAGTCATGAAGAAAGCAGGGAAGGTCAGGTGCCCAGGCCGTATCTGCAGGCCCTTAGCTGTCTGAGCTCCCAGTTCCTCTATTATGAAAAGAAAGCAGGGCAGACGGACTAATGTCGCAACAGCTCACTATTGTCACCTAAGTTACTCCTTTATTATTGGCTCCCTGTGTGGGTTAGAATAAGGCCACCTGGTTCTTGAATGCTTTCCCCTATAAAATGGACATCATATTTCCTCCCTCCACAAAGCCCATGTGAGCATTGCACCGGAGAATGAGTGTGACAGGGCTGTGTAAATTCTAGAACAATCACAGTCTGCATGTCAAGTACCGTTACTGGCGGAGGCGGGGGAACTCTTAAGCTGCTTTGGATCACAACAATTTCATATCCCATCAGAAGCTGGATGTCCCACTCCACTGTGGCAGAGTGTGGGAAGCTCAGAGATCATCAGAACGGGGGGTGGGGTGGGGTGGGGGGGGAGGGTACAGCTTCTTGCCTCCGAGGAGGAGAGACCCGGACAGGAACCGAGACACCGTGAGGTGTTAGGCACAGGCGAATCAAGACATATTTTGTGTTTGTTTCCAAACCAGTGACTGTTACTGAGCCACAAGGAAATACATGGAGAAAATGGGACCAGATGTTAAATGTTTGTCGAAATTTTACAACGTTGTGACAATCTAAGGAAGTAATCAGTGCATTTTATTTATGAAAATTTCCTTTTCATAATAATTTATCTGTATTGTATAATTTTTTTGTTTTTTTTTTTGAGATAGGGTCTCACTCTAGCCCAGGCTGACCTGGAATTCAGTATGGAGTCTCAGGGTGGCCTCGAACTCACGGCGATCCTCCTACCTCTGCCTCCCGAGTGCTGGGATTAAAGGCATGAGCCACCACACCCGACTGTATTGTATTTTTTTTTTTCAGGCAAGTCCAATAGACTGACCTTTTCTTATGTGATACAGTGAGAGTGAGAGCGAGAGAGTGCATGAGAGAGAGAGAAAGAGAGAGAGAGAGAGAGAGAGAGAGAGAGAGAGAGAGAGAGAGGGAGGGAGGGAGGGAGAGAGCATGCCAGTACCTCCAGCCACTGCAATCAAACTCCAGACGCATGTGCCACCTGATGCCCATGTGTAACCTTATGCACTTGCATCCCCTTACACGGCTGGCTTACGTGGGCCTTGAAGAGTAAAACATGGGCCCTTAGGCTTTGCAGGCAAGCACCTGCACCGCTAAGCCATCTCTCCAGCCCCTGTATGGTATTGTATAAAAGTATCGGCGACTGACATGTTAGAGGGGAAAATAAACAGCTTCAATATTGACTGCAATCCAGCTTGAGAAATGTGGTCCAGAGCTTTCTCAGGGAAACAGTGATCGTCACTGAGTATACGCACATAGCAAAACACTGGAAATTTTTGCACCAGGTATCTTACGTTTGCGTTTTGGCTCTCTCCCTCTCTGTCTCTCTTTTTTATGAGTTGTGTGATAAGTCTTTGTGAAATTTTCTGTCCCTGTGTCTCTCCTTGTCAAATCAGGACAAGTCAGCTGTCCTTAAAGGGTCACATAACACACGAGGCATGCAACGAAGGACGGTTACTGACAGTGAGGAGCTAGCTGTCTGCTGAAGTCCCTCCTTGACAAAGGGACTTAAGGCGCTGGTCACAGAGACCCTGTTTACCATCGGGCTGTACTCGGTCACCAAGCGGAGGCTGTTGGTCTCAATGAAACGGCTTAGTTTCGAGGTGTCCATGTTCTCAAGGTCTTCGCCTTCTATTCGTAGCTGTTCGTTATCAACCTGGGAAGCAAAAACCTAGTGGTGAGCAACTAAGTAGAAGACTTTGTCTTTCTGCGGTCACCCACACACGCTATTCCATTACCGTGTGGTAGGCACTGACCATAGCTCCAAAGACAGACAGATGACGAACGTTTCCTGTCCTGGAGCCATGCTTGTGTTTTATAAAAGAGTTATTTAAATTTTATTTGTGCACACGCGTGTGCATGTGTGTGCAGACATGCCATGCCAGGGATTCCTGCCACTGCAAACACACACTCACACTTGTACCACGTTTTTGCATCTGGCTTACGTGGGTGGCTTGGGAATTGGAACCTGGGCCAACAGGCTTTGCAAGCAAGCACTTTAACTGCTGAGCCACCTCCTCAAACCCCAACTTATTGTTTGTGTAATGTAATTACTGATATGTATAATGATGCCTTTTCCATGGGTGGTGCCTGTTCCAAATTCCAGTTTTCTTCATTTTTGGCCCATTTTTTAGTTGGTTATTTCTTACCATTCCTTTTTCCCTCCTTTGACTCTTTTGGCTGAGAAATTCCACAAGAGTTAAATATTCCCTTAGGGATTACATTATATAACATGCAAAAAATTTTTTGTTGTGTTTTTGATTTTTTTAAGGTAGAGTCTCATTCTAGCCCAGGCTGAGCTGGAATTCACTCTGTAGTTTCAGGGTGGCCTCGAACACATGGCAACCTTCCTACCTCTGCCTCCTGAGTGCTGGGATTAAAGGCGTGCGCCACCATCCCCAGCTTAACATGCAATTTTTAATTTACCAGAATCTAGTCATATTAGTTGGCAATTTGACCCTCTTTGTGGACCTTTAAACATTCTAACTCTGTTTATGTGTTAAGGCCAGCTCTTCCCTTACCCCGTACTCAAGACTTGTGGGTGATTATTCTTGAGTCTTAATAGTAAATCTCAGAAGCCATTGCTATTATTGTTATTTAGTCAGCATATGCTTACATTTACAAACACTTTAGCTACTGTTCATTCTTTAGTAATGTATGAATTAGCTCTATTAAATGACAAAATTCTCTGTTTGGCTGTTTATATTTAATTCAGTTTTCTTTTCAAAATGTCTTTTAAAAATATTTTACTTATTTATTTGAGTGAGAGAGAGCAAAGAAAGTACAGAGAGAGACAGAAACAGAGAATTTTCACATCAGGGCCTCTAACCACTTCAATAGAACTCCAGACACTTGTGCCACCTAGTGGGCATGTGCAACCTTGCACTTAGTGCATCTGACTTACATGGGATCTGGATAGTTGAACATGAGTCTGTAGGCTTTGCAGGGAAGCACCTTAACCACTAAGCCATCTCTCCAGCCCTCAATCCACTTTTGCTCATGATACAAGATAATGCTACTAAAACCATGGCAATTGTACCTATAGCTAAAATTATCAGAGCCAACTCTGGAACAATTTTGTCCATTTTCTGTAATACTTTGGAATGATTTTGAGATCCTTGGTCATCTCCTTATCCAGTCTTCCTTACATCTACTATCATATGTCGGCATTACCTAATCGGATTTGCCTTGGATCATATGCTTTTTATATTCAACATACTGTCTCCCATGCTACCTAGCAAAATCAAAGGTAAATCTCATTTTGGTTTATGTAGGAAAAGGTAAATTAAAATCACATACAGTGCTGGAGAGATGGCTTAGTGGTTAAGTGCTTGCCTGTGAAGCCTAAGGATCCTGGCTTGAGGCTCGATTCCCCAGGACCCAAGTAAGCCAGATGCACAAGGAGGCGCATGCGTCTGTAGTTCATTTGCAGTGGCTGAAGGCCCTGGCGCACCCATTCTCTCTCTCTCTCTCTCTCTCTCTCTGTGTCACTCTCAAATAAATAAATAAAAATAAACACAAAATTTAAAACAAATAAATAAATAAATTTGAATCACCAAAAAGCTCAATAAATTCCTTGGTTTAATTGTATTAATCCTGGACATATCTAGCCCCCTCCCCATTCTCTCTCTTCTGCACTCAGTTTTTTTTTTTTTCCCTTACTGCCCTCCTTCTATTACTCTTTCCCTCTCTAGGAGACAGGCACTTCTACTGAAGTTCAGGGCAGCCTGGTCTTGAAATCACGATCCTTCTGCTATAGAATCAAGTGTTGGGACTACATGTGCACACTGTTCAAACCTTTGAGGCATTCTTTTAAAGGTATTTATTGTTATTTTGCTTACATGCACATGACCCTGTGGCACCCCTTTTGCTAGCCTGTAGTGGGTGCCATTTGCTGGTGGTGGGCTGGAGGGGGACTTGGAGTACCCATGCCACCCTCTTTCACCTGCTGTTTTCTTTCTTAAAATAGTTTACTTATTTATTTTGAGGTAGGGTCTTGCTCTAAACAAGACTAGCCTGGAATTCACTATGCAATATCAGGGTGGCCTCAAACTCACAGCAGTCCTCCTACCTCCGCTCCCAAGTGCTGGGATTAAAGGTGTGTGCTACCACACCCAGCTTATTTATTTTTAGAGAGGGTGAGAGAGAGAGAGAGAGAGAGGAGGGGGGGGGAGAGAGAGAGAGAGAGAGAGAGAGAGAGAGAGAGAGAGAGAGAGAGAGAGAGAGAGAGAAAGTGCATGCCAGGGCTTCTAGCCACTGAAAACCAGCTCCAGATGCACATGACACCTTGTGCATCTGCCTTCGTGGGTACTGGGGAATGGGTACTGGGAACCTAGGTCTCTAGGCTTCACAAATAAATGCAACTGCTAAACCATCTCTCCAGCCTCCCTGGTCTTGTTTGGAGCCTGAGTCTCTTTTTATTGCTGGGGTCTCCAGAAGATTCTCCATTCTCTGATCCCCTACTGCACTGAGGCCATGTCCAGTTATTTTACTTGGGATCTGGAGATTTTTTTAAACATATTTTTAAATGTTTATTTATTTATTTGAGAGAGAAAGAGACAGAGATTATATATATGTGTGTGTGTATATATATATACACACACACACACACACATGTATATGTATGTATGTATGGAGAGAGAAAGGGGGGAGGGAGAGAATGGGCGCATCAGAGCCTCCAGCTACTGCAGATAAACTCCAGATGCATGTGCCACTTTATGCATCTGGCTTACATGGGTACTGAGGAATCAAATCTGGGCCCCTAGGCTTCACAGGCAAGCACCTTACCTGATAAGCCATCTCTCTAGCCGGATCTGGAGATTTGAACTGGTGGTCTTAGACTCCCTCAGGGCCTGAGCCATATCTCCAGCCCCAGTCACTCTCTTACAATCCGTTTGTTCAAGGATTATTTGTTGAGCTCCTGTTACATTCTCCAAGCACTGAGGCAGCCAAGCATTGCCATTTAGACACTTGGCATTGTAAATGCTCCTTGAGACTATTTTACAAGTTAATTTATGCAGTAAATAAGGGCCAAGGTACAGAAAATATTTGTGTTTCTAAATAAGAATTTTGAAAAAAAATTTCCAAACCACTAGCTAGTTTGTTATTTTTATTTATTTATTTATTAGAACGAGAGGGAGGGAAGGAGGGAGAGAGAGAGAGAGAATGGGCACGCCAGGGCTTGTAGCCACTGTAAATGAACTCCAGACCCATGTACCACTTTGAGCTTACGTAGGTTCTGGGGAATCAAATTTGGGTCCTTAGGCTTCACAGGCAAGCACCTTAACTGCTAAGCCATCTCTCCAGCCCTAGACCACTGGCTATTTTGAAATGTGAAGTTCTTTGGTGTATATAATTGCTTTCAATCCACAGTGTTCTCAGTAAGAGACTATTTGGGAAAGAAATATAAGAAGAAACCAGGCGTGGTGGCGCACGCCTTTAATCCCAGCACTTGGGAGGCAGAGGTAGGAGGATCTCCGAGAGTTCGAGGCCACCCTGAGACTACATAGTGAATTCCAGGTCAGCTTGGGCTAGAGTGAGACCCTACCTTGAAAAACAAAACAAAGCAAACAAGAAAAGAAATGTAAGCAGAGAAGTTGTATGTGGGGGGGGGGGGTCCCTGCTTTCTGTTCCACTCTTCACCCCAACTTAGTAAGCATGAGTAAAAGGCAGTCAGTTGTTGGGGGGGGGGGTGCATGCCCATAATGCCAGCCCCCAGCAGGAGAAGGCAGCAGGATGGCTAGGAGCTCCAGGCTAGCCCAGGAAACAGAGGGAGACTTTGTCTCAAATAAAGAAAAAAAAAAAAAAATCAGAAGGAGTACACAAGTGAACACTTGGAGCAACTGCTGTCCTTCTGTAACATTATGGCTGCCAAAGGCCTGCCTGCCAACTGGCACGTCTCTCCCATGCCTCAGGCTTTGCTACTTCGTCACAGCCAGGGCTCTGGCTGATCGCTTTTCTAGGAACACTGAAACCTGAAACCCGGCACCTTGGCACAGCTGACCCGGAAGCACCCTCCTGCAGGCATGCCAGGCGGCCGGGGAGTTTCCCAGAAGGAGAACAGGAAGTGCCCGCGGCGCCGGTGTTCCCGGAACTCGGCCAGCGGATGTGCAGCAGCGATAAGGTTCCTCCCGGCAGCGAGGGCGCGGGCAGAAACCGACCCCCTTCCTGTGCTCTCTTCCCAGGAAACCCACCGATTCTCTCATTATTCCTTAAACTATTCAACTCTCCTGTCTGGGGGTTCCTGGAGGCCACATTTGAACAGGAAATCTGCCTTCCGTGGAGGAGGTCATTCGGGTAATGTCCTGGGAAGAAAATCCCACCCTGGAACCGAGACTTTGGAACTTTTTTTTTTAAGAAAATATATTTAGGGAGTTTTTGGAAAGGATTTTACTTTAGATATCCTCTTATTTCTCCCAAGGAAAGAGACACTGGGGGGGGGGGGAGCAAAAGGGTAGTTGGGAAGGATTGTCACTTCAAATTTCCCCCAAGTTACCTAAAGTGATTTTTGTTTAAGACACTATATTATTCCAAGAGATTCCACCACACATTTTCTGCTCTTTACTGTTTAAGCAATATTGTTTTTTGAATTCCCATAGATTCTCTAAAAACTGAGTTTTTTCAGAAAATGTGTTAAAACTCATCTTAGTTTTCTTATTTATTTTTATTTAATTGATTTTTTTTGTTGTTTGTGTGTGGTAGGGTCTTGCTTTAGCCTAGGCTGACCTGGAACTCACTCAGTAGCTCCAAGCTAGCCTAGAACTCACAGTGATTCCCCCTACCTCTACCTCCTGAGTGCTGGGATTAAAGGCTTGGATCATCACACATGGCTTTATTATTTATTTTTCATGCAGTTATCTCATGAAACCCAGGTTGGCCTCCAATCTGTTATGTAGCTGAAGATAACCTTGAACTCCTGATGCTCCTGCCTCCACCTCCTAAGTGCTAGGATTATGGAGGTACACCACCACACTTAGGCAATCTTAGCGTACATGACAGCTTTAAAACTATAGTTATGACAGTAACTATATTAGGTAGCATGGAGTAATCATTTTTCAAACAATTGCCCATCTCCCCCCCTCTCTCTCCTGTGTGTGTGTGTACTGCTCAGTCTCCACATATTTGCTAATACATTATTTAGTTTTTTTTAAATTATTTTGATTTTGAGACAGTGAGAAAGAGACAAAGAGGGAGAGAGAGAGAGAGAAAGAATGGGTGTTCCTGGACCTTCAGCCTGCTGTGAATTAACTCTTGATGCACGCGCCCCCTCATGTGCATGTGCGACACTGCATGCTTGGGTCCCTGTGCGTCTGGCTACATGGCACCTGGAGATTTGAACATGAGTTCTTAAGCTTCGCAGGCAAGTGCTTTAATTGCTAAGCTGTCTCTACATCCCACATTATTTAGGTTTTTTTTTTAATATTTTTTGTTCATTTTTTATTTATTTATTTGAGAGTGACAGACAGAGAGAAAGACAGATAGAGGGGGAGAGAGAGAATGGGCGAGTCAGGGCTTCCAGCCACTGCAAACGAACTCCAGATGCGTACGCCCCCTTGTGCATCTGGCTAACGTGGGACCTGGGGAACCGAGCCTCGAACCGGGGTCCTTAGGCTTCACAGGCAAGCGCTTAACCACTAAGCCATCTCTCCAGCCCATTATTTAGTTTTTTGAGATGCTGTCTCATGCAGTCCCGACTGGCTTTGAATTTCCTGTGTAACTGAGGATGACCTTGGAACTCCTGATCCTCTTGCCACAGTCTCCAAAGTTCTAGGATTTCAGACATGCACAATGACCACACCCAACTAAATACATTCATAAAAATGTTTTAATAATTTGACACATATTGCTTCTTGCATTTCCTTTTTAAATTTTTTTTTAAATTAAAAAAATTTTTTTTTGTTCATTCTTATTTATTTATTTGAGAGTGACAGAGAGAGAAAGAGGCAGATAGAGAGAGAGAATGGGTGCGCCAGGGCCTCCAGCCACTGCAAACGAGCTCCAGACGCGTGTGCCCCCTTGTGCATCTGGCTAACGTGGGTCCTGGGGAATCAAGCCTTGAACCAGGGTCCTTAGGCTTCACAGGCAAGCGCTTAACCGCTAAGCCATCTCTCCAGCCAGCTTCTTGCATTTCTTATCAGTTTATTTTACATATTGATTTTTTTTCTGATTCTCTGTGTCTGGTAAGTGTGTTTCTTATAATACACAGCGAAAAATAACTGTACAGAGGGTAAACAATGACTTACTGTGTTTCTATGACTATCCTGTTGGGTCAAAGTTAGGCTAACTATATTTCTTAAAATAGAAGTGACTGGGGAAACCCAAAATAGGATAAACATTCAAATAATATCTAAAATGCCATTTCAGGACAGGCACATGGTTTATTTATCCTGAGAATTATATCCCTTTTAGGATAGCAATAAGCCTATTAGAGAATGTGGAAGTTTTCCCTGCTGTTATACCCACAAAGACAGGCTATGTCCTCAATAGCCACATTGTTATAAGCAATTTATTACTGTTCCCCAAATTTTACTTAAAGTCTTCCTGAAAAAATGTACATATATATGAAATCAGTCTGTGTTATTTTCAGAGAATATGTTCCATACACACAAACTCAGTGTTTGCTGGTCCTTTAATCCTTTAACATTTCAAGCACTCAGTAATAAGAAGTCATTATTTCATAATATTTCTAAATATGTCCTTACTATTGAAAATCCAGGAAGCCTAACTTCTGGAATTTCTCTACAAAAATCAATATTGCGTAGATTGTCTTGAGATATAAGGTTTGATTGATTAATACCCAAGGAAGTGGTTTAGCATAAAGTTTTTTTTTTAATTTAGGCTTCAGAATAAGGAGTATTAAATAAATGAACCTAATGTAAAAAGTAAAGCATCTCTTTGGGTTAAGTGCTTTAGAAATCCACTGTTATTCAGTAGAAAGGATAGGATTTCGGGTCAATTATATGCTGGGTATGAAATCAGACATACATTACTTCATAGTTTTGAAAATTTGTATACTTCAGTCAATCCAATGGAATTGTATTTTCCTCATTGAAAATGCAGGTGTTGGAGCCCCATTCCATGGCAGGAGTCCAGCAGCCACCTGGACTACACCCTGGACTACACCCTTTCTTTCTGCATTAGCAAGAGGAAGGGGGAAAGCATTCCCAAGCATTCCCAGTATTGTCACGTGAACTGTTGACACCACGCTATGGATAATGTCCAAAAGGTTCCCAACATATTTCCCAACCATAACAAACTGGTTTTCACTTTGCTGTTTTTAAGGCGCAGTCATCTTGTTTTTAGGTCGTAATGCTCTTGTTTTTGAAGTGCTTACTAAATCCCCAGTGGACACTGACATGAGACACAGACAAAAAAGTAGCTGTATCCTAATGCACCTTTCACATGTAAACTTGTTAACCATTTCCTTATGTGTCTCTTAATAAAAACACCGTGCTGGGGCTGAGAGGCAGAGGCATTCCCCCATAATGGCCTCTCCCCAGCCGGCCTTTCTACTGACATGTCTTCAATAAGCTGAGGCCACTTCTCCTTTTCCTGTGCTGTGCAAGGCAAGTGTGCTTTCTGAGATGTGCACGGGCAATATTCATTTCATCTCACTTTTGTGAGAATTATAGTGCTAATAATAATTGAGGCACACACACACACACACACACACACACACACACACCCAGCAAGTGTTCACACACAGCTACCTGTGGATTAGAGTGAAAGGAAGGTTTCAGAACGTTTGCAGTAGGTTCATGTTTCCCAATGCTAAACACTTTTTTAAGAATCTTTTTTGGCTTGTCGAGATAGGGTCTCATTCTGTAGCCCAGGCTGACCTGGAATTCACTATGTAGTCTCAGGGTGGACTCGAACTCATGGTGATCCTCCTACCTCTGCCTCCTGAGTGCTGGGATTAAAGGCGTGCGCCACCACGCCTGGCGCTAAGCACATTTTTAAAATACATCCTTTAAAAGCTATTATGAACTCCTGAAATAATAACCTTATTAAAATATGTACCAAACTTTGTGAGAATGTAAACTGAGAAAAATGTTTATCTACTAGCTGGCGAAAGAAACTTGAGCCTCTCCCAGCCCTGCCAATAAAGTGGCTCAGGAACAGGTCTGTTTTTCTGGTATGGCCCATAAATGATCAGGTCCACACAAGTCCCAAGGGTTCATTCAGAGTAGGTCTGTCTCAATGGGTAAACAAAAACAAACCTAAGGAAGGTTGAAAAGCTCAGAGAAGCCTTCAGCAAGGCTTACACAGAATAAATAAATAAATAAATCATAAGCAATGTTACATGAAGGCTTACTAAGCCTGCAGAGGCACTGAAAGCAACAGCCTGGTGTTTCTTCCTCTCGCTCGCTGTGTCTTGGTTGTACTAAGACTGTTGAGTTAGTCTCTTAAGATCTACAAACAGGGCTGGAGAGATGGCTTAGCGGTTAAACGCTTGCCTGTGAAGCCTAAGGACCCCGGTTCGAGGCTCGGTTCCCCAGGTCCCACGTTAGCCAGATGCACAAGGGGGCGCACGCATCTGGAGTTCGTTTGCAGAGGCTGGAAGCCCTGGCGTGCCCATTCTCTCTCTCTCCCTCTACCTGTCTTTCTCTCTGTGTCTGTCACTCTCAAATAAATAAATAAATAATAATAAAAAAAAAGATCTACAAACAGCAATCAGGGAAAGAACATATGTGGAGCTGCAGGTGATTGAAACTTTTTTATTGTATTGTATTGTATTTTTGTTTTTTCGAGGTAAGGTCGTGCTCTAGCTCAGGCTGACCTGGAATTCACTTTGTAGTCTCAGGGTGGCCTCGAACTCATGGCGATCCTCCTACCTCTGCCTCCCGAGTGCTGAGATTAAAGGCGTGTGCCACCATGCCTGGTCCTTGTTTAAGGTTTTGGTTTTTATGTTTTTTGTTTGTTTGTGTTTTGTTTTTCAAGGTAGAGTTTCACTTTAGCCAAGGCTGACCTGGAATTCACTATGGAGTCTCAGGGTGGCCTCGAACTCATGGCAACCCTTCTACTTCTGCCTCCGAGTGCTGGGATTAAAGGCGTGCGTCACCACACCTGACTTTATTTTTATGTATTTTTTAGAGAGAGAGTGTACATGCAAGAGAGAGAGAGAGAGAGAGAGAGCAAGAGAGAGCAAGAGAGAGAGAATTGGTGTGCCAGGACCTCAGCCACTGAAGTCAAACTCATGTCATTTAGTAGTCATGTATGACCTGTACTTGCTTTACCTTTGTGTGTTTGGCTTACATGGGATCTGGAGAGAGATCCAACCTGGGTCCTTAGGCTTCCCAAGCAAGTGCCTTAACTGCTAACCCATCTCTCCAGCCCTGATGAGAACTTCTGTACCAAACAATGGGTGTGAAGGAAGTTCCACGAACCTTCCCCGTCTTTCAAAGCGAAGCTTTCCACAGAAAGGCCCATCTCAGTTCTATTTCCCAACTGTGAACACTCACCAGGGCACTGTGGCGCCGGGGGTGGGGGGGGGCTGGGGGTGGGGAAGAATTACTGAAAGGAACGCCCACCTCAGACACATTTGGGGAGGTGATCTCAGCTTTCCACACACTTTGTGTGTGCCCTCTAGTTGCCAGACATGGTGCTGATTTGGGGAGTGCAAAAATGAATGGGCTGTGGTGCTTGACCTTGAACAGGTCATGTTGCAACAGGGCAGCCAATGAGAGAGACACATGAGTACATGACATCACTCTAAAGAGGTTAGTGTAATGGACATAGTGAGACATGTCTAGGCCAGTTTGGGGGTCCCCATGAGGCCTTGTAGTGGTGCCTAGACCTAACACTGGGGTATATGCAGGCAGTGAGGTGGCCGATCCTGGGGGCAAAGAGGGCATGGAGGACTGTGGCATTCTGAGCAGAGGGGCAGCCTGGGGAGGATCATGGGACTGGATGACAGTCATGTGGAGAGTTGGCTGCAGGGAAGGAGCAAAGGCCAGGTGGAAACCTTCTGGGAAGAAGACCAGAGAAGCGGGTAGAGTGACTAGGTCACGAGAGACTGTATGCGATGCTAAATGCTTGGTGTTGACGGAGGCTTAAGAGAGAATTTCCCTGCTCAAGCTTCCACTTGAAATGCATCAGGGTGCCTCTAGCCTAGAAAACGCTATGAAGTGGTAGGAGATTACTTAGGAAGCAGTTGAAACAGCATGTGCAATGATGCCAAGAGCCTAAATGAGGAGAGGATAGAAAGAGTGAAGGGAGAAATATTCAAGATAGGAGGCGCAACTGGCAAAAAGTGACAAAGATTAATGCCGACAACTATTCTGTCGAAGTGAGTGCTAGATAGAGGGAAAATGATTCAGCAGGTAAGATAAGAAATTCAGTTTTATTTTTCAATTGTTTTTGTCTATTTTTATTTATTTATTTGAGAGTGACAGAGAGAGAAAGAGGGAGGGAGAGAGAGAGAGAATATGCGCACCAGGGCCTCCAGCCACTGCAAATGAACTCCAGACATGTGCACTCCCTTGTGTATCTGGCTAACGTGGGTCTTGGGGAATCGAGCCTCGAACTGGGGTTCTTAGCCTTCACAGGCAAGCGCTTAACCACTAAGCCATCTCTTCAGCCCAAGAAATTCAGTTTTGAACATGTTAAGATTGTAGTGCTTATGATGGTATGAACACAATCATCTCCAGGAAGCATTTGAATCAAGCGAGAAATCCAGGCTATAGGTAAACTATTCCAAATCCTCAAAAAGCAGATAGCAGTTTAACATGGGGGATGGGGGAGAGACTTAAGCAGTGGCTTAAGGAGAGCTCATCTGTTCGTCCACCCATTTGCACATTCGTTCTCAGCAGTTGCTTCCTGAGCACTCATCATGGGCTGCTTCATGGCAGACCCTGCTCGAGGCTCTGTGGGATTATGCTCTCTGCCTACCCCGCGTGGGTTTTACAGCATGCACGGAGATGTGCACTGAGCTAGGTGGTAATGTAGAGAAAAACAGGGCCTCAGAAAGACTAAGAAAGCCAGAAGAGGGTCAGGAGACACAGGCACTTCGAATACAAGAAAAGAGAAGCCAGGTGTAGTGGTACACCCATGCCTTCCCAGGACTTGAGAGGTAGAAGCAGGGAGAGAAAGAGAGAGAGAGGGAGAGGAAAGAGAGAGGAGAGGATGAATGAATTACAGACAATATTAATTCACACCATCAAATATGGCAGAGGTTGAGTAAAATAAGATCCACAAAACATTCTTTGGGCTCAGGAATGCAAAAACTTGGTGACCCGAATGAACGCAGCTATAATGAAGCAAGTCGCAAGCTGGGTAAGTGTCTACTGCAAAGGAAGCTTGAGACTTAAATGCACTTAAAAATGGGGCTGGAAAGATAGCTTTGTGGTTAAGACGCTTGCCTGCAAAGCCTAAGGACCCAGGTTCAATTATCCAGGACCCACTTAAGCCAGATACACATGGTGGCACATGCATCTGGAGTTTGTTTTCAGTGACTGGAGGTCCTGGTGTGCCCATTCTCACATTCTGTGTCCCAAATAAATAAATCAGAAAAAAAACTGAAGAGGGGCTGGAGAGAGGGCTTAGTGGAATAAAGCACTGTGTAAGCATGAGGACTTGAGAACACAGGTTCCCTCGCCCTGCATAAAGGCTTGAAGGTGCTGTAATCCCAGCACACCTGTGGCGAGATGGGAGGAGGAGACAGGAGACTCCAGCAGCAGCTCACTGACCAGCTGGCCCAGACAACACAGCAGTGGACAGTGGTGAATAAGAGACCACGGCTCAGACGAGATAGAAGGCGAGGGTGGTCCTGGAAGTTGTCTCTGACCCCTATATGCATGCAAGTTCTCTCTCTCACACATACATACATACAAAGACAGCAAGTGAGAGAAAGAAAGATGATATGGACTCTAAGGGAAAGGATGAACCTTTGCTCTTTTTCAGCCATGTGCTGTTGATATCTTTATTGTTCTGCCAACAATTAAAACTCAACAACCAACAATTTCTGTTTCTGCAATGTTCTCACCATTCTTAGACGCCCTGGCCTTAAACTTTATTCCCTTTCCATAATTTTGATGTCTGATACTTGCTAATCATTTAACTCTTGTATTTTTTTTATTATTTATTAGAGACAGAGAGAGAGGGAGAGAGAGAGAGAGAATGGGCATGCCAAGGCTTCTAGCCACTGCAAACAAACTCCAGATGCATGCATCACTTTGTGCAGCTGGCTACGTGGGACCTGGAGAATCAAACCTGGGTCCTTAAGCTTCATAGGCAAGCACCTTAACCACTAAACCATCTTTCTTTAGCTTAATTTAACTATTCTAATCATCGATCTACCTTTTTTTCTTTTTATTTTCCTCCCTCCCTCCCTCCCTCCCTCCCTCCCTCCCTCCCTCCCTCCCTCCCTCCCTCCCTTCCTTTCTTTCTTTCTTTTAGACACAACCACTGAAGTCCAGGCTGTCCTTGAAATCCCAGATGTCCAGCCTCAAGCTTCTTGACTGCCAGGAGGACAAGCCTGCGTCACCAAGTCCAGATGCTCTGCCCTTTCATTTGTATTGCTGCCTCTCCACCACAGACTTACAACTTGGTAACTTCCACATCATCTGTCCTGCCTCCTTAGCAAAAGCTCTTCTCATGTTTGTGGCTAATAACCCATCTTACTCTCTGTTTCCAAAACAGTCTTGCTACAATGCATTTCTGTTCATGCCATCCCCACTGATCTCAACGCTCTGGGGGCTTCCCCGTGTCTCTCGAATTAAGCAGAGAGCTATGCTGGCAGTACTCTGCTTTCTGTGCAGTTGGCTCCAATCAAGCCTCTCTGGCTTACATCGCCCCTTCCCGGTAACATGGACTCTGGGATCCAGAGGAACTGGCATGCGCATTGATTGCTAACTAGAATCATCTTCTCACCCCAGCCATGATGCTTGCTCACACTTCCAACTTTTACTTCACCTTTGCTTTATAACTTAGTGGTCTTTTTCACATCCCCTCCTGCAGAATTCCAGCCCATTTTTATCCCCTGAATACTTTCCCTTCATGAATTCTCTCTGTAATGCAGACATTAGCACATCATGTTTGTAGTTTCTGATGAATTTTAAGATCTATGGGAGCAGAGAATTTATTTTTTTCAGGGTAGGGTCTCACTCTAGCCAAAGCTGACTGGGAACTTACTCTATAGTTCCAAGCTGGCCTTGAACTTACAGCGATCCTCCTTCCTCTGGCTCAGGTGTTGGAATTAAAGGTGTGTGCCACCCTGCCCAGGTCAGAGAATAGATTTTTCACAATGTTTTTTTTTTTTGAATACTCTGCATAGGACATACAGCAGTTGGATAATTTATAAAATGTTTGATAAACATACCTCCCCAATATGTAAAAATACAAAATTGCAGGACTAGAATAGTATACTTGTCCAGCATGGGTGGGGGCAGTGCACACATCTCTAATGCCAGCACTTGAGAAACAAAGGCAAAAAGATCAGAAGGTCAAGATCATCTTTAGTTACATAGTGGGTTAGAAGCAAGCTTTGAGATCCTGTCTCAAATGCAAACACACACACACACACAAACACACACATACACACACACACACACACAAATGCACATATATGTATATATTACAGATACACATACACAAATGCACATATATGTATATATTATATACACATATGGATACACATACACATGTATGTCTATATGTATGGCTGGTAGTGCTTTAAATGATCTTAGAGATAATATGGCCTCATCCTTTATTTTGAAAGTATTAGAACTAATTGAATTGAAGCTAATAAGCTCTATGTGACTTGGCCAGCCTCCCTTGGTGGTTAAGGGAACAAACAGCACCTATGGTCCCACAGCCTGGCTCTCAATTCCTGCCTGTCTCCACTGCATCCAGGCACCTGTTTGGCCAGCCTGGCTTGAGTCATCATCCTTGTCAACAATGTCCCTGAACTTGGCTGCAGCACTTGTGTCACAGACACAAAGTTCTTTCCAGTCTCGCAAGTTTATGAGTCTGCAACACAAGGCAAAACTAGAGAGGGCTGCCGTTTCCCACCCAACATACCAGACGGAAGAGGCAAATGGTGTTGCTGGTGATGTTGTAGTGGGCCAGGACTTCAGAACTGTTGCTGATCCCAAAAAACACGTCCTGGAAATGCTGCGCCATGCTGTGAAATATGGACACTATTGGTCTTTCTAAATCCTACAAAACAAGAGAAAAAAACCCACAGACATAATTTTTGAGGGAAGAGACATGGAATGGAGAAGAGAAACATGCCCACTGACACCAGAAATTACAGACTTGACTCAGTGTATAGTGAAATGTTACCCTTAGGAATGTAGGCTAAACTGACACTGCATTTTGGAGTTTTCCTGGCTGTGTGAGTTAATAGGTAACTATCAAAATGGTGCGGAAGCCTGAGAGTTTTGTGTGGCCCTGTTATAGAGCTTGGAGTTTACTAGCAACTGGGAGTGATTTCAGAATCTAGAGGCCTGTGAAGGTGGGATACGGTGTCTTTCATATGTGTTTTGAGAACAACTGTGGAGGAACAAGAGAATGTAAAATTCAGAAGTAGGTGCTGTCAATATGGCCTGAAAAAAAAAAAAAAAAACAAAAAACCATGCAAGCTGTGAATGTTCATCGAGAAAGGTTTGTGCAGAGCAGTGAAGATGGGGCCCTTCCTTGAATCCTTCATGAGCTCTGCCATGAAGGTACTGTTTCATGCATCTAACTCCATTCCAGCTTCGGATCAGTGATGGTTCCTGTCTATCCACAGCCAATTCCCTGCCATCACAGGACTGTCATCTAACAGAAGACCCAAGCAATGAAGAGGAATAAGCATACTTTTTCTGGTCCTCCTGAGGTAGAAGGAGATGGACAGAAAGAAAGATGATGATGGCTAGCCTTGTGTCTAGAGCCAAGGAGAGGGAGTTGGAAAATTGCTCTGCAGACAGGGAGAGTGCTATTCCCAACAGGTGTGGACACTGGTTCATGGAGGCTCTCTGGACTCTAATTTGGTGCCTCAAATGGAATTGCTAAAGGACCCAATGACAGCACCTGGTGACTATTTATGTTCTTTGCACTCTTCCAGTTTACTTTCCTGCCCTTCTCTGTGAGGGTAACTTTTTTTTTTTAATTTTTTTCTCTATCTTGCATCTCATTGCAGCCCTTTCCAGCAGTGTACACAGAGAGGGATGGTGAGTTGAAATCAATGAAAGGAAGCTGGAGAGTAGAGGCTGTGAGAATTGCCAGATGCAACAGAAGGCTACATGGAAGCCTGACTGTGGCATGGCTGCCTTTGAGATGGCTTCTGGAAGGTGGAGGTGAGTATCTTGGATAAAACAAAGTCATTGGGCTGGAGAGATGGCTCATTGGTTCAGGTGCTTCCTGAATAGCTAAATGACCTAGGTTCTATTCCCCAGGACCCTTGTAACCCAGATGTACAAGACAGAGCATGCATGTGGAGTTTGCTTGCATCAGGTGAAGGCCCTGGCACACTCATTCTCTCTCTCTCTCTCAAATAAATGAAATAAAAATAAAAAAAGGAAAGTCATAATGAAGAAAGACCAATAAGGGCTTACCCATTTGACCCAGGGCCTTGCCTTAGAATACCTCATGAAGAGCCTAGGACCTAAATGGTAAGTTTAGGCTAGACATGGTGGTATCTACCTATTACCCTAGTTATCAGGAGGCTGAGACAGAAGGTTCATGAGTTGGAGGCCAGCTTAAGCTATGAGGCCCTGCCTCAAAAATAAGCAAGTAAATAAGTAAGTGATTTTACTCCAGCTCCTATCAATTTACAGGGCTCTATAGTACAGACTAAGGATATTGAGGACAATGGCAGGGTTTGATGAAGGATTTTTTTCTACACACACTCACTTTGCTTCAGAGCATCCATAGGTAAGGAAACCCTGCCAGCAAGTTCCTAAGTCCTGAAGCAAGTATGAGAAAGAGCTAATACAGAGCACGGGATGTTTTAAATGAGGTGATCTCACAGGACAGGCTAGAAGCAAACTCTGAGCCCTGCTCCTTCCAATGCCACATGACTTGGCCAACAGATCACTGCCACGGCTCCCCTAAGGTAGGACATGTCTGGTCATGAAGGTGTAACGTGGGGTATCAGGACACACCTGGAAGAAGCCTATGACGGCTATCTCAGAAGCAGCGATAAAGTCCACGGCAGCTGGGACATCGGTGAGCCATATGGGTCCCTGGGTATCACTGGGACCATCTAGACAGACAGAAGATTGGGTAGAGAGTATCAGGGTCCCCAGAGGAGAAGAAACAGTTCTAAATAGTGAAAGCTTGTCATATGCCTTTCTTCTCTGTACCAATGCCAAGGAGACACTACATATATATATGTATATAGTTGTTGTTTTTTCAAGGTAGGGTTTCACTTTAGCTCAGGCTGACCTGGAATTCACTCTGTAGTCTCAAGGTGGCCTCAAACTCGCTGCGATCCTCCTACCTCTGCCGCCTGAGTGCTGGGGTTAAAGGCGTGCACCACCAAGCCTGGCTTATTATATTTTTTATTAACATATGGAAAGTGATCTTACCTTATGGTCTCTTTCAAGGACTTCTCTCTGCTACGTAACATGGGTTGTTACTCCAAATTTTTCTGGAAGTTTCCCTAGGTTCAGAATGGAAGTCCCCAGAGTATTTCCATGTTTCCCAGTCTACCTAAAACAACACTCTTCCTTATGGCCATCCAACAGCTATTATTATTTTGTTTGTTCAATTATTTATTTTCATTACCTGAGACTTCCTCAATGTCTGCCGCGACTTCTGGGATGAGTCTGCATGCAGTAATGAGTAAGAGAATCAGGTATCTGCACCGGGCAGCTTCCATGGTTCTTCCGCCTCAACTCTGAAGGTTGAGTTTTGGGACTAATTGAGGGCAGCCTGCTATGTCAGTTGGCTGTGGGCTAGTATTGCTCTGGGAACTTTGCAGCTGGTCTAGGGGAAACCTTCAACTTAAAAGATAACAGACTAAATTTAGTGGCAGGGCTTCAGAATAGAACCAACCAGAAGAAAGCCACTGGTTCATTTAAATCATAATAAAAAATATTAAGTATTTTATATCAGATATGGATTTAAGCACTAAGGATGCAAAGGGATCTGTGATCTGATCCATATCTGTCAGCTTAGATTGTTAATGGGAGACAGGGAGGAATAAATAGATCATTTAAGTATAAAATGAGGAGCGGGGAAGCCTAGAAAAACTCTCAGATGCTCTGAGAGTAGAGATCAAGACCACTGAGGACAATGTTTGGGTTTGGTGAAGGATTTCTGCCTGCGAGTGGAGTTCTAGGTAAATTAGTTTTTGTTGTTGTTGTTGTTTTGTTTTTTCCTGAAAACAAAATGTGGAAATACAAGGCTTCCTGGGCAGAGCCAAAACACTGACATGTAAACATAATGTGAGACAGCATTTTTAGTCAGTGAGAATTATGTAAATGGGGCTGGAGAGATGGCTTCGCAGTTAAGGCGCATGTCTGTGAAGCCTAAGGACCCAGGGTCCCACGTAAGCCAGATGCACATGGTGGCACATGCATCTGGAGTTGTTTGCAGTGGCTAGAGGCCCTAGTATACCCATTATCTCTCTCTCTCTCTCTCATAAATAAATAAGTGAAAATAAAATCTTGAAAACAAGAGAATTATGGAAATGGAGTGACAGGAAAAGGCATGTTGGGCGGAGGGAGGGCCAGCATCAATGGCTTTTCTAGGCTAAACTAAATTAAGCATAAGCGCTTTTATTTCATTCTGTAGGTAGTAAGATGTCACTGCGACAGCTTTAGCAGGGGAAAGGCAGCCTTTGACTTGGCCCATAAATTTAGAAGTTCCCTGTCTGTATGCTAAACACTCATTGGCATTGCCCTGTTAACGTCTGTTGGCATGCACGTAAAGAATGCTGTAGTGTGAATCCCACCATCACCCACCCATGGGGGCCTCGAAGTGAGAATTCCGGGCACCATGTCTGTTTGAAGGAGGAGCGCAGAGGCATGAAGGTCTCAGTCACACATACAGTGGTTTTATTCTTATTCTCTTGTGCTGTTTACAGTGTTTCTCATGGAAGAAGGGCCCCAAGTGGCAGGGAAGCTGAGAAGGGAAGCTGAGAAGGGAGTCCCGGGGCTGGACAACCCAGGACAGGGACGAACTACTGACCGCAAGGCAGAGGGAGTGGTAGTGGGAATTTGTCCATCTCCTGGTTTCTAGCTGCTCAAATGAGGACAGGAGAGCAGGAGATCGTGGGGGGTCTGGCCCCGCTGGAGGCAGGGGGGCGATCCTAGGGGTCTGGCACCGTTAAAGCCTGGTTTAAAGCCTCATGTGCGGGAAGCACTGGGAGAGGCAGGGTGGGATAAGATGTGTCACTGAGGACACGTGATGGGTGAGAGAGAAGGGACCCATCCATGAACAGAGAGACAGGGTGATGGACATGGCCTGGAGAATTCTTCCTGGTGGAGTGAGTGCGGGGGTGCTCAGTCTGTCCAGTCCTTCTTAATGGTCAAGTTCCACTCCCAGGTGAGGTGATCTTGTCTGTCGTCATCGGTGAAGAAAGACTTGTTGTGGTAGGTGCCTCGGGCCATCATGCCCTTAGGAGCCTCCTCTGTTGGAGTGAGGAACTCATATTCCTGTGGCCGAGGCCCGTAGCTGCCAACCATAAACGTTGCTTTATCCACTGGGAAGAAAGAAAAGTCCATTAAAATAAGAGTTGATAGTGGAAAAACACTCAAATAGGAGAACTTGGAGTACAGCTTACAGCAATAGAAGCCAAGAGAAATCATTTCCAAGCCTGGCTGAACATTAGTTGCACCTGGGGTAGTTTTTCTTACTCTTAAAATAAATTTTTTTGTTAAGCTAGGTGTGGTGGTGCATAACTGTAATCCCAGCCTGGAGAGGCTGTAAGAGGAGCATGTATTTGAGGTTACTGTGAGCTACATAGGGAGACCCTGTATCAAAAACCAAACCCCTAAAGCAGATATATTAAAAATATTTTTAAGGGCTGGAGAGATGGCTTAGTGGTTAAGGCACTTTCCTATACAGCCTAAGGTCCCAGGTTCGATTCCCCAGAACCCATGTAAACCAGATGGCTCATACGTCTGGAGTTCGTTTGCAGTAGCTAGAGGCCCTGGTGTGCCCATTCTCTCTCTATCTCTCTCTCACTCAAATAAATAAATTAGAAAAATATTTTTAAAATCAAAGTGCCTTTCAATGGGACACACTTTACCCCCTCTCAAAGGCTATGGTTTAATAGGCTTCAGGGGATACCAAAGATCAGATCTTTAGAAAAATATATCATAGCTGATCTGATTCTGATTATTAAAAAAGCTGGGTTAGCTGGGCATGGTGGCGCACACCTTTAATCCCAGCACTTGGGAGGTAGAGGTAGGAAGATCATTGTGAGTTCGAGGCCACCTTGAGACTACATAGTGAATGACAGATCAGCCTGAGCTAGAGTGAGACCCTACCTTGAAACAAACAAACAAACAAAAAAAGCTATGGGCTGGAGGGATGGCTTAGCAGTTAAGGCGTTTACCTGAAAAGCCAAGGAACCCAGATTTGATTCCCTAGGATCCACGTTAGCCAAATGCCCAAGGGGGCACAAGTGTCTGGAATTTGCAGTGGCTAGAGGCCCTGGCATGCCCATTCTCTCTCTCTCAATCTCTTTCTCTCCCTCCCTCCCTCCCTCTCTTCCCCTCTTTCTCTGTCAAATGAATAAATAAATAAAATATTTTTAAAAATCTGTGTCATCAATGCCTTAAAATGAAGACCAGTACTCTATTTTTATTTTTTTTATGTTATTTATGAGAGAGAATGAGTATGGGCACACAAGGCCTTATACCACTACATGTGAATTCCAGACTTATGCACCACTTTGGGCATCTAGCTTTCTTGGGTACAGGGCAATCAAACCCAGATCATCAGGCTTCATAAGAAAGTGCCTTTAACCACTACGCCATCTCTCCAGCCTGAGAGCAAGACTCTTTTAATGGAGATATAGCAGATCACACTATCAAAACAACAAACAGACTGAGATGTGAGTTCTGGTTTCAGTCCTTAACTATCCAAGCCACGAGACGGTTGGGGCCTTCTTTCTTCCTGTGTGCAATGAACTTGAAGGCCTTCCTATCTGCTGCCACTCTGTGAACACATCCATTGGAAGAATTACTTGAAAAGCTGGTGATCACACTACTCATAACTCAGAGATAAGGTCATCCGAAGGAAGGTGAAAAAAATCTAAAAAGTGGAGAGGATGGCGCAAGTGGTCAAAATAATAGTCAACCAAGCGTGTGTGTAAGTGAATCACCGGGTTGTATATTCAGACAAGTGGGCATTAGAAAGTGCAAGTGATGGTGAACAGCTGAGAGATAGGACATAGCTGCCCTTTTAAGTACTGCCATTTTTTCTAACTTCTTATTTATTAGCAAGGGGGTGGGAGAAAGAGAGAGAGAGTGAGAGAAACAGAGAGAGGAAATGAGAGAATGAACATGCGTACACCAGGGTCTCTTGTCACTTCAAACAAACACAGATGCATGCGTCACTTTGTGCATGTGGTTTCATGTGGGTCCTGAAGCATCGAACCCAGGCCTTCAGGTTTTGCAAGCAAGCATCTTTAACTGCTGAGCCATCTCTCCAGCCCTGGTGCAAACTGTGGAGAACAGCTATAGCCAGCAGAGGCTGCTTGTGGAGGGAGTCTATGTCACCTTTGTGCTCAAAGGAAATAAGAAACTGGACTAGCTTTTCATGAGACCAGACATTGGAAAGGACAATCAGTGTTCTTCAGATCCACAGTCCTCTCTGGAATTTTAAAAACACTTTTATGTATTTGTTTATTTGAGAGACAGAGTGAGAAAGAGAAAGAGCCAGACAGAAAGAGAATGGAAGTGCTGCAAACGAACTCCAGACACATGGGCTACCTTGTGCATCTGGCTTACCTGGGTTTTAGGGAATCGAACCAGGGTCCTTTGGCTTTGCAGTCAAGTGCCTGAACTGCTAAGCCATCTCTCCAGCCCTCTAACCCTTTCACTATTCTACTATATCGGAATTTATATTAACCTATTTGAGGCTTTTGAATTCCTATTTTTAATATTTTATTTATTTATCTAAGAGAGAGTGAAAGAGGTAGAGAGAGAGAGAGAGAGAGAGAGAGAGAGAGAGAGAGAGAGAGGGAGCGAGCGAGCGAGAGAGGGAGAGGGAGAGGGAGAGAATGGGTGTGCCAGGGCCTCTAGCCAATGCAGATAAACTCCAGACACATATACCATCTTGTACATCTGGCTTTTGTGGGTCTTGGGGAGCTGAACCAGGGTCCTTTGGCTTTGCAGTTAAGTGCCTTAACTGCTGAGCCATCTCTCCAGCCCCTGGAATTTTATTATTTGATTGACTCTTATGTCATACGTAATTTCTCCCGTCTCCTTTGTCAATTGGGTGGGGACTGGCCTAGGCTTTACTGTTGCCACCTCTGAGGCAGAAAGCCAGGCAGGCTGGCAGGGACTGGGCTTGAGGGCACTACTTCCTGCCCCTGGTAGTGGAAAGAAACCAGATCCAGGTCCAGGACCAGAGCGGAGTAAATACGTTGTTCCATGTTTCAATTATGCACCTTTTCTCAACCCTCTTAGAAAGAGATTGTTTTTTTTTTCTTTGCTTTCAAGACAGGGTCTTGCTCTAGCCCAGACTGATCTGGAATTCACTATGTAGTCTCAGGGTCACCTCAAACTCTTGGCAATCTTCTTACCTCTGCTTGGGATTAAAGGTGTATGCCACCACATCCTGTTTTTTTTTTTTTTTTTTTTTTTAAAGTATGTTTGTTTATTTGCGTGCAGAGAGGGAGAGGCAGAGAAAGAGAGAGAGAGAGAGAGAAAAAAAGAGAACAAATACACCAGGGCCTCCAGCTGCTGCAAACAATCTGGACATGTCTGCCTCAGCATGCACCTGGCTTTACGTGGGTACTGGGGCATCGAACCAACGGGGGCCAATGGGCTCTGCAGATAAACACCTTAACCACTGAGCCATCTCTCCAGGCCTGTTTTTTTTTTTGTTGTTTGTTTGTTTTCTGAGAAAGACTCTCATGTAGCCCACCGTGGCCTCAAACTCTATTACCTATCCCCAACATGAGAATTTTGTTGCTTTTTTTTTTGGCAGGGGACTAGGGAATTGAACACTGCCTCCCGGCCCCCCTTGCTCTTGCTTCCCACGGTATTCCTAACTCCTACTCCTGATCATGGATCACCCAGTGGGGGTTTCCTATCCGCCAGTTCTCTGGCAGGCTTCCCATTGTGAACTGCATTTCACTTTTGTAAGCAGTTCTATGTCCTTTGCTTCTTTAAAGCTTATCTTGGGCTGGAGAGATGGCTTAGCAGTTAAGCGCTTGCCTGTGAAGCCTAAGGACCCCGGTTCGAGGCTCGGTTCCCCAGGTCTCACGTTAGCCAGATGCACAAGGGGGCGCACGCGTCTGGAGTTCGTTTGCAGTGGCTGGAGGCCCTGGTGCACCCATTCTCTCACTCTCCCTCTATCTGTCTTTCTCTCTGTGTCTGTTGCTCTCAAATAAGTAAATAAAAAAAATTTAAAAAAAACATTAAAGCTTATCTTGTTTACTCTTCCCACAGATGAGCAATAAAACTGTACTCCACGTTCTGAATTGTAAAGACCAGGGACTTGCCGCGTTTGAACTAGGTGTCATGACAATAATGTCTAAGTCAGAGTCCTGGTGTGCATTTTGCTTTTGCTGGATCTCCCGAGGAGTATATGTGACCGACAATTAATGGCCAGAGGCTAAAGCATCAGACAGAAACAGTTCAGGACAGTGTGAGGTCTGGAAGCCCTTACCTTTTAACCCAGTTCGGTAGGTATGCTGGACATATTTCAGGCCTGACACAATATCCCTGTTCACCTGTAGTTGGGCAAGATCCAAGGAATTCAGGTTAGAGTTAATTTCCCCCTCCCCCATCTTTCATACTTCCTCTGCCTAGCTAGCCACAGGTCTTCTCTGAGCGTGAGAGGAATATAGACTTCATCAGAATACATGCTACCATGATCCCTTAGTGTGGTTGCGAGGCAGAAATTGGAGACAGCTTCCAATCTAGGTCTCATTCTTGGCTATGGTAATTTTTATTTTATATGGGAGAGAGGAGTACTAAAAAATTGTCTCATTTTTTTTTTTCACTCATACTTCTTTCTCAATGGCTAAGGAAAAGTTCAAGATTTTTCTCCTTTCTGCCAGTCAAAACACTGCTGTTGTCTCAGGGAAAGTTATACAAATACCAATGGAAAATATTGTGTAACTATTTGAATACCATATCCTCAGAAATTATCCACCTAGCATATGACCAAAAAAAAAAAAAAAAAAAAAAGACCCAAGGAGGTAATGGAAAATCAGGCGTGGGAGATGGTTATGTCTGCCATTTACCCAAGATTGGAGTCTTGAGATGAGGTGATGGACCACCCCCAAACAACCTTTCTTATAAATGATGTCTGAAGCACACTGGCAGACATTGGGGGTGCTTGTCACCGTGATGTTTCCCGAGACTTTCAAAGAAAACCCACTGAGACAGGATGAAAACGTAGACAGCCAAGCATTATGCTTTTTCCATGACTCATTTTACCTGGAACTGAACTGGATTGTCCGTTAGTGTCATGCAGTGGCCATGTCTATATAAACAAATTAGGGTGGACATTGAGTCACTGAGGGTTTGGGTAAACTGTTCAGCAAGGGAGTGAATTGAAGGCACCTTCAACTAATTTTCTCCAACAATAATTACGGCCATCGTCATGTGCTGGGTACAGCCATGAAACAATGTGTTAGTGGAACATTTTGTCCAGTTGATGGACACATGGCAGAGCAGTGAACATTGCTGTCTTCGATTCTAAACCATTGTTAGGCTCTATTATGGGTTATAAAAAGAACCAACAACAGATGGGACCAAACAGCTTCACTGGAGAGATTACCTCTTCGCCTAGATCTAGCTCACAGGACCAGGAGAAATGAAGGCACTTTTTTTCTGCAAGTCTGCAGCGTGACCCTTGGACTTGGTGGGAGATGTGATCAGATAGGAACAAGACCTCAGAACAGGAACCACAGTGGGACAGCAACAAGAATTTGAAGGCAAAACGTCTGCTCCTGGGGCATTACTCGAGTGCATCCATTTCATACCAACACACGGAGGAGGGATGAAACTCGAATGCTCACAATCTCCTCTTCTCCTGCCCACAACCCCCTCTCTGCTGAGTCTTCCACCCCAGAAGGAGGAAGTTTTGCTGACATGAATCAAACAGAACTGTGGAAGTCAGAGGTATTCCATGTCCTTGGTAGACAGAGGAAAAGGGAAGCGAGACCAAACCAACCACCCTGGGCTACCGGTTCTAGAGTACCGTAAACTATGGGGGGGAGAAAGAGAAGAACACTACAGTGGATAACAGAGAGTGACGGGATCGTGAGGTGTATAACTGGAACTGTAAATACAATTTCCTTAGATGTTTGTCAAGGGATATGGGTGACAATTCAAACTTCATTTCAATTATTTTGATACTTGATTCTTCTAATTGAATCTCCAAGCTGGCACAAGCCACAGTGCGGTTTGACTTTACTTGGGCTACACAAGAGAGTGGTCTTGAGCCAGAGAGATGGCTTAGCAGTTACGGCACTTGCCTGCAAAGCCTAAGGACCCAGGTTCAACTCTCCAGGTCCCACGTTAGCCAGATGCACATTGTGGCACATGCCTCTGGAGGTCATTTGCAGTGGCTAGAGGCCCTGGTGTGCCCATTCTCCCTCTCTCTCTCTCCCTCTGTATCAAATAAATAAATAAAATTATAAAAAAAATTTAAAAAGAAAGAGAGTGGTCTTAATCTTGGTGGAGCCAAGGACAAACTTCTAAAGTGGATGGGACTTGAAGACCTTTCTTTCCTTTATGTGTAACTCGGACCCACACAAGTATGTCTATAGACCTTCCCTTACTGCTCGTATCAGAACTTCCTGGCTGTGTTTAATGTAAGTACAGGTTTTCTCAGTTCGACAAGGCACCGGTACAAGTGATTAAACGTCAGGGTGACGTAGAGCTCATTGCAGCCCTGTTCAGGTATGACTCTTCACCACACCCCAGGTGCTCCAGTAATAAGCAACAGGATGGGGAGCAAAACCGTTACCCACAATTCAAATGCCAACTCTAGAGTAGATGTCAACAAATATTTGCAGTATGGAAAGGTTTTAAGGCATATTTATATGTGGTGGGGAGTGGTTATCCAGCCACCCTGAATCATATCCTGCACCCAGGGGGAACTTGGGCCCGGCAGCAAACAGAGCAGACGGAGTCCTTCGGAGCAAGCCTTGTCCAGGGGAACATGACTGAGTAGGAGCGAGGGATAGCCAATGCAAACAAACTATGAAAAGCCAACCAGGGCATTGCTGGCTTACTTTGTTTTGAAAGCCAAGGTTATTTTTCTGGTAATTGTAACTACTCACCAGGATATATGGCTATTCATCACCTAGCTTTTCGATTATCTTGTCATTTGCTCCACAAATATCCCTGTAATTTCCATCTATTTTGTAAAGACAACACTGCTCAGATTTGCATCGCCGTCAAGAGACGAGAGAGTGTTTCGTTTATGGGTGCATTGATTTAACTTTTTTGTGAATTCCTTAATGGGCATTTATAAACATCTTCCGTTTGTAAAGTTGTTTGAAATAGTGGAAAGAAAGAGAACGAAAATTCCCCCTTCCTCTGAGTGCTCAGATTGTGTAAGGCGGGGATGGTGCAGCCTACAGCGGCTTGTCTCAATACTCAGAGACGCAGTGACCCTTGCTTAGTGGTGAAAGGAGAGCCCGAGGCATCCTAGCTGAGAAAATGCAGGAAGCAAACCTGGGTCTCCACAGGAAGAGCTTAGAGGCAGGGACAGGTTACACCAGACCCAGGACTGGGGCAAAGGGTGGGGATGGAGAGGTCAGGGGGAAGGGGCCCACAGGATCATGCAAGAAACGTAGTCACTGATTATAGGTTAGGTTTCTAAGAGCGCAACATGGGAAGATACTTACTTTGAAGTTAATTTTGACTCTATATTCAATGCCTTCCTTTAGCACATAGGTTTGCTTTTTGAGGGCTTCCAGATCCCCTGTAAAAGAAGAAGATTTAGAAAGAGTTTAGTCTCCTCAGGACACTCCTGGATGAAGTTTAAGTTTCAGAGCCATTTTCTGGGCTCATCCGAGTTACGTGGCTTAACAGCTACCTTAATTCAAAGTATCAGAGGTGAGGGTCTCCACACAAACACATGCATAAGCACATACATAACACAACACATGTGTAGAGACGTGCAAGCATGCACACAGGCATACACGTACATTGCCTGGAATCTTATAGCTCAGTAATGAGAGGAACGTGCTAAAGTTCTCCCCGCAAGTTTAAGAACAATAATAAAAATACACATTAGGCCTGGTGTGGTGGTGCATGCCTTTAATCCCAGCACTCGGGGAGGCAGAGGTAGGAGGATCTCCATGAGTTTGAGGCCACCCTGAGGACCCAGTGAATTCCAGGTCAGCCTGGGCTAGAGTGGGACCCTACCTCGAAAAACAAAACAAAACAAAAAATTAGTAGTGGCTTATGAATATATACTATTTTTTTCCCCAGAACTTCTGATTTGGACTGAAGAAGATAAATCTTTTTGACTTCTCAATATAAAAGGAGTTTAAATCAGCCATCCTAAAGAAAAATGAATTGACTTTTTATTCTGTATTGAAAATTTGCATACAATCAAGTGGTCATATGGAGAGGTGATTAAAGACATTATCCAATAAAGAAATATTAAAAAAAATTATATGGGGGGCATCAGCTATTTGTTTAGGTAGATTGGATAATGTATAAAGTACTTTTAGCTTTAAAAATGTGTTAATTTTGGTACTTTTTATTATCCTAAATAAATATTCACTTCAAGCGTACTTTTGCATATGCCTTTGCAATGTCATATTATTGTCATATTAATAGAATTTATCCTTTTAAAAATTTATTTAGAGCTGGGTGTGGTGGCACACGCCTTTAATCCCAGCACTCTGGAGGCAGAGGTAGGAGAGTTGCTGTGAGTTCGAGGTCACCCTGAGACTACATAGTGAATTCCAGGCCAGCCTGGGCTAGAGTGAGACCCTACCTCAAAAAAAAAAAGAAAAAGAAAAAGAAAAACTACAATTGTATTTATTTGGTGTGTGCGCATTCGTGTCCGTGGGTGAGTGCAGGTGTGCCACAGTGCGTGTGTGCAAATCAGAGGTCAACCTTGCGGCTGGTCCACAACTTTCCACCTTGTTAGAGGCCTGGCAAGTCATCATCCACTGCTCCGCTCTTGAGAATTGGGGGAAATTCTCCTGCCTCAGTCTCCCTTCTGGACACTGGCACGCTTGGATTACAGCAGCCTGCCGCAGCTTCTGGCTTTTCCCTGGGCTCAGGGGATCCGCACTTAGACACTCACAGGTGTGAAGCAGCAAGAACTTACCCACTCACTGGGCCATCTCCCCAGCCCCCACATTGGTTTAAGAAAGATCATTTAATTTATATAAAGCTTCAGTTCAGCATCTGTCCCTAATTTCTGTGCCCTGGTGAGGGAGGTTGTCATGCTTCCTGCTTTCCTCTGTGTGACCAGTATAATTTGACATTCGTGTGTGTGTGTGTGTGTGCGCGCGCGCAGCTCTAGCCAAATGCTTTAGTTCATGAACATCATTCTATGTATTTAGCTTAGTAGCTTCTTCATGCTAGAAACCATATTTGAGGGTTCTCTGCTAGGGAGGGAGGGAAGGAGACCAAGCTTTCCTACAACAACTCCAGGCCCTTCTGAGCAGATCTCCTTAGGGTTTGCTGACACTTGATCTTGCAAAGGGACAGCTGCTCCTGGCCAGGTTTGGTAGGAAGAGGTCGGAGGCTGGGTGGGGGAGAGTGAGTCCCCCCCCCCGCCCCAGGGAGATGCTGGAGCGTGGGGGGCCTGGGAAGTGTGTGCTGTCAGCTCTAACGATTTCAGTTGAACAGGAAATGTGTCTTCTGGGCCTCTCAGTTCCTCCCTGTGACAGAAAACTCCAAATAAGGTAAAGTGTGCACATTTCCCGAGAGACGGAAGTGGCTAGGTCCCTGCTAGGCACACTGATTCCGCAGTCCTGCCCGTTCCTCTTTGCTGGAGACCAGCTTTTGAATTGGGCAATACTTTTTTTTTTACCCTCTTGACATCTGGCTTCTGCTCTGCCCCTTTTTATATCCCTTCCAGGTCCCCCATTTTCCTATTAAACCCGCTTTGCATGTTATCTCTGTATCTTCTTAAAACCTGTCTTAGGAAAGAACTTGGCCCTAAGTCACAAAGCGAAAGAAAAAAAATCAGAGCGTTATTTTGAGGGCAAGTTGTATATGGAACCAAACCAGGCTTTTGAATTTAGTGTGTGACTTAGGAGGTCTTGGATTGCTTCATCCCTTCAGCTAAGAGCTAATAGTTAACATAAGATTAATGCTTCCTCTGACTATAGAAATATTACAGCTCCAGCAAGATGCAGCTTGCTTCTTTGCATTTTCATCCAGGCTGGGGAGACAGCTGAGTGGGCTACATGCCTAATCCTGAGTTCAGACCTCAGCACCCATGTGACATGCCAGGTGTAGCGATGCACAGGTGCAATCTATGCCTGCACTAGGCAGGAGGACACGAATGGATCCCTGGAGCTCAGTGACCAGCCTACCCAGCCTAATAGATGGGCTGCAGGCCAGTGAAAGACCCTGTCTGAAAAACACATGGGCAGTGTTCCTCTAGATGGCTCCCGATGTTTCCTCTGGCTTCCACACTTATGTGCACTACACACACATGCACACACACACACACACACACACACGTATACCACATCAATACACAAATACACATACATGCACGTACAACACCTATGCAGATACAGGCAAAAACTTTCCACCTACAATGCTTCTTCAAATAATAGCAATTTCTCTATTATGACATGGAAATAAAAATCTGAAATAGGGGAGAGATGGCTTAGCAGTTAAGGCACTTGCCTGAAAAGCCAAAGAACCTTGGTTCAATTCCCTAGTACCCATGTAAGCCAGATACACAAGGTGGCACATGCATCTGGAGTTCGTTTGCAGTGGCTGGAAGCCCTGGTTAGGAATTGGATTTCTACACACACACACACACACACACACACACGTGTATATGTTGTTTTTTTTGAGGTAGGGTCTCACTCTAGCCCAGGTTGACCTGGAATTCACTATGTAATTTCAGGGTGGCCTTGAACTCATGGCAACCTACCTACCTCTGCCTCCCAAGTGCTGGGATTAAAGGCATGTGCCACCATGCCTGGCTTAAAATATATTTTTATCTATTTACTTGAGAGAGAGAGGCAGACAGAAAGAGAGAATGGGCACACCAGGGCTTCCAGCCACTGCAAACGAACTCCAGATGCATGTGCCTCCTTGTGCATCTGGCTTACTTGGGTCCTGGGGAATCGAACAGAGCTCTGTAAGCTTCACAGGCAAATGCCTTAACCACTAAGCCATTTCCCCAGCCCCCCCTTTTTTTTTAAAAAAAAGTATATTTTATTTATTTACTTGAGAGAGAGGTAGATAGAAAGAGAGAATTGGTTTTTTTAATTATTACTAAATATGGACACTTGAAGCCTAATCATTGGTGGATTGCTCCTAATGTGATTGACCTGTGGGAGGAGGCACCTTAATAGCATTTTCTTAGGTGTTGCCCCAGGACTACGTTTTCCTTGTGTCATCTTAGACCTGCCTAGACAGTAGAGAAGTGTCCACTTACCAGTAAGGTCCATGGTGATTGGCCCTGGCGCGTTGTCACAAACCAGGGAAAGCCGGGTAACAGTCACATTGGGGACTGTTGGGTCTGTAGAGTACAGAAAGGAATGTAAACACAGGGAAGAGGGGACCAGAGTACAGTGGGTGCCTTTCAAGGAGTAGAGAAAAAATATTAAGGGGGAAAAAAAATTCCATCTCTATGTGGAGCGTGATAGAAAGGGAAGTGGCTGGTCTTGATGCCCTCGCTCCCTGCAGCATGTGATTTCTGCACATCTTATCGGCATCGGATGCTTAGCAAGGGGCTATGATATTTGATCTATTCACTGAGCATCGCCTGGGCATGAGCTGTCCCTGCATGTGGACGGATGGATGGTTAGGCAAGGACTGTGGAAGGGAAAGAGGACACATGAATGGTTGTCTGGAATTTCTCCTAATTCTTTTTGTTGTTGTTGTTTTGTATTTTTTTTTTTTTAACTTGTCTCACTGCTCACTTGCAGATCATCCCCAGAGAAGACTTAATTATACAGCCCACGACTTGCTCGGGCCTGGGTAAATCGTGTTGCAGCCACCTAACCCTGCAGCCCTTTGCTTCTGCTCCTGAGTGGTGACAATCCCTGTCTCATCCCCCTGTACCTTCCCCCTGTCCCATTGCCTGAGCACACGTACCTGCTACCACAGGAGCGTCGCCCAGCAGGGTTTTCTTGTACTTGGCCAGGCTCTCGTCGTCTTTGTCCATCTCCTGCAGCTCCTTCAGGGACTTCTGGGGTGGGGGCTTGTAGTTGAGCTTGCTGTCTATGTCGTCCTCCCCTTCCTCCAACTGTGGCTCTGCGTCTTTCTCAGTCATCTTGATCTGTTTCGGGGAGGAGACCATTGACCGTCAGCCAGTCAGTGACTCTGAAAGATATGCTCAGGGCTCCCGTTGTCCCATCTTCACCCTAATGGACAGCTGGGGTACTCAGTGACTTTCTGATTTCTCTCAACTCAGTCTTGTTATGTTTCGTAGAATATATACTATATTCCGGTCATTTCTTTCTTTACAAATCTATTTATTTATTTGGGGAGAGAGAGACTGAATATGGTAGCACCTGGGCCTCCTGCCGCCTCAAGTAAACTCCAGATGCGTGCACTAACTTGTGCATCTGGCTTTACGTGAGTACCGGGGAATTGAACCCAGGCTGTCAGGCTTGGTAAGCAAGCATTTTTAACCACTGAGCCAGCTCTCCAGTCATCCCTCGACTACATCACTGCCAACTTGCATGGATTTTTCTTTATGGAGATGGATATCCTAGCCATTGAATAAAACCATTAGGAAAGAAATACTCCTCTCTCTCTTGTTCTCTCTCTCTCTCTCTCTCTCTCATAAAAAAGGGCTGAAGAGATGGATTAGCAGTTAAGGCACTTGCCTGCCAACCTGAGAACCCGTGTTCAACTTCCCGGGTCCCACGTAAGCCAGATGCACAAGGTGATACAAGTGTAAGGCCGCACGTGTGCACTAGGGGGCGCACACGTGTCGAGGGCAATCGCAATGGCTGGAGGCCTTGGCATGCCGATTCTCTCTCTCTCTCACACACACACACATGAAAAACTTGACAAAGGAAAAAAGAACTCACTTTACGAGATGTAAGAATGGTTCACAAGCCAAACCACCAGTCAGTCACTCCCTCAGAGAAGCACCAGATTTAGGTTGTTCCTAAATCCCCCACAACATGGGAATTTCCAGTATTTTATCATTTTAATTGAGGGACTCATTAGATTCTATATCTCAAGATTTCTCTGGTTTTTTATTTTATTTTTTGACATGTCACAGAAAAAGCAAAAGACTGAAATTCCTCTAGAAAAAAATTTTAAGTACAAGTTTTTTTTTTTTCAGTGGCCTTTCATCCATTTCTTATTTCTGGGTCCATTTCCCTTTGAGTCTCTTTTCCTGCCCTCCCCTCACTCCTCTTTCCTTCCCTTCTTTTATTTCCACTGCTCTAAGATTTCATCTATGGGGACCATAGCTCATTTCTTCTTTGATTATTGCCTACTTGCACTTATCTTACGTAAAGCCACTGAGGGTGGGGGAGAACAACATCTGGTAAAATTATCCACATGTGGACATGTGTCAACACAGGTCTTCAGAGTCAAAGTGAACTGTACAGGTGAAATAGTGTACCCTTTCTTTTCTTTTCTTTTTCTTTTTTATCTTTGAGGTAGGGGCTCACTCTAGCCCAGGCTGACATGGGACTCACTCTATAGTCCCAAGCTAGTTTTGAATTCATAGTGATCCTCTTACCTCTGGCTCCCATAGTCATAGTTCATTGAATCCATAGTTCATTGAATCATTAAGAAAATTGAGATTCAGAGGTTGGGAGAATTGTCTGCATTCACACAGCAGTAGCCTTTGGGCTCTTGGGCTAGAAGCAATGGGAGTGGCTTTGGGAAAGGATGTCATACTTTCTGTTCTCTTTCTGCTCATAAGCCAAGTTTTCACTTCTCCCAGAGACATACCTAGAAGACTGTATCTGCCATAACTTACCCAGAGTGACTTTGTGAACTCCATGCAGGCCAAATAAGACTGAAGATATTTCTAGTCAAAAGTAGTTATAATTTTGAGTTTCAATGTTACTTACGATCATTGGAAACAGGAAGATGAAGATAAATTAAATCAATTTTATACTTACTACTTATTTTTACAAAATAAAAAAAAATTGTTAAAAAATTTAAAAATAAGGGCTGGAGAGATGACTCAGAAGTTAAGACACTTGCTTGCAAAGCCTAAGGACCCAGGTTCATTTCCCAAGTACCCGTGTAAAGCCAGATGCACAAGATGGTGCTTGCATTTGTTTGCAGTGACTAGAGGCCCTGCACGCTCGTTCTCTCTCTCTTCCTCCTTCTCTCTCTCTTTCTCTCAAATAAATAAATGAAATACTCAGAAAATTAAAACAAAATTCACTAAGGGATAATCTTACCTTACCAGAACTATGCTGGTATAAAGCTTTTGTACATTTCTGTTTCCAGCACAAATATAATGTGAACTACTCAGCAGTGGTTTCATAATTCCATTTTCAAAAGGTAGAATTACATTGTACCTTTTAACAAGAGTATTTTTAAGGTAGGGTCTCACCCTAGTCCAGGTTGACCTGGAACTCAGGGTGATCCTCCTACCTCTGCCTTCTGAGTGCTGGAATTAAAGGTGTGCACCACTACACCAGCTACATCTATTTTTTTAAACATACTTTGTGTACTTCTAAACATCTAGAAAGACTAGATGTTTAAATAAGGACTTAAATTTGCCCACTGTATATGCAGTACTGGATGTTCTACTTATAATATTTTCAATTCAACATTGGTTTTTGGGGGGGCACATAACCACACTGTAAGTTGAGGAGCATTTATATTGCAGGGAACTTGTTTTAGCAAGAAGGAATGCACATGGTTATGAATGGATGATGGTTAGAAATTGGTGAAAATGACGGCAGATGTGCAAAGGGCCTGTGAGAAATGACTTAGATATTCTGAGTGTAAAATATTCCCTGTGCCTCAAGTGTTTGTGATTAAGCTTTCTCCTGTGCCTCCAGCTAGCGGAGCTCTGAGAAGGCAGAGCCTTGTGGGGGGAGGTGTGTCATGAGCTTTACTTTCTAGTTACTGGGTGTGCCCTGGCTCCTTCACGCTGCTCCCACCGGCTGCTCGCGTGTAAGGATGTGAGCTGCTTGTCTGCTGTGCTCTGCTTTTCCCCACCATGCTGACAGTCCCCCTCAAAGCTGTCAGCCTGAAACACTGTCCTCCCCTAAAAAAAGGCTGGGGGGATGAAAAGATGACTTAGCAGTAAAGGCATTTGCCTGCAATCCAAAGGACCCAGGTTCAATTCCCCAGGACCCATGTAAGCCAGATGCACAAGATGGCGCATGCATCTGGAGTTCGTTTGCAATGGCTGGAGGCCCTGGCACACCCATTCTCTCTCTCTCTCTTGCTCTTAAATAACTAAATAGATGAAAATAAACAAAATTAAGAAAAAAAAGAGAGAAATTTTAATGGAACAAAAAGAAAGAGAGAGAAGGAAAAAGGGAAGGGTAAAATGAAGGGAGAAGGAGAGGGCAGGAAGGGAAGGACAAGGTTGTCCTATAGCTCATCAGACCTCTACTGAGAAAACAAGGCAAGTATCATAAGCTCTGACTAGCTCTGAAAGTACCATTGCAATGCCTAGGTGCACTTCCCGTACGGAAAAGAAACTTGTCTAGGCCTGTTCCTACGGTAATTCCTGTCTCAGCAGAACAGCAAGTATCACTGGAAGTTGAGGCTCTAGAGAACACCAAAAAAACAAAAAAGAAAAGAAAATACAAAGTGACTAATTCAGCTCATATTTCCAACAACCATCAGAGAAAAATGAATGGGCTTGTGAGAAAAATAAAGAAGGATGCCGTAGCCGGCTGTTGTAAGTTGGGGCCAGTTAAGGACACTCTTTGTGGGGTCGATCAAAAGCAGATAGGACGTATCAGATGAGGCATTTTCTCATGGGTCGCCCTAGAAACCTAACGTAACCGGTTGTGGACACCACATAACTAACCTGGCAGAACATCAGCAGGCTATTCATGTGGGAGAGGGCGTCTCAGCAAACACTGGAAGAACTTTCCCAGAGCATAGCACAAGGCTCTGCAAAGTGAGCTGCTCAAAGCCTGACTGTCAGACTGTGACATTGCACCAATCACCTGTGCAAGTTGACCTCACTAACCTGTAAGCGTGTAGCCCTTCAGCTTCACACCCTAATTAAAAAAAAAAAAAACAACTTTATTTATTTATCTATGAGAGAGGCAGAGAGAGAGAGAGAGAATGGGCTCACCAGGGCCTTTAGCCCCTGCAAACGAACTTCAGACACACGCACCACCATGTACATCTGGCTTATGTGAGTCCTGGGGAATCAAATCTGCCTTCTTAGGCTTCACAGGCAAGCGCCTTAATTGCTAAGCTATTTCACCAGCAACACACCTCAAATTTTAAAATGTCGAATGAGAGAATGAGGAAGGAAGGGAGGGGTAAGTGGAGGGGAAGAAGGAAGCAGGAGGTACCGAGAGAGAGGGAGGGAGGAGGAGGGTAAGAGCAAAAAAGGAGGGAGGGATAGGAGAAACAGGAGGAAGGGAGGGAGAGATAAGAAGAGAGGCAAATCATTGAAATGATTTGGTGAAATCACTGCATAAGAAAAAAGAGTCATGAGGCCATATTACCCCAGAGTAGCTTATTTCTGAATGCTGAATATTACAGTGTAATAATACAGCAAGTAAAGAACTGAGAAAGAAGTTTTTTGTTGTTGTTGTTTTTGGCTTTTTAAAAGAATTTTTTTATTTATTTATTTGAGAGTGACAGACATAGAGAGAAAGACAGATGGAGGGAGAGAGAAAGGATGGGCGCGCCAGGGCTTCCAGCCTCTGCAAACGAACTCCAGACGCACGCGCCCCCTTGTGCATCTGGCTAACATGGGACCTGGGGAACCGAGCCTCGAACCGGGGTCCTTAGGCTTCACAGGCAAGCGCTTAACGGCTAAGCCATCTCTCCAGCCCCTTGGCTTTTTTTTTTTTTTTTTTTTTTGTCTTTTAAGGAAAAAACAAGGTCACAACGAGCTGGTGAGCATATTGTACTTCAGTATGTATGGATGTCTGAGATGCTGGCCGGAGATGGGAAGGGAGAGCGGCTGGGCCACCAGCCACACTGAAAAGGCCCCGCTGGCTCGACTGGTAGTTCTTAATCTTTCCAAAGATGACAAGTCTCATTTATAAAAATCTGATAAGCATCATAGGGTCTCAGAGATGAAAAGAATAAAAGCTAGGAAACTATGCCAAGTGTTCAGAGATTCACGGACTCTGGAATCCTCCACGGCCTTGCAAGCTCTCCAAGTTAGGGCCATGACCTTGACCCGGTAACTCCCAGGCAACTGGCAACGGGAAGCGTGGGCGTGGCACAGGCCGCTTGCTGCCCCCTCGAGGCTCTGCATGCATGTCGAGGCCGAGCTGATCGGATCCAACTGCACCAAACATCGGCTACACAGAAGCAGGTGGTATCAGGTGGCATCTATGTGTCTGGGAGTGTGGGCACTGAGCCTGGCAGAGGCGTGCCCTGTGTTCAATCTATATGATTTTGGGTGACCACTGAACAGGCCCCATCATGACTGGAATTTACTTCTGGCTTTCTAGCAGAGACTCCTTGAAGAAATGTTTCAGCAACCAAGAGTCCTTCTCTCCTTACCTTGGCAGGTCCATTGCAGAGCCATCTGTCGCTGCTTCATTCATTGTGCATAGGAGAGAATAATTATCTCGGTCTCAACATTTGAAATTATTCATTATTGAAGTTGTTATGTGAAATTCTCCAAAGAGGCTGAATTTTAAATTCTATATTGCACGTTTTCTTTGCCTCATTTGTGAAATTACTTTTTTTTGTTGTTCATTTATTTATTTATTTGAGAGCGACAGACATAGAGAGAAAGACAGATAGAGGGAGAGAGACTGAGAATGGGCACGCCAGGGCTTCCAGCCACTGCAAACGACCTCCAAATGTGTGCGCCCCCTTGTGCATCTGGCTAACGTGGGACCTGGGGAACTGAGCCTCGAACCCGGGTCCTTAGGCTTCACAGGCAAGCGCTTAACCGCTAAGCCATCTCTCCAGCCCTACTTTTCTTTCATCCAGTACCCCTTTGTGTAATGAAGGATACTATGACAGTTGCTGCAAATACATAAGCAATGCCTATCACGAGCAATTACATGCTTGGTGTTTTCCATGTATTATTTCATGGACACATCAAACACCGTGAGGGGAGAGACACCGTTAGTGGCGTGTTACAAAAGCAGAAAGGAAGACAGGAGATAGTGAATCCAACCCAATGCCAGGCCAGTGCATGCTTTTCTGGACCACTAATACAGCCCCACATAGGAAACAAATCTTGCTAATTCAATGATGTGACCTCCATGTGGGACAGAACATGGCCTTTGAGGACAATGGACCAGAACTTCAAAGCCTGGCTCTACAAATGATTCCTGATAGGACCTAAGCAAATTACCTCCCTCACTGAGCCTCAGTTTTGCCACCAGCAAAATGGGGGTAATGATCCTTCCTTATGGGATCGAAGGGTTAGAAGCAACATGGGTACTAACACTCTCCTAGACAACAGCGGATGTTCAATAGACCTTCGTCCCTTTTCTGACACTGCTGTGTGTTTTTGTGGCACTTGCAGCTCAGCCACCTACTGCCTAGGTACCTGGGTAGAAGTTGGCCACATCTGCCCTTTCTTCAAAGCAGAGTCTGTTTCTTTAAGGAGCAGGGAAGAGACCAGAAGTCTGGGACTTGCAAGGATTATTCATAAACGGAATCAGATGTGAAGTGAGCGATAACCACTATTTTTGTTTTGAACTCTTCCATATCAACAACTTCATTTTAGATTTTTATTTATCTTTCCCTTGCCTGATGGAAGCCAGGGGTCACACAGGGAATGATGATGAGATGTGTCGGCACATGGAGAGACCAGCTGATGGAAAGAATTCCCTCTGGCCCTAGAGGAAAATGCAGAGGGGATTTAACTCAGCTCCCAGGGCTGGAACTGATAGTGTGCTAAGTTGCGTATTTGGGTATGAAGATGAAGATTATTCAAATGTTAGGCAGGAGAAAGAAAGAGAGAGAGAGAGAGAGAAAGACACCAGAGCAGGGGATTTCCAGTAGGGCTGAGTTGTCTCTGAAAACTGCTAATTTCTCAGAAAGTCAGGGTTGTGTTGTTTTTGGTGCTGTGTCTGGTTTATTTCTCGGGACACCCTGAGGCCCGCCCCCCTCCCCATACACCTGCGTTTCAGTATTTCTAGCCACACGGATCCCTTCTGACCACCCTTAGGCTTCCTTGGGCCAATTCAACTGCCTGAGCATCCAACACGGCATAAATGCAGTGGAACAAGACCTTGTCTAGTGTGGAGCACCGAATGCCATCTTCCCTCAAGAGCAGGGAGCATTGTTTCTAGCAGCAGAGTTCTGTGACCTTTCCTTTCGTGTTGGAAAGGACTTACTATTTCCTGCCCGTGCCATCCACAGTGAGTTCATCTCACCTGGTTTTCTGATGCAAAAGGAGAAAGAAGCACTTTGTGAAGTCACTTTCACAATTAATTATTAATAAATGAATCGATAGTAATTTTCAAAGAAAGCAGCATTCTAGAAGTTGCTGTTAGGCAAAAGACTGTATCTTTGTGTGTGATGCACACCTGTGCCCCAGTGCATGTATGGAAGTCAGGGGACAACCTCAGGGCTCATTCCTCAGTCCTCACCTTGTTTGCAACAGGGTCTGTCGTTTGCCAGGTTAGCTGGCCTGTGAGCGGTGGGGGACTCTCTTGCCTCTGCCTCCCATCTCGCTACGGGGACACTAGGGTGACGGACACGTGCTTCCACATTGCCTTTGCACGGGCTCTGGTACTTGCACTGACATGGCAAGTACTTACTTAACCATTGGGCAAACTCCCTGAAGACTTCATTGGAATAACTCAATCTATTCACCAAGGCTTTAAGTGAAGCATGAAATGTTAGAGTGGAAAGTCAGTTTTCATGACCACTTGAAATTAGAATATCGCACCTGCGGAGAAGCCACAGTGGATTTATTTTTATTTTTATTTATTTGAGAGCGAGAGCGAGCGAGAGAGAGAGAGAGAATGGGCACGCCAGGACCTCCAGCCACTGCAGATGAACTCCAGATGCATGCGCCCCCTTATGCATCTGGCTAATGTGGGTCCTGGAGAATCAAGGCTCGAACCAGGGTCCTTAGGCTTCACAGGCAAGCGCTGAACCACTAAGCCATCTCTCCAGCCCGCCACAGTGGATTTTTAACCAGCGCTGGCTGAGGAAGCCAGATTGTAACATAGCACTGAACAACTTGGGGAGGGCCCATGCACTAGACGATTGCCCGTGACATTTCAGGAGCATACGAGACGTGAGGCATGCGACTGTAGACTCTAACAGGATTCTGAGCCATGCACAAAGACACACACACAGAACATGGAATTAGAGGAAACTTCCTCCTTGGGAATTTGCTCAGATGCCATTCTGAGGCTGTGTAGCTGTCAATTCTTGTTTTGTTACAAGTGTATGACTTTAGTCAAACCATTTAACACTTCTGGACATTGATGCACTTCCCCTGTGCTCTTATGATGAAAACTGGATTTTCTCAACACTGAGCATGGCATGTAGCAGCCACTGAACTAATGTCGGTTCTCTTTTCTTTCTGTGCTTAATTGTTGCTCCCCAGGGCTTTTCTCTTCCTGCTAGCTGACTTTTGTAATATATTGTGTTCCCAGAGTTTTTTTTTTTTTTAATTTTTTTTTTCCAGTATAACTCTACTGTGCTGAGCATCCAACGCAAAGAGAGTTGTTGTGATGCTGCTCAGTGCAAACATCCCTAGAGGGAAACACACACTCTCCACCGCCGGGAAGAACCCGACTCCAGTGCCTGGAAGATGTCTACAAAACTTGGGTCCACTAAACAGGGAGGTTCCTTGTGGGAAGGATCCGGGCACCGTGGATAGACAAGGAATTATTCTCTCAGAAGTCCAAACATCTCAAAAAAGAATAGGAAGAACTCCTTACTAAACTTGCGCTGTGATTGGAATTGAGCGGGATGTTTTCTTAGAAATTGTGCAAAAAAGAAAATGGCAAAATTAATGACAATGGCTGGTGACCAGAACCACTGCAACCCCCCACCCCCCTGGCCCAGCCAGCAGATCACCACTGGCCTCTTGATTTCTGCTTCCTCATCCCGGCAGTGAGGCTTCAATATGCCAACTCCTATTTCTAGTGGGTTTGCTCTCCTCACGGAGGGGTGATTGCCAGGCTAAGTGGGGATAACCCACCCTCTCATTTGGAATACAGAGCTTCCCAGGGTTTATAGACTCATGCCCCAAGTTACCCTAGGTTCTGTGTTTAGACCATGCAGGCTGGAAATGCATTAAAATGGAGAAAAAACATGTTTCAGGTCACCTCTAAAGCACTTGTTAATAACACCAATATTCAAACCTTCACAGCTTGAAGGTGCACTGGCCAGTACTACGACTGGACTCTTAGATACTTCTAGAACCTCTCTTTAGCATATATATATATATATATATATATATATATATATATATATATATATTGCATCTTCCACATTTTCTCAGATGTCAACTTTGTTTTGGGCAACAACATTGAACATGCATGTGCCCATTTCACTGCAGAACTTCACAGTTTTTGTTAGTGGTAGAAATTCTATCACTGCCTAACAGGTAAGTAAGTAACTGTGCTCTACTGTATTGCCAGCAGTTAAGGGAGGACTTTATTGTGTATTTCTCTAAAAATCACCAGTCAACTCTTCTGAGGAAAACACTTTAGTATTCCACAGCTCTGAATCATTTTATTTTCTTTTTTCAACCAGGCTTTTTAAAGCCTGCTTAAAAACAGGAAACCGCACATCTCCACCCTAGCACAAGCCGGCATCCACCAACACAGTCCCTATCAGCACGCATCTACAGTCTTTCTGTGTCTGAGCCTGGCCAAGTGCCAGTTGCTATCCTGTAGGGAAATACTCCAGTGACCCCCCCCCTCCAGGTAATACCAGAACCCCTCTCCAGAACGGGGGTGGGCTCTGCCCTCCTCCAGCTTCACCCCCAAACCATAGCTACCATTCCCTGATCCGACTTCTCCTTTTCTGCAGAGCTGTTTCAGCTGCCTCATTGGTGGTTTTATCCTAAGGCTTGGTTTAAAGAATTGCCCCCTCTTAAAACCCAAACCAGCACCGTCCAGGGCAAGGGCATATAGTTCAAAGATTTCCTATGCTGTGCCCACCTGTCCTCCCCCATCCCTGGGCATTTCAACTCACATTCAAGGCTTCTTGTTTCTGTCCGTGCTGCCTCTATCTCTCAACTCTGACTTCTGAGTACTGGCAGTTAAGACAGGAAGGAAGTTAGTGCGAAAAAAAAAAAAAATGTTTTAACCTACTTGAAGAGGAAACCCTGGGCTGTCTCAATCCTGTCCTGCACCGACTATCTCTTCATCAGTCAACCCTGAACAGCATTCTTGCCAATTAATGGCACATGTTTGAGCGAGCCAGCCCATGTGACTGGGAATGCATGAGTGTGCATGCTGGGGGATGGAGCTGATAGCATGTGTGTTATAAAAAAAAAAAATTGTGTGGATTTCTCTGAAAACCAAGTCACTTCACAGCAGAAGCTCGGAGAGGCAGGCAGCTCAGAACCAGCCTATAAATTCCTATCGGCGGCACTTTGTACCCCTAGCTTCTGTTCTTATAAGGTTCCCGCCAGCATCTTTATTGGCAAGATAGTCTGCTGGCAGCAAATGCAATTATGAATATTTGAATGCATATAGTTGCTGCCAAATTTAAGCTATTTGTCCTCAAACAGAATTTTGGAGTATTATTTGTTGGTTTTAGCTTTGAGATGTAGCTTTGTGTCATACCACCAACAACGAAGTGTTGTTTATTATTATTGTTATTATTTTTGCTATTTTTCTCCTTTCAAATCAAACAAACAAAAGCTAAGACACTTCCTTTGATCAGGCCCTGGAATGCAGGTTACAAAATAAAATACAATTTCATCAGTTCATCATTTTAGATATAGATTTTTTGGAAATCTATGGCAATTGAACAAGCGCTAAAAGTGACTATGTCCCATATTTGCGAAAATGGTTTCTGAAGTCATTTAAATGGGAGCAAGCAGCAGAGTCCAAATTCAGACCATTTCAGGAAATGAAGTTTTAAAGCATGCATGCATCAGTCTCTACATTCCTATAGCTGTTGTCTCACTATTATCTATTAATCTTAATATTAAAATTAATTAATATTAATTTGATTGATGTGGGTACTTTTATTGGCATACTTACGACTGAGTGTTGGAGCAAATGTACTTGGAGAAGATGGCATTTGTTTGTTTCATTCAGATGTGCCACGTGCTCGTTGGTTTGTTTTCTACGTGGTGTAATTGAGCATATTTTGTCTTTAGAGTGAGGGGAAATGCAATGAGTGGAGGGACAAGCCGTGTTCTTTGGTGTGAGAAAACAACCTTTTCCAGAAAAACAGAAGGGAAGGCAGTGCCTGTGTGCACGCAGGAGGCGGGGGCTGGGGGCGTTGCATGCCTGTAATTCTATCACTCAATTTTAATTCTTTTTCTGAGGTAACGGCTTGTTTTTAGCTCAGGCTGAACTGGAACTCACTCTGTAGTCCTAGCCTGGCCTCTAACTCATTGCCATCCTCCTGCCTCTGCCTCCCGAGTACTGGGATTAAAGGCTTGGCTATTTCTCAGGAGGCTGAGGTAGGAGGATTTCTTGTTCATGGTTAGTCTGGGTTACCTAGTGAGGCCCTGTATCCAATAAATAAACAAAGTAAATAAAAATAAAACCAGTACATAATTAAAATTAGTAAAGGTACTAATAGCCAAAACCTGTTCCATTCTATAATTTCCAAATTATATTGGTAAAAGGTAGCTCTTTTTTTTTCTTTTTTTGTTTTTCGAGGTAAGGTCTCACTCTAGTCCAGGCTGACCTGGAATTAACTCTGTCATCTCAGGGTAGCCTCGAACTCATGGCGATCCTCCTACCTCTGCCTCCCCAGTGCTGGGATTAAAGGCGTGTGCCACCACGCCCAGCTACTTTTCTTTTTTTTTTTTTGAGGCAAGTCCAACAGGCTGTTTTTTTTTTTTTTTAATGCGAGAGAGAAAGGAGAGGGTGGAGAGAATGAATTGCTGCACCAGGAACTCAGCCACTGCAATCGAACTCCAGACACTTGTGCCACCTAGTGGGCATGTGTGACCTTGTGCTTGCCTAACTTTTGTGCATCTGGCTTACATAGGATCTGGAAAGTTGAACATGGGTCCTCAGGCTTTGCAGGCAAGTGCCTCGATCTCTAAGACATCTCTCCAGCCTGGTAAAAGGTTGGTCTTGCAACAAAGCATACATTATAAATAAAAGCCCATGATGATTGACACAGAAGGAAAAGAGGAGGCATATGAATTTATTTGACAGTGTTTGCTAAGTATCTCTTCTCTTCCAGTTCGTGGTACAGGAACTAAAGCCCAATCTCAGCCATTTTGTGGGACTCACGTTCTTGTGAGGAGACAATTTAACATAATACACAACACATTGATTGGAATATTTTTTTTTAATTGGAAATGGGAGAGTCAAAGTCTACCATCACTGCTGTCTTCTTGTGCTAAGGGGGAAAACATCCCTTGTAAGGCAAAAAACAAAATAAAAGAAAAAAATTAAAATAACCCTCTTGAGCTGAGCCCAGAGTGTTCTAATAGTTTTTGTTGATGTGTTACTTTATATACTTATTTACTTATTTGAAAGCTATGGACAGGGAGAGAGAGAAAGGCAGAGAGAGAGAGAGAGAGAGAATGGGCATGCTAGGGCCTCTGGCCACTGCAAACGAACTCCAGATGCATGTGCCCCCTTGTGCATCTGGCTAACGTGGGTCCTGGAGAATTGAGCCTAGAACCGGGGTCCTTAGGCTTCACAGGCAAGCACTTAACCGCTAAGCCATCTCTCCAGCCCGACGTGTTACTTTAAGTGTGGAATGCATATGTGTACCCGTAGACTAGGTACCACTGCTTATGGAGAGACAGCATTCATAATTTCATCCAGTTTGCAGAGGCAACCAAAGCTTTAAAAGAGTGTGAACGCCTCCCGCATTTTGATGATTTAATCCATGGCCCTGCATACATTCTATACCAAACAGCAGATATTCAGCAAAACTGTGAGGACCTTCTACAATACCTTTTGGCACCACAGTCAGTGCAGGGGTCTACCCCAGATCATGACTTCTCGTGTTCTTCTGTGGCGGGTCATTACTCCTCACATGTTTTTACAGGTGGGGAAAAAGGAGCCAGTTCCTGAAAGAATGTTGAACTGGCAGACACTGCTTGTCGCCCATGCTGACAAAGGTAAGTTGTAAGCCCAGACTTCCTTCCTCTTATGTAAATCATGAAAATATGAGAAAGTGCCAGACTTGGAGAAAAGAAGTTTACTTCTAAAAATCACACAAGTCCTGCCATGCCAAGTGATATCAATAAACCCTGGAGAGCTGCTTACGAGTTTTCAGAACAACAGTGAAATCCGGGAGGTACTTTTGGATGGCTTCAAGTGTACAACAGAAAGGTAAATTCTGGGCAGATCTTCTGGGGGTGAGGAGAGCAATATCCTTGGCATAAAAACTCACTGTTCAATTTAACATGCAGTAATTTTCCAGGTCCCGTACACAAGCACAGAGATAAATATGATGAAATCCTAGACACCCCCAACTTGCCAATGGGAATATGAGGAGATAGAAATAAACAAACTAAACACTTTCTGAGCATAAGAACAAAGAAAGTTTTATGGAGTAAAAGTAAGGATATCAGCTGGGTGTGGTGGTGCACTCCTTTAATCCCAGCACTCGGGAGGCAGAGGCAGGAGGACCGCCATGAGTTCAAGGCCACCCTGAAACTACAGAGTTAATTCCAGGTCAGCCTGGACCAGAGTGAGACCCTACCTCGAAAAAACAAATTTTTTTTTTTTTAAATGTAAGGATAACAGGAAAGGCTTCTGGGAGAAAGGTCCAGTCGTGGACGGGCACTCAGTGTTGGGTGGTCAGTGGGGAAAGGTGGGGGGTAGAAAAGAAGTCCCCCCGAGGGCATGAAGAAGCATGAGCAAGCATTGCACCCTAGAGCAGCCAGGCTCATGCAGGAGATTCACGGAGAATTTGCCTTTCCTCTGCAGCGAGCGTAGGATTGCTGGGATAGTTGGGCGCGGTAGACAGCTGTGGTCCCAGCAGCTAAGAGACAGAGGTGGGAAGACCTCAAGCTCCAGACAGTTTTTGACTCCATACACAGTTAGTTCCAGGACAGCCCCGGCTAGATCCCCCTGCCTCACAAAACAAAACAAAACAAAACAAAACAAAACAAAACAAAACAAAACCACACCCCAAATCAAACAAACAGAGCTAGGGAGATGGCCCAATGTATAAAGCACTTACCATGTACGACAGAGTACCTGAGCTCAGATTCCCAGGATGCCACACTAAATGCTAGCATCTGTAACCCCAGTGCACCTAGCAAGAGGAGAGGTGAACACAGGTGGATTTCCTGGGTGCTCCAGGTCAGCTAGCCCAGCATTAGCAGCAGCAAAGCATGAGAGATCCTGCCTGGAACATGGTAGAAGGTAAGTACTAAATCTGAAGTTGTCCTCTAATCTCCACATGCATGCCATGGCACATCACACACACACACACACACACACACAGAGCAAAACAAAACAGGTGCAGGACTATAAGGTGCCCATAACATAAGAGTGGGATGTGACCACAGAGCAACATGCTTAGGGTGTAGAGCCTAACAGACTTCACTAGAACTCCAAAGAGGGACTTGGCCTGACCCCCATCAGTGACGGAGAACCCCTGGGAAAAAATAAAAGGGGATGGTCAGTTTTGTGTTGTACATAGCTTACCCTGGTAAACTGATGTGGAGGGATTTGATGTGTGCAAGATCTATTGAGTTCATTTTAGGGGCGAATTAGAACACTCGTAACAGGTAGGTCAGACTTGAGAAATATATAGGAGAAGTAGGCAAGATTAGGTGATTGATAGGGTGGGAAATATGAGGGTAAGGATGGGTCAGGGGTCTCAGCAAACTTCTTGTCAAGTCCTTAGTGGTCCCACCTACTGAGGCAAAGCACAGGATTGGTGGAAACAATGGCTTCAGCTTGGACACGCTGAGTGTTGTATTTGAAGACTGATGTCTCTAGGGGATGCTTTCTGACATAGGGAGGCACATCAGCTTGGATTTCAATACCCTGCATGGTGACATAAGCCAGGCTACGCACAGTGTGGACTATGTGCCAGTGAACGAGCGGCTCTTGAGAACTTGCTAGAAATGTGACATCTTGGGCCCCGTTCCAGGGTGACTATTTCAGCAGATTCCAGCCAGGAATTTGCTCTGGAAATCTCCGTGTCTTAGCTGTGGAGCTGGAGAAACACTGGGAGAGTAAACCACAGAGATGGATGTGACCACCCACAGAGAGTGAAGAGACAAGTAGAGAGGATGCTTAAGCTTGGAAAAGAATCCTTTTAGTTCTACCGACATCTACCTGCTATGTAGACCCTCTGATAACATCCTGGCCCTACCCCACCTCCGTGCCTCAGTTGGTCCCCTATAACGGCTTCTGTATGTTTCCCATTTCCATAATCGCCTCTAACCCTCTATGCTCACAGCTTTCCAGTTTCTTGCGACCATTCATCCATTCAGAATAAATGGTGTCTTGGTCAGGTTCTGCGAGTCCTTGCTCCCCATTGATCCCGATCACCCGTCTTGATCACACTGGATAAGGCTTGGTCTGCGTGAGCAGCAGAATGTGGCACAAATGACTGAGTTTCACTGTGAGACTTGTTATGATGGGCATCGCGCCTCCTCTCTTGCTGTCTGTTAGATCACTCATCCTGGGCACCATTGACAGTTGAGCCCTTGCCGTGTTCTGAATGTGAAAGGTCTCCCACAGCCTTATGGGTTCGTGTCTAAGCCTTTAGTGGTGCCTCTGGTGGGTGGAGCCTTGCTGGAGGCGATGCTGCCCTGGCTGTGAGCCTCGACGTGTCTTATTCTAGCTCCTCTCGGTGTTCATAGCTAGCTCACTCCAGATACTTCCACTCAGATTAGGAGATGAGGAATGGTGCTCTGCTGACTATCCTGCTCACACTTTCCTCGCCTGGATGAAGCTTCCCCTAGAGACCGTCAGCTGAAAGAAACCTTTTCTCTCATAAACTGCCTTTGGGTGGGTCTTCTGTCACAGCAACGCAAAGGTTACTGCTACACCACCTATGGAGTGGCCAGTGAGTAAGAGACTCAGGCTTTCTGCCAACAGCCATGCCAATGAGTCATTCCGGAAGGGACTCGCCTGGTGCCGGGTGACCATGGCCACAGCTAAAAGTCTGGGGCAACTTCATGAAACACCCCGAATGGCAACCACCAAGTTCTGTCTCTGGACTGACTCTCAGAAAGTACAGGCTAGGGGCTGGAGAGATGGCTTAGCAGTTAAGGCCTTTGCCTGTGAAGCCAAAGGACCCAGGTTCAATTCCCCAGGACCCACGTAAGCCAGATGCACAAGGGGCATGTGTGTCTGGAGTTCATGTGCAGTGGCTAGAGGCCCTGGTGTGCCCATTCTCTCACTATCTGTCTCTCTTCTCTCTCTCTCTGTTTGCAAATAAATAAATAAAAAGATTCATTTAAAAAAGTACAGGCTAACTATGAATATTGCTGGAAGCTGTTGATTAGGTGAGGGTGTGTTTTGAAGCACTAGATAAACCAATGCACTCATGATGTGGTTCCTTGCAATACTCTGAATTCATCTCTTACATTGGCCATTCATTCTTTACTCTATTCCAGTACCCTGTTTCCCCTTACTCATCTTCTCACATTGTTTCCCGTTTTGGAAGCCATGCTCTTTGCAGGAATGTACTGCTTCTCGAGTCCTCACACCTGATCCATTTCCTTTCTTTTTAAAATTTTATTTGAGAGAGAGACAGAGACAGAGACAGAGACAGAGAGAGAGACAGAGACAGAGACAGAGACAGAGAGAGAGACAGAGACAGAGACAGAGACAGAGAGAGAAACAGAGAGAGACAGGGAGAGAGAGAATGGGCACGCCAGGGCTTAAGCAACTGTAATCAAACTCCAGGCACTTTTGCCACCTAGTGGGCATGTGCAAACTTGCACTTGCCTCACCTTTGTGTGTCTGGTTTATGTGGGATCTGGAGGGTAGAACATGGGTCCTTAGGCCTTTCAGGCAAGCCATCTCTCCAGTCCTCCATTTCCTTTCTTTATCCAGGCTTCTGCTCTCATGCCAATCCCCCAGAGAGGTCCTCTCTAACCATATACTAAAGAACTGCCCTCTCCCATCCTCTTGGTTCACTGTTACTTATGTCGTGAAACATCTCAAAATAGTCTATATATTTCCCCCAGTTATTCATTTGTCCTTCAAAATGGCTTTCTTATTATTGTTTTTTAAATAATCATATACCACTCCTCCCACACCCATTTCTAATCCCTGGAAATTACTAACCTATTCACTTTATCTATTCAGAGTTCTCCAGGGGCAGATCTTGTTAAAGTCATTCCTCTCTCAGGGACTGGAACTGCTCCCACACACAGTAGACGATCAGGAAACACCCGTAGAATGAATGTAAAAGGATACTACTTCGAGGAGAACTCACATTTAGGAAGGAGGAAGATATAGGTACCCAAGCAGAAAGCAGAGGAGTGGCTGGAGTAGGCGTGGCCTAGGGGCATAAAGAGGGCACTGTCAGCTGACCTAGGCTACCTTTAAATTAAGCTTTAAACAAATATTAGTTTGATTGCTACTAAGTTGAGTTTGCTGTTCATCCTTAAAAATTTTGGAATGACAATTCTTTTAAGCTCCAGACTTTTGAAATACTTATGTTTTACAGCAAATGTAAGAGAAATGTGGTCTCCTCTTTTACTTAGTCCACCCCTACCCATGTAAGCATCTTCATTAACTATGTAGAACATTAGTGCAGACAACTGATATTGGTATTTCTCAGAACTTGCTCATATTTCTCTCCCTCTCTCTCTCTCTCTCTCTCTCTCTCTCTCTCTCTCTCTCTCTCTCTCTCTCGGTTTCACTGTAGCTCAGGCTGACCTGGAATTCACTATGTAATTTCAAGGGACCCTTGAACTCATGGTGATCCAGCTACCTCTGCCTTCCAAATGCTGGGATTAAAGGCATACACCACCAAACCCAGCTTCTCTCTCTCTCTTTTTTTCTCTCCCTTTCTGTGATGATGGGGGGGGGCAGCTGTCTATGATCAATATAAAAAAAGTCTACCATCACCAAAAGACTTCATTTTTTTATTTTTTATTTTTATTTATTTAAGAGAGATAAAGAGGCAGAGAATGAGAGGATGGGCATACCAGGGCCTCCAGCCTCTGCAAACGAACTCCAGATGCATGTGCCACATTGTGCATCTGGTTTACATGGGTCCTGAGGAATTGAACCTGGGTCCTTTAGCTTTGCAGGCAAGCACCTTAACCACTAAGCCATTTCTCCAGCCTTTAAATAGTCATCCATCCCTCCTCCCACACCCATCTCTAACCCTGGAAATCACCAACTTATTCACTTTATCTATAATTTTTAATTTCAAAAATATTATTTACATTGAATCATTTATGCTTTAGAAATTGGATTTTGTCTTCATTTGGCATAATTCCAAGCTGTTACATGTGTCAGTGCTGTGCTGTTTTTTATGGTTTGGCAGCATTCCATGGTCCAAATGTGCCACAGTTTATTTACTTATTGTAAGAAATTTGGATGGTTTCCAGTTTGGGGCTGGTAGGAAGAAAGGTACTATTGTATACAAGTTTCTGAGTGAAACTAAGTTTTTACTTCCCCAGATAAATGCCCAAGAATTCAGTTGCAAAGATACACAGTAAATTCATGTTTAGCTTTACAAAGGAAAGAAAAAAAAAAACCTGTTAAACACAATGGCTGGACCATTTTACATTGTGTTGGCAGTGTGTGAGTGGTCCGGTCTCTCCATGTCCTCACCATTATTTAGTGTGAACAGCTCCTTTTAGATATTCTCACAGGTGTGTCTCGTTTGTCTTAACTTTTATTTCCTTGGTGGATGAAGGTGACAAGATTTTGTGTGCTTTTCTTTTTTTTAAATAATTTATTTGTTTGCAAACAGAGATCGAAAAGAGATACAGGCAGATACAGAAATAGTGGACACATCAGAGTCTCCAGCCTCTGCAAATGAACTCAAGATGTATGCACCACTTTGTGTATATGGCATTATGTGGGTACTGGGGAATTGAACTTGGGATGTTAGGCTTTGCAGACAAATGCCTTAACCACTGAGCAACCTCTCCACCCTCATTTTGTGTGCTTTTCAACTGTACATCCTCTTCCGTGAAGTTCTACTTAAAAATATTTATTTATTTGCAAACAGACAGACAGACACGCACACATATATATATGGAGAGAGAGAGAGAATGGGTGTGCTAGGGCCTCCATCCACTGCAAACGAACTCCTGATGTGTGCACCACCTTGTGTATCTGGCTTACGTGGGTCCTGGGGAATCGAACCTGGGTCCTTAGGGTTTGCGGGCAAGTGCCTTAAACGCTGAGTCATATCTCCATGCCAAGTTCTACTTTTGTTTATGCTTATTTAATATTTTCCTTTTTGCACATGTATGTGTGTGCAGTGTTTATGCATGTGTGTAAGGATGTCCACATGTGCGTGTGAATGCCGTGTTTGCATGCACGTATATGTGAACCTGTGTCAGAGGCAAGAGGTTAACATCAGATATCTTCTTGATCTCATTCCACTTTATTTATTTATTTAAAATTGCTTGTTTTCTGGACTGGGGAAATGGCTTTGCGGTTAAGGTGTTTGCCTGCGAAGCCTAAGGACCCCAGTTTGATTCCCCAGAACCCACATAAGCCAGATGCACAAGGGGGCGCATGCATCTGGAGTTTATTTGCAGTGGCTGGAGACCCTGGTGCACCCATTCTCTCTCTCTCTCTCTCTGCCTCTTCCTCTGTCTCTCTTTCTCAAATAAATAAATAAAATATTAAAAATTTTTTTTGTTCTTTTATTTTTGTATTTGAGAGAGAGAGAATGGATGTGCCAGGAACTCCAGCCGCTGTAAATGAACTCCTACTCCAGACACATGTGCCACCTTCTGCATCTGGCTTACATGGGTCCTGGGGAATCGAACCAGAGTCCTTTGGCTTTCCAGGCAAGTGCCTTAACTACTAAGCCATCTGTCCAGCCTGCCTTCTTTCCAGTACCATTTGTCTCTTAGTCATCAGCGTTGTTCACAGAGCAGGCATATTTGGTTTTCCCATGTCAAATTTCACTTTCTATGGCATGGGTGATGCATTCCCTGGCAGGTCTGATGCCTCCGCAGTAAGTCCGATGTCCTGAAGATTTTCTCCTGGGCCTGTTTATAAAAGCTTACGGTTTTACATCTAAGTCTGTGGCCCATTTTGAGCTAATTCTTGTACAAGGTATAGGTGCAGGAGTGAAATGGTGGGTTCATAAGTGTGACATCTTGTGGTCAGTCACTGTCCCTGGCCTGGTGTCCATACTCCAGCTCCATTGCTGGACAGGCTACTCTCCTCCACTGACGTCCCTCTGCACCCTGGTCCAAAGTGAACTAGGTGTGTTCTTGTGTGTCTACGCGTGGATTCCCTCCTGTCTCATCGACCTGCAGAGCTCTTAATAAATTCTTCTATTAACTTTGATGAGTATTTTTTATTTTTATTTTTATTTATTAGAGAGAGAGAGGAATGGATGGAGGGAGAGGAGAGAGAGAGAATGGGCATGACAGGGCCTCTAGCCACTGCAAACAAACTCCAAACGCATGCGCCACCATGTGCATCTGGCTTAAGTGGGTTCTGGGGTACTGGAGCTGCGTCCTTAGGCTTCTCAGGTGAGCAACTTAATAGCTGAAGCCATCTCTCCAGTCTTTGATGAGTTTTTTAAACAACCGTTGGCTGATTTGGATTTTGTCAAATGCTTCTTCTTCTTCTACCTGTTTAATGATGGGTGTTGTTGGTTGAGTTTTAAATATCTGGCATGCCTTGCAGAATTGGAATATACCCCATTTGGTTACTGTGTATTTTCTGCATACATTGCTGTATTTTACTTGTCAAGGATTTTTGCATATGAACTTGTGAAAGTACTAGTTTGTGCTTTTCATTTTTTTTTTTTTTACTTTTTAAAACATATTTTATTTTTATTTATTTATTTGAGAGAGGGAAAGATGGAGAGAGAGGAAGAGAGAGAATGGGTGCACCAGGGCTTCCAGCCACTGCAAACAAACTCCATATGCTTGTGCTACCTTGTGCATCTGGGTTACGTGGGTCCTGGGGAATCAAACCTGTTGAACCTGGGTCCTTATGCTTCACAGGCAAGCACAAGCACTTAACCAACTAAGCCATCTCTCCAGCCCCCTTTTTTACTTTTTGCCTGGCATTAATGTTGGGGAAAAAAAAAAATCAGACCTCACGTCTTGAGTTGAGAAGTGTTCTTTATTTTCTAGAAGACAATATTCTTATTGCAAGTATCAAGTTACTTTTATTTTTTCAAGATTAATAATGCAATCCTGGAGAATCACAGTGTGAGATGGTCAAAGAGTGAGGAGCCAGGCTGTCACATTTAGTGTGCTCCTTTCCGGCTTCCACCGTAAAGTGGTCAAAGTTCAAAACCCAGGTGAGGAGATCCCAAGTATGGAGACATCTGACTTTCGTGTGCATTTTCCCACTCAGTGGTGCTTTAAGGAACATGAAGGAAAGATTAGTGATTAGTACTGCGGTAAGCAGCTTACAGTGCGGCTCAGTTTTCAAGTACCCAGTCCCTGACTTTTAATTAGTCACCTGTATGTAATTAATAGTACTTTCCTATTTGCCAGAAAGGATCAAAACCTGATGATTATAGAAAAATGGAGCATAGATTTAAAAGAAAAAAACATCAGCTTACTATAGTTAAATTTTAAATTAGCACACATAGAACTTACTTTTTGTGGTTTGCATGAGTTGTGTTTTTTTGTTTCTGTTTTTTTTTTTTTTTTTTAGGTAGCAGTGATTATTTATTCAAAGTTGTAGGACAGCTGGGTTTGGTGGCACACGCCTTTAATCCCAGCACTCAGGAGGCAGAGGTAGGAGGATCGCTGTGGGTTCAAGGTTAGCCTGAGATTACAGAGTGAATTCCAGGTCAGCCTGAAATAGAGTGAGACCCTACCTCGAAAAACAAACAGCAACCAAACAAAGTTGCAGGACAAACTAGCATTTCTTTGAGAACTATGGCTAACAACAAAAAAAAAAAAAAAAAAAAAGGCAAAATAATGTCTCCCAAGTAACCTACTATCTCACCAAGGCTGGCAGAATGCCTGTTAGTCCGTCAGCATCACTGTGTGTTCTGTGGCGTTCACAGCCCACACAGCTCCCTTAAATGAAAACCAAAAATAAATCCAGTAGATATTGATTATGTGGAAGGTGCTATTCCAAGGCTGTGAGGTGGTGAGAAATCTCCTCACACACACCAGAAAAGAATGTGCACGCCTTACAAAAGATAAGAAAGGGGGCTGGAGAGATGGCTTAGCGGCTAAGCGCTTGCCTCTGAAACCTAAGGACCACGGTTCAAGGCTCGATTCCCCAGGACCCACGTTAGTCAGATGCACAAGGGGGCGCTCGCGTCTGGAGTTCGTTTGCAGTGGCTGGAAGCCCTGGCGTGCACACTCTCCTCTCTCTCTCTCTGCCTCTTTCTCTCTGTCTATCTGTCACTCTCAAATAAATAAATAAAAATAAATAAACAAAAAATTTTTTTTTAAAGATAAGAAAGTTCCCAGGAGTGCATACCATTTCATCTGTGTCTGTTTCTAGCTTTTAAAAACATGTATATGTGGGCTAGAGAGATAGCTTAGCAGCTAAGCACTCACCTGTGAAGCCTATGGACCCCAGTTCGAGGCTCGGTTCCCCAGGTCCCACGCTAGCCAGATGCACAAGGGGGCGCACGCGTCTGGAGTTCGTTTGCAGAGGCTGGAAGCCCTGGCGCGCCCATTCTTTCTCTTCCCCTATCTGTCTTTCTCTCTGTGTCTGTCACTCTCAAATAAATAAATAAAAAATGAACAAAAAACATTTTAAAAAATATGTATATGTGATTTATTTTTGACAGATTATATCCTTAATTAGCGACCACTGCCTTCAGGAAGTAATTTAAGCCCTTCATCAAGGAAATGAAGAAATAACATTGGAGGGTCTGGCAAGTAAGTGTCTGCACATCCATGTCCTGGTCTACAAGAATAGATGATACCAGGCGTGTTGGCACACACCTTTGATTCCAGCACACAGGAGGCAGAGGTAGGAGGATCACCATGAGTTCGAGGCCAGCCTGAGACTTCATAGTGAATTCCAGGTCAGCCTGGGCTAGAGTGAGACCCTACCTCAGAAACAAAGCAAAAAACAAAAAGAGCAGATGAAGATAAGAGTGATCTGCAGGGCTGGAGAGATGGCTTAGCTGTTATGCACTTGCCTGTGAAGCCTAAGGACCCAGGTTCGAGGCTCGATTCCCCAGGTCCCACGTTAGCCAGATGCACAAGGGGGCGCACGCGTCTGGAGTTCGTTTGCAGAGGCTGGAAGCCCTGGCGCGCCCATTCTTTCTCTCTCTCTCTCTCTCTCTCTGTCTGCCTCTTTCTCTCTCAAGTAAATAAATTAAAATGAACAAATAAAAGAAGGAATCCTGTCAATTTAAAAAAAAAAAAAAGAGTGATCTGCAGACTAAGTGGAGGGTCACAGCCTTGCGGGCCCTTCACAATGCTTGTTTCTTTCAAAACTGTTCTAATTTTAGTAAAGACCACTGCGAACAGCTCTAAAGCTCCTTAGCTGATCTCGTAATCTTCTTGAGGCTGCGCGTTAAGAATCTTTCCTTGTCTAGGAAGGATGAATTGACGCTTCCTCTCTTTAATCGTAAGGAGGGCACTTCTTTAAAAGGTAGCAATTTGGGGGGAGGCACACTGTAATTCGTAGCCAAAGTGTGATCATGAAAGGCAAGAGGCGTAGGATAATGTGAAGTTAATTGAATATGTGAGGTGGTCCCAAGCGTGGGCCTGGCTGCTGGCCCCACCATTAACTTTATAAGTAATCTTGAGTGAGTCACTTAATTTCTCTATGATACGCATATCAAAAGAGTTTAATGGCCTAGGAGCTAAGGTCTATTTAAACTCATATAAAGTGATACACAAATTAATACTAGTGATGAAATGCGATTTGAGGGTAGAACCAAGAGTTCCAGGGAAATGGACTGCAGCCTGGACATTACCAGTTTTGAGAATGGAAAATCCAGCCATCTTTTCCCAGACGGCACTGGTGCAAACGATCACTGATCTTGACATTACTGGCTTCAAGTCTTCCCGCCCTCCCCCAGGCTCACCTGGACTTAGTCTCAGGCTGGCCTCGAACTCACAGTGATCAATCCTCCTACCTTACCTTCCTGAGTGCTAGGATTAAAGACATGCCACCATGCCTGGCTAAATTTCCATTTGTGGAGGAAGTGCCTTCCTACAGTGCCAGCTAGACAGAGGGGCTGTTCTTCATGGTCACAGCTCACATGCTCAGCATTCTCATTGCAGCAAGGCAGCCTGAGTTCACTGTGTTCTCTCCTGTTACCCAGAGTCTTGTGATAATTGTGTGTGTGTGTGTGTGTGTGTGTGAGAGAGAGAGAGAGAGAGAGAGAAAGAGAGAGGGAGAATATGAATTGGTATGCATGCATCAGAGCAAAGGGAGGAATAGGAGTTAGTGAGGACCAAAAAGTGAAACGGAAAAGCACACACACACACACACACACACACACACACACACACACACACACAGAGAGAGAGAGAGAGGGGGGGGGGAGGGAGGGAGAAACAAAACCATTGACTCAATCTGAAAATATGGGGGGGCTGGAAAGATCACGCAGGCAGTAAAATGCTCGTCATGAAAGTATGAGGTTCTGGGCCCAAATCCTGAGCACTCGCAAAAACCTGGACACAGCAGTGTGTGTCTGCCATCCCCGTGCTGGGGAGGTGGAGAGAGGAGACTCCCCGGGGCTGGCAAATCACTGAGCACCACGTTCAGTCTTTCCAAAATAAGGTGAAGAATGATTGAAAAAGGCATGTGATGTCGACTTCTGGCTTCCACATGAATGCACACGCATTTGCACACACGCTTGTGCACACATGTGTATATACTGTACACACCAACATATGCTTCACCCCCCCCCCAAAAAAAAAAAACCTAAATGAAAAAGCCCTGAAAATCTGGGTTACTAACGTCAGTCTTGTAAGAGCATTTCATTATCCGAAAGCTCCTGAGCCTGTCCCGGTCTCACCCCAACTTCCTGCGTCTTTGCATCCAGGCGGGTGTTGTAAGCTTATGACCGTGGGATTAGGTGGTGTGAGGGATAAATCAGGGTGCAAGGGTCACTGTGTCTGCTGGAAGCCAGCGGCCGCACAGCTTGAGGGAGCAGCATTCAGCTCTGTGCGTCAAGTCTCAACCTGTGGTGAGTTTGAGCTCAGTAATAACTAACGGGTGTTGGGAGGTGAGTCCATCTGGCTCTGAACCGGAAAAAGAGAACATTCTGGACCCACGGATCTGGCCTGCTGCTGGGGTTGAAACTGGGAGAGAGAATATGAAGGAAATGTACCTAAACGTCTTCATAATGCCATGTGACAAACTCATGGGTGAAACTGGGTTATTACAAGGTGACTGCAAACCTTGATTACTGAATCTGTCCACAAGGAGCCCAAAGGGACCCTCCCCTTTGGTGGCTTCCTAGCAAACAGTTTTCTGGGAAGTGAGGGATTTGGGGCACCCATGGTCACGGAGCAAACATTTCCTAACAGCACCCCCCCACACTCCCCACCAGGATGAACTTACAAACTTGCTCCAGGCACCATTTGGCTGAAAGGACAGCGTGAGGACAGGGAGAAGCTGGCATGACAGTGACCACAGGTCACTGTGGGTGGCTGTCCTTTCTCCCTCTGAGGTTGAAGTGTTTGTTTGCTCCATTCTGAAGCAAGGTACACACTAGATATATATTTTTAATGGCTTTGGTTTGGGTCATGCTGGGATCACCAACTTGACTCTCTTTGCCTCAGAGGGACCCTTGGCACATTCAGGGGTTCAAGCCATCAGTCGAAGAAACAGCATTTTTCCGTTCCTCTGCTCCCTTCCTTAACACATCAGCAATGGAATTGTCTACCTGCACATGCATCTCTGCTGAGAAACGTCCCGTGGAGGTCCTGCCCAAGAAAGCAACAACACAGAGCCTTCTAGAACTGCTGTTTCTTGCTGGGCTTTGAGGAACATCATTCTCTGTAGTTTTGCACAGCTGAGTTTGGTACAAGCGGTCTCAAGGGACACTGGCTCCAGGGGCTAGTAAACCATGTTTTGATACAGTACTCTGCCACATCTACTTCCTGTGGAGGAATGCTTTGTAATCTCTAAAGGGGAAAGGGCTAACATTGCACAAAATTCGGGAAAATGGGCCGGGGGATGACTCGGTTGGGTGGAGCATTTGCTCTGCAAACATGGAAACCTGAGTTTGGATTCCTAGCACCCACGTAAAAAAAAAAAAAAAAGCCAGGTGTAGCGCTGCCTGCCTGTATTTCTAGAGCTAAGGAAACATGCGGGAGAGAATCCCTAGAACTTGAGCACTATCTAGTCCAGTGAAATCACTGAGCTCTAGGGCCATACAAAGACTCTGTCTCAAAACTTAATGTGGCCGGGTGTGGTGGAGCACGCCTTTAATCCCAGCACTGGGGAGGCAGAGGTAGGAGGATCACCATGAGTTCGAGGCCACCCTGAGACTCCATAGTGAATTCCAGGTCGGCCTGAGCTAGAGTGAGGCCCTACCTTGAAAAACAAAACAAACAAACATAATGTGATGATCCATCAAAGAAAACTTCCTGCCTTCATGCATATACATGTGCATGTGACTACCACACGCACGTACCACACAATGAAACCTCCAAACAGACCAAAACCGAAACCAAACCAAAGCAAACAAATAAACAACAACAACAACAACAAAAACTAAGCCAAAACAAAATGAAAATTGTTCCCTCACCACACCCCCACGTCTTCTCTTGTTGCCAAGATCAAGTTGGATACTGGGCTTGGGTGTGTTCTGCCGTTGGAAAGCAAGGGCTTAGCCTCTGCTGCCTCCTCTGGCTGGCAGAACTATCTTCTGGGCACGAAAGGTCAAGGGTCATGGCTGCTTTTTTTTTTTTTTTTTTTTTTTTTGCCAATGAACCTGTGCAGATGCCGTATAAGCTAGCTGCTCCAGAGGGAAACATTGCCCAGGAAACACGTAGGATGACAATCACTCACGGCACAAATCCCAAGGTTGCGAACACCCACTGATCACCCTGCCACCTGCAATATGTGACTCCAGGCGGGGTCTTCTTTGTGCGACCATTAGACATGACTACTGCCACGCGTAGAGAGTCAACTTGCAAATTGTAGAGACACGCCAGCGAAATTTACCCAGAAAGGGGGAGCTCAGTGTAGGTAGTGTGAAGGTCAAGTGTGATTTTGTTTTTGAGTTTAGAGGTGCCAGAGGAATTCAAGGAAGGCTTCTTGAGGCCACATATTGAAACCAGAAAGAAGTCAATAGTTGGTGCGCTTGAGGGTGATACTGGACTGTCTGGAAAGTGCTGGGGACAGGGTCCTCTTTAGTGCAGGACACGGAGTCCTCAGCACTTGGTCCAATGAGGAGGTGATCTAGAGCCCACGTGAAAATGATCCCAGACCCGTTCACATGGTCTTTCTGACTTCTAGGTGGCCAAGTACAGGCCTTGTAGCAGACATCTAGTTGTATTATCTCTTAGTTTTCCTCATGACCTTAAAACAAAGATGTTATTATTATTATTTTTACTATTATTATTTTGGTTTTTCAAGACAGGGTCTCACTCTGGTCCAGGCTGACCTGGAATTAAGTATGTTAATTAATTAACTATGTTAATTACTTCAGGGTGGCCTCGAACTCACAGCTATCCTCCTACCTCTGCCTCTCGAGTGCTGAGATTAAAGGTGTGCACCACCATGCCCAGAAAGATATTATTATTTTTATGTATTTCTTTTCAAGCAGAGAGAGAAAAAGAGAGAATGGGCACACCAGGGTCTCCAGCTGCTGCAAATGAACTCCAGATGCCTGTACTATTTTGTGCTTCAGGCTGTGTGTGGGTACTGGGGAATCAAACCCAGGTTGTTAGACTTTGCAGGCAAGTGCCTTCACCACTGAGCCATCTCTCCAGCCCCCGCATATGTTAGGTGAATTCATTTTATACATGAAATGAGGTGTGTATGTAACGTACCCATGACACTTAGCATTCTTTGTAGAGCAGGGATTTATGGATATATGTGTTGGATTCTAAAACAAAACAGAACAGAACCTGCTTTTCCTGTTGCATTACCCCATAAGGTGAGTAGAGTGATGGAGATGACCTTAATCATATACATTTGAACTCTGGCCCCAACATAATACAATTTTACTTGGGGCTTCCAGATAAAATACAAGATGCTCAGTTAACTTTGCATTTCTGATAAACAATAAATGAGTCTTTTAATATAGGTTTAGATTTTGATATGTTTCCATTAAAAAGAAAAGGTGGTTGTTTATCTGGCATTACTGATTCTAATAGGTTCTCCAGAGGAAAACAAATTAAGAAAGGGCATATAGTTCCTTATGATTTTGAAAGAACTGCAAAGTCCAAAAAGCTCGATTTGAGAGAATTTCTCTAGTTTTCCCTTGTGGCTTTGGCACAGCCTGGATGTGTCGGTTGCTGGCAACCACCGCTGACTCCCGCATTCCTAACGACACTTCCGAGAGGCACAGACCTCGCCCATTGACAGGGCTGAGGGTCACAGGCACATGAATCACCCTGAGCAGTCCAGGGATCTGACAATGTACCTTCTTAAGCCATCAAGGACTTTATAGGGAGAATCCAGCTGCTGCTTTCTCTGTGGTCCGGGAGAAAAGCCACAGGATTGGAGCTAATCATCATGGGTCTAGAATCTGCATTGAATTTCTTCCCCAATTTCTTCCCCCACTCAACCAATACAATGCACACAGCACGCTTTACTATGTGCCAAGTGCTTATGTGGGCAGTGCGGCCACAGAAGAGCCCCCCAGACAGAAAGGTAGCCTCATGAAGAATATTCCAGAGGGGGAGACAAGAAGGAAAGCGCAGCATGACAGCAAGGGAAGCCGAGCTCAGGAAACACCGACATGAGAGACAACTGGGGAAGAGAAAACAAGCACTCATCCTGAGGGTCATAGGAGAAAATTATGAATCTGAAGTCACATGATATAAGAATGGAGGGCTGTGAAGAGATGTGGGAAAAGAGGCAACAGTCCTAGGTCAAAGACTGAAGCTAAAGGCAGGGGGAAGCTAAGAACATTAGCTCCAATAATAACATTATCTCCAATAGGTGAGACAGGGGACCTTCTCCAAGCTCCCTGGGCAAGCACTAGATGATGGGAGGGGCTGGCTGGGACAAGATTAAGGTTCTACCCAGCGTGGGGGCACACACCTTTTATACCAGCACTCAGGAGGCAGAGGTAGGAGGTTAACTGTGAGTTCTAGGTCAGCCTGGGACTATTGAGTGAGTTCTAGGTCATCCTGGACTAGAGTGAGACCCCACCTCAAAAAAGATAAATAAATAAATAAAAGAGGGCTAGAGAGATGGCTTAGTGGTTAAGGCGCTTGCCTGTGAAGCCAAAGGACCCAGGTTCAATTCCCCAGGACCCACATAGGCCAGAGGCACAAGGGGGCACATGCATCTGGAGTTCCTTTGCAGTGGCTAGAGGCACTGGTGTGCCCATTCTCTCTCTGTCTATCTCTTCTCTCTCTCTCTCTCTCTCCTTGCAAATAAGTAAATAAAATAAAAAATTAAAAAAAGAAACTTAGGCCAGTAAATAAATAAAGAAAAAGAGCTTTCTGAATTCTTCTTCTTAGGGTAAATTTTCTCGAGTGTTGTGAAAGAGGAGAAGGGAAAAAAAAAATCTCATCCTAAAATTTAGCAATTTGTTTTTTAAATGTTTTATTTAGTTATTTGGCGAGAGAGAGAGAGAATGGTCATGCCAGGACTTTAGTCTCTGCAAACAAACTTCAGATGCATGCACCATCTTGTGCATCTGGCTTTATGTGGGTACTGGGGAATCGAACCTAGGTTATTAGGCTTTGCAGGCAAGCGCCTTAATGGCTAAGTCTCCAGTCCCAGCTTTAGCATTTTGTGTTTTATGTTTATTTGTGTGAATATTTTTTTCCCTGTGGTTTTACAGTGCAAGAAGTCCTTTACTCACATTAGTGTAGGGAACACACTATTGGCTGGTTGATGCATGATTTCGATAGGAGAATGTGTTGGAAGTATCCAAGAAGTGTGTGGCTAAACAACTTTATGGAGTGAAAGCACCAAATCTGCCTAATCACCCATGTTAGCTTCTGTATTTGCGTTCCTATGAGGACATATCGAATGTATTCACTGGTGTCCGTGATTCAGAGATCCACTCTCTCCAAATAACTAGATTGTCATCTCTTAGGACTAAGAGAAAAGTCTCTGATCATGCACAGATTAAACAAAGACTATAAGGGAACAGAGCCCATTTAAAAATGAGCATTCAATGTTATTTTATACCTGGGAGGAAGAATCTATAAAGCTTTAAGAGTCTATCTATAAATGTTGTAAAAACCAGATACCACTTATTACATTTCCCTTCTTTTGCTGATGGTAGGGTGGGGTTCATAGAGGGGGAAAAACACACGATTATGATGAATTCACACAGAATAACAGCGGCTCACTTACTAGAGCATCAAGAACCTTGATTTCCAGGGCTGGAGAGATGGCTCAGAGGTTAAGGCTCTTGGCTGCGGAGCCTAATGACCTGGGTATGATTCTCATGACCCGGGTTCAATTCCCACAACCAGAGTTCTATTCCCCCAAACCCACACAAACCAAGATACACCAATCGGTGCATGCATTTGGAATTTGCAGTGGCTGGAGGCCCTGGAGTGCCCATCCTCATTTGTCTCTTTTCTCTCTTCTTGCAAGTAAATAAGTAAATATTTTCAAAAACAATCTAGAGGGCTGGAGAGATGGCTTAGCAGTTAAGCGCTTGCCTGTGAAGCCTAAGGACCCCAGTTTGAGGCTCGGTTCCCCAGGTCCCATGCTAGCCAGATGCACAAGGGGGCGCACGCATCTGGAGTCCGTTTGCAGAGGCTGGAAGCCCTGGCGCGCCCATTCTCTCTCTCTCCCTCTATCTGTCTTTCTCTCTGTGTCTGTCGCTCTCAAATAAATAAATAAATAAATTAAAAAAAATTAAAAAAAAAGAATCTAGATCTTTGAGTTTTAAAATCTCTCAGCTGAAAGTTTACATTGCACTATACTGAATATCTTCATTGACTTGGATTGCATTTTCTTAAAATGATTTCTTCTGGTTTTTTTTATCAGCACAAAGCACTGAGCTTTTTAACAATTGTTTAAAAAAATTATTCATTTATTTATTTATTGGAGAGAGACAGAGAGATAAAGTGAGAGAATGGGTGCATCAGGGCCTCCAGCTCTTGCTAAGAATTCCAGATGCATGTGCCACTCTGTGCTTCTGGCTTATGTGGGTACTGGGGAGTTGAACCTGTGTCCTTAGACTTTACAGGCAAGCATCTTAACCGCTAAGCCATTTCTCTAGCCCCATATTTTTATTTTTTTTGTTTTTTCAAGGCAGGGTCTTACTCTAGCTCAGGCTGACCTAGAATTCACTGTAGTCTCAGAGTGGCCTCGAACTCACAGCAATCCTCCTACCTCTGCCTCTCAAGTGCTGGGATTAAAGGCATGTGACCACCATGCCTGGCTGTGCTGAGCTTCTTGATTAAAATTCTTGTCTTCCTCAGTCAAGATGAAAGTCTATCAACCACCGATTGTCTTGACCGGAAGGGTCTTCTTTCTTTGTCCCCACACTGCGCAGGGAGCCTGAAAGGGAACCGTCGGCCACTCAGGGACCATCAAGATGAGTGACAACACTTCCTTGGCTCCTCCAGTACCGACCCAGGGCCCCACCACCCCACGTAAAGGTCCCCCCAAGTTCAAGCAGAGGCAGACGCGTCAATTCAAGAGCAAGCCTCCCAAGAAAGGTGTGAAAGGGTAAGAGCGGACCACAAAGAGAGCTGCCCACTACTTCCTGTTCCCACAAGACTGCTTCAGTTTGCGCAATAGTATTCATGATATTCAACACGCTCGCAACTCCCGCCTCACCCTGCGTTGCCCTCCCTAGTCGGTTGCAGAATGCTGCCTTCAGCTCAAAGTCCCTTCCCTCTATGACCCAGGTGTGTGGTCAGGTTTAACATGGAAGATGGAGCCTTTGGCGGTTGTCTTTGACCTGGCCTTTTAGAGTTTTCTTGTGTAGTCCTTGTTGCTGATATTTCCTGTACCTTAATCAAGTATGAAACCAATGGTTAATTTAAAACAACAAGAATCTCTTTCCCCTCTCTCTCTCTCTTTCACCTTCTCTCTGCATGTGCATATGGGCACATGCATGCCATGGCACACCAGTGGTGTGAGAAGACAGCCTTCGGGTGGTGGTTCTCACTTTCCGCCTTGTTTGAGACACCACCTCTCTCTTGTATTGTGCTATTTCTGAGGACACCTAGCTGCCCTCCCCGCCTCCACCACAGTTTGAGATTCCCATTTGGATTACAGACAGATGTGCAACTTAAATTCAGCTTCATGTCACTTCCTGGGATCCAAACTCATTGTCATTAGTCATGAGCCATGCACAGCAAGTTCTCTTATCCCCTGAGCCACCACCCCAGCCCCTCCCCATTTTTGTTTTTGTTCTGGCTTCCAATCTTGTATCTCCAGCTCTCTAATTCTTTTCGCTCTCTGTCTCTCTCCCCCTCCCACTCCATGGCCAAATCGTCTTTGTTTCCAACCTGCAAGCTCATATGTTAAGTCCTCATTGAGACAACTATTGCCCTTAAACTTCATCATTCCTTTCATGTTTATTTCACAATAGCATTTGGTGATCAGAGCTTTTATTGTTTTGTATTACATTTATTTATTTTTTAAATTTTGTTTATTTATTTATCTGAGAGCAACAGACAGAGGAAGAAAGAGGTAGAGAGAGAGAGAGAGAGAGAGAGAGAGAGAGAATGGGCACACCAGGGTCTCCAGCCACTGCAAACAAACTCCATACGCGTGCTCCCCCTTGTGCATCTGGCTAACGTGGGTCCTGAGGAATCAAGCCTGGAACCAGGGTCCTTAGGCTTCACAGGCAAGTGCTTAACCGCTACCAGCCCTACATTTATTTCTTTACATCATTCAGCATTACATGTTGAAGCTCAAGGTACTCAAAGGAAGTTTGTTGTGTTGTCTTAGCTCTCTGCCAAAGTATCAGGCCTGATATACAGTAGATTCATTAATTAATCTGTTTAGTGTCTTCTTCCTGGGCCATTTCAATTTCCATTTTAAAATGTGAAATGAAGCTTGGGCTCAGGAGATGGCCCAGCAGGTAAGTGTGCTTTCTGCACAATCATGAGGACACGAGAAGTCCTGAGTTCAAGCCTCACATCCTTATAAGAGCTGGGTGTGGCCACACATGTGTGTAACTACAGGTCTATGGTGGTTTGATTCAGGTGTCCCCAGTAAACTCAGGTGTTCTGAATGCTAGCTTCCCAGCTGATGGAGATTTGGGAATTAACGCCTCCTGGAGGCAGTGCATTGTTGGGGGCGGGCTTCTAGGTGTTACAGCCAGTGTCCCCTTGCCAGCATTTGGCACACTCTCCTGTTGCTGTTGTCCACCTGATGTTGGCCAGGGGGTGATGTCCACCCTCTGCTCATGCCATCGTTTTCCCCTGCCATCTCCACACCATACTCACTGTCACTGCTGTTACTCCACACATGCATCTGCACACATGCGTATAGACCCCGCATCATATGCATTACTTCTACTGCTACACACATGCATGCATATGTGGTCATGCTTATATACACACACACCATGCATACTACTTCACACACACACCTGTGCATATGTGTGTATACACACACCGTTCCATATATACTGTTACTACACACATGTACCACTACTTCTATTAATACACACATACAGGGCTGGAGAGATGGCTTAGTGGTTAAGCGCTTGCCTGTGAAGCCTAAGGACCCCGGTTCGAGGCTCGGTTCCCCAGGTCCCACGTTAGCCAGATGCACAAGGGGGCGCACGCGTCTGGAGTTCGTTTGCAGAGGCTGGAAGCCCTGGCGCGCCCATTCTCTCTCTCTCCCTCTATCTGTCTTTCTCTCTGTGCCTGTCACTCTCAAATAAATAAATAAATAATTAAAAAAATTTAAAAAAAACACACATACACACACGTCACAAAAAAATTGGAAAAAATAAGTGAGGATTGATTAAATTGTCCCCTGGTTACTCATTCTGGCTTTCAGTGGTCTCGTTCTAAGTCTCTAACTGGGAGAAATACTCCCCTACCTCTCCCACTACCCAGAATACATTAAATCCCACTACAGTGACCTATTTTTTTTGTTCCCATCCCATGTGGGCAAAAGGAGTTTCTCAAATAAAAACACATTAGCTTCTTCTCCCTTGAGTCAGGAAACTCTCTAGTGAGTAATTTCAGGATCCTTTTACTCTTAGCTCAGCTCAGTCTGTTTTCTTTCTTTACTTCCCCATAGGTTTGGAGATGACATTCCAGGCATGGAGGGGCTGGGAACAGGTGAGCCACTGCACATTCAAGCAAACTTTGTATTTGGAGTTTCACCTTTATGTAAAGTTTAGGGTTCAGAAGGGCTGCAGAAACTTACAGTGCCCAAGACAACAGGCCCTTTGAAGCCATAGAGAGGTGGGTATTTAATTTAACCTCCTAGGTTGGTATGTATGTGTTCAGTTGCAAAAACCCTGAAAGAAATGAGGTAAGCCTAAAGTTGAATGATGCCATCGTTTCATTAACCAACATCTCAGTGAGTATAAAGGGCAACTATAGACCTTAGAGTCTTTACAGTGGATTCTCAGAGCTCATCCTTTCTAACTTTATTTTTCAGAATAAGAATCTGAAGCTGACAGAGTGCCCACCTGAGATCACAGAGAGAGGTGTGGGAAATAAAGGCGGGGTCTTGAGAGCCCTTCCACCCTGCCAGATAAACCACTCCTCACCAAGTTCCTCTTTTCACACTTCCTGTGGCACCCACAACAGGGGCCCACATGCTAAATGCTTCAGATGCCCCTTTTTTAATTGGCTAGAATGTTTTCATTCATTTGATAGCAATTGCAATCAATGGAGATGGTCTTGAAAAAACGACTTTCTTAGAGAAGTTTTAAATTTCTAGACAAATTTGGCTGAAGGTTCAGATAATTCATATAATCCTCATACATCCTTCCTCTTTTACATGGTTCCTATTGCTAAACATATTGAGTTAATGTGACACATTTATTAAATGTGATGGATCACTATCAATACATTATTGCTGTTCTTATCAGAAGCCCATAGCTTATATAACGTGGGGTTGATACAGGTATTGTGTAATTCTAAGGGTTTTGATAATTGCATAAATACGTGTAACTGTCACTATTGTATCATGCAGAATCATTTCAAAGCCATGCTCCAGCTTGTAATATCTGCCTCCCCCAGTCCCAGACCCTTGAGTCTCACGCACTTCCTACCGTGTCTTACTTTTACCTTTCCCAGAACAGCATAGACTTGGAATCATATAGCTTTTCTACACTAGTTTCTTTCACTCAGCAATATTCCTTTAAGCTTCTTCCATATCTTTATATAATTCAATAGTTTGTTTCCTTTTCGTTGCTAAATAATGTACCTTTTCCAAAACTTTTTATTTATTTTCAAGCAGAGAGAGAGAGATAGAAGAGAGACAGACAGAGAGAATGGGCACACCAGGGCTTCAAGCCACTGCAAACAGACTCCAGATGCGTGTGCCACTTTGTGCATCTGGCCTTAAGTGAGTACTGGGGAATCGAACTCCAGTTATTAGGCATTGCAGGCAAGAGCCTTAACCACTGAGCAATTTCTCCAGCCCTCGTGTACCATTTAAAAATATTTTTATTTATAAGAGAGAGAGAGAGAATGGGCAGACTAGGGGCTCATGCCATGGCTAATGAATTACAACACATGCACCCCTTTGTGAATCTGACCTTATGTAGGAACTGGGAACCCAAACCCAGGTCACCTGGCTTCAAGCAAGGACCTTTAACTGTTGGTCCATCTCTCCAGCCTCCAAATAATATATCCTTTATGAACCTATCACAGCTTGTTTATCCTATCAAAGGACATCCTGATTTCTCTCAAGCTTTCACAGCTGCTCTCTCGAGTGCATGCAGGTATTTTGTGTGTAGGTTTCATTTTGAACTCATCTAGCACACTTGATAAATGGTGACACTCATGCACAACTGTGTTTGCTTTTCATAGTCCAATGCTACTGAGATCTTTAGTAGCTTTTCTACCACTTGTAAAGCTCATTTGCTGTTCTCTTAGATGACCTTCTTTTGTGGTTTGGTCAGGAATATATTGTCTCCCACACCATTGGGAAGAAGGTAAAGAGATTTGTACTGAGGGAAGATCCCAGATCTTTATTTAAATTTTAATTTATTTATGAGAGAGTAAAAGAAAGACGGACAGACAGAGAGAGAGAGAAAAAAATGGGTGTGCTGGAGCCTCTAGGCACTGCAAACAAACTCCAGATGTATGTGCCACCATGTGTATATGGCTCATGTAGGTACTAGAGAATTGAACCTGGTTCCTTTTGGCTTCACAGGCAAGCGCTTTAACTGCAAGGTCATCTCTCCAGCCTCCAGTCTCAGATCTTTGACCTGGTTTGAGCCCAATCAATGTAATATAATTCTTTCCTTATTGCTTAAGCTAGCTGGGTGGCGGACAGTTTCTCTGTAACTGGGAGATTGTCACTGAAACAGGAAACTGGAGTAGATGATGTTGGGAGATTATTTCTCCATGTATCATTTGATACAGACATTTTAAAATTCAAAAGAACTGAGCTGGAGAGATGGCTTAGCAGTTAAGGCACTTGCCTGCAAAGCCCAAGGACCTAGGTTTGACTCTCCAGATACCAGGTAAGCCAGATGCACAAAAGGTGAGGCAAGCACAAGGTTGCATCTGTCCACTAGGTGGCAGAAGTGTCTGGAGTTTGATTTCAGTGGCTGAGGCCCTGGAGTACCAATTCTCTCTCTCTCTCTCTCTCTCTCTCTCTCTCTCTCTCTCTCTCTCTCTCTCTCTCTCTCAAAAACAAATTCAAAGGAACTGAAGAATAAGCCAGAGATGATCATGGACCCCATGAGGATTGGTAGGAAAGTGACAGATCACAAAACCCCAGGAATTTAAAGTGTTCCTAATCATCATTTTAACCTTTGGCTTGAACAGAATTCTACATCTGTTCTCTTCTTGGTGGTTCAACTTTAGGGAGCCTCGGTGCACTCTACCTCATGGTGTACCCCAATAGAAACATGGTCCCCTCCTCAAAGGATTAAAAAGGAAACAAACAGGGCTGGAGGGATGGCTTAGCTGCTAAAGCCTGCAAAGCCAAAGGACCCAGGTTCAATTCCCCAGGACTCACGTTAGCCAGATGCACAAGGGGGCACAAGCATCTGGAGTTCATTCGCAGTGGCTGGAAGCCCTGGCACACCCATTCTCTCCCTCTCTCTCTCTCTCTCTCCCTCCTTCTCTGTCAAATAAATAAATCAATAAAAATAAAATATTTTAAAAAATGAAACAAACATGAAACTTGAGGGGGGAGGGCAATAGTTGTACAATTTTATTCTCATGCTTCCTGGGCACCAGGGCTGTTCTAAGTGACTTCCCAAGTGTGGACAGTGGAGGGATGTGTTTCTATCTTGAGGGTGTTTCCCTCCCTCCCTCATCCCTCCTTCCCTCTCTTTCTTAGGAGGCTCTTTTCCTGGGGGACGTTGGCTGACATGGTTTCCTTCCATCTCTTGCAGACATCACGGTGATCTGTCCCTGGGAAGCATTCAGCCACCTAGAACTGCACGAGCTCGCTCAATTCGGGATTATCTAAGACTCGGGAGGCTCTGCCACTCTTGGTTGCATGTGCTGTTAATTTCATTGCTTTTGCCCAACTGATCTTCCTGAGTCTTGAGATTTGGTATTCAGAAATAATTGCTTTCACATATATGATCATTACCCATGTGGTATTGCTACAAGTTCTCTTAGGGTCGGCATCTCCTTTGTAGCATAGTTTGGCTTAGAATAGTGAATGTGATGAGTTGAATCAGATCCCCCCCCCCCATAAACTCATGTGTTTTGAATGTTTGGTCCCCAGCTGGTAGCGATTTGGAAAGTGGAGCCTTGCTGGGGGAGCTGTGTTATTGAAGGGCTTTAGGGGTGTTGTAGCCAGCTCCCCCTTGCCAGAGCTCGGCTTCTCTCTCTTGTGTGATTTTCTACCTGCTCCACCATGCTGACCCCGCCATCATGGAGCTTCCCCTCAGGGCTGTCAGCCAAAAGAAATCCTTTCCTCCCATCAGCTGCTTTTGGTCAGGTGTTTTGTCCTAGTGACACAAAGGTAAACTATCACAAACAAACTTTTGTTGGGGCATTTCAAACTCCCCATCTTTTCCTATCAGCTGGTTAGAACTCATTCACATTTCTTTACATTTTGTTCAAATGTAAGTTAGGTATTCATCACGCTAGCAGTAGATGTTTAGGATAATGTTTATGCACTTGGAATGCTGAGACTGGAGTCTGAGAACAGCCTGAGCTACATTGTAAGTCCCTCTGTCAATATAATGATAATAATAATAATAATGATAAAATGCATGCTTATCCAACTTTTCCTGCGGAAAAAAGAGCAAAAGTCTGTTTATTCCAGATGATAGGGCACCATCAATGTATTAAAGAATCAAGACCACTGAAGTCTAACTCATTGAGCCTATGAACTTAACTGGGGGTAATTCTAGGAGCATGGGTAATGGGCTTCTTATAGGAGCATAGGTGGAGGAGCACTTTAAGGAGCATGGAAGGGGTTACTTATCGGTGCATGGGGGAGGGGTAATTCCAGGAGCATGGGTGAGAAGTTACCTACAGGAGCATGGGTAAAGGTTTACTTCTAGAAGAATAGATGAGGGGTTGCCTCTATGAACATGGGTAAGGGGCATGGGCAAAGTATTACATCTAGTAGCTTGGGTGATTATGGGCTACTGAAGAAGAGACCCTCCCATTTCTACCAGTATTAACTGCTTACATATCTGGGAGGCCCTGTGTGGGCCCTTTTAAGGCTTCTCCCCCAAACCACGAGGGAATGTTAGTGGCACAGCTTTGTGACGGGCTCTTTTAGCTCACAGACAAGGTTCTAACCATCACTCTGCTTTGCATGTGGGCTATCACACACTGTCAGGGGTTCACCTTTATTGAATTCGGTCATCTCACAGGCTGAGCACAGCTCTAAGTTGTAAAGTTCCCAGATGGTGGGAGACTGCTGACTTTAACTCATAGCTCTGACCAGGTGAGCCTTCTGTTCATTGTTCTGGCTTAGGGAAGCTCTCCCTCCATTTTCCTGTTTGTTTATCTTAAGATGACATTCATTTAAACTTTAATAAAGTTTTACTGTACATGTTTCTATATTTTAGGACAGATGTTAATAGATAGATTTCCGACTTGCCACAAATGTTAATAACAATTTAGAATCTGGAGGGACCCATGGAACGTCTTCAAGAAATTTACAAGCACTCTAAAACTGGATGCTTAGCTTGTATTAAAGCCTATAATTCTTGATAGAGAGGCTACAATTTCCTATGTACTTTATGAGTTTGCCACCATCTTTCTCTGCATCTAGAGATTTTGTCTCTCAAGAATGGACCATTCTGCCATCTCAGCCAACACAGTTCAGATGGTGTTGAGTTCATCCATAGCCATGACTATTGGCTCACGGCTGTGAAAGTGACCCAAACAAACAGACAACATGGTATTGTGAGATGTCTGCTGAGTCTTCTGAGAGATAGGCTTCCACTATGGGAAAGTTCCTTTATTTTTTTTATTTTATCTTTTTTTTGAGGTAGGGTTTCACTCTAGCTCAGGCTGACCTGGAAGTCACTATGCAGTGTCAGAATGGCCTCAAACTTATGGCAATCCTCCTACTTTGCCTCCTGAGTGCTGGGGTAGAAAGTGTGCACCACCATGCCCTGTGGAAAGTTCCCTTTCATAACATCCCTTCAATGAAATTATTCTGCCTAGTACCTTTTGCTGAGAGTTACAGTTTATTTGTGCATCCATTGACTGGCTTTGTGCCTATTTTAATACATCACATTGGAACCACCAATTAAAAATACACATATACTATGAAGTTTAGACTTAGATACGAAGCATAATCAAACCCTTTGAATGACATGATGGTTGCCTTCCTGCCGGGAATGTAACATGCACATCGTTGTCTTTGCCCCACACTTTTAGGGCAATTGCACAATTCAGATGCCGCCTCCACCTCACTTGATGCTTCCGTACTACTAGTATGAATTTCTTCATTTCAGTTTTGCAATCTGTGGTGAAAGCATGGAGCAAATTAACTGAAGCAAGAAAGATAAAAGAGATGATCAGAATGAGAAGCAGATCCAAGTGCTGGCTCCACCAGTAAAGTTCTTTATATCTTTGGACAAAAAAAAAAAAAAAAACTCTCATTCTTTGGACCCTCCCCCTTGCCTGGGTTCCATAATCTGAGGTTCATGGTATCAGTACGTATGATTTTTTTTTTATTTTTTTTATTTATTTATTTGAGAGCAACAGACACAGAGAGAAAGACAGAGAGAGGGAGAGAGAGAGAATGGGCGCGCCAGGGCTTCCAGCCTCTGCAAACGAACTCCAGACGCGTGCGCCCCCTTGTGCATCTGGCTAACGTGGGACCTGGGGAACCGAGCCTCGAACCGGGGTCCTTAGGCTTCACAGGCAAGCGCTTAACCATCTACGCCATCTCTCCAGCCCCAGTACGTATGACTTTGAGAGCCTCTGCACCTAAGTAAGAAAATTCGAGGGACTTTACCCTTCAACCGAATTTCTTCTGCGGTGGGCTCTGTGTTAATTATTTTGTGCGATGACCTGTCTTTTATCCAGGAAGCTAGAAAGAGAAAAGGAAAGGCAAGATACAAATTTGAACATGGAAGTGTTTCGTGAAGGAGAAATAGCGGTAACGTCTGCTTCCCCCCTTTGGCAAGAAATTCTGTCTGCACCCTTGGGTCTGTCTTCTCTCCCTCCACAGCTCGCCCTGCCCAGTTCCCCGTCTGGGTGCACTTGATCCTGCGGGCGGCCTTCAGTCGTGAGGTCAAGCTCTCCAGCTGAGGGAAGCCCTGGCCCACCTTTTAATTACTTCACAATTTATTGTTTCTAATCATGAGGCAGTAATGTTATCAAAACAGAATTATCCCAGAGGAGCCATATTTCCCTCATGGCCGGGACCAAATTACCTGAGAAAGGAACGTGGAAGGATGATTTGCTTCGGCCCATGGATCCAGAAGGTTCAGTTCATCACGGGGGCAGATATGTAGTAGAACAGCTTACATCATCATGACAGATCGGAGAGAGAGAGAAACAGGAGGATACAGATGCCAGTGACTTGCTTTCTCCAAGTAGTACCCACCTCCTACCTTTCAGTTCCCTTGCCCCAGTTATACCATCATATCATGAGCCCATTAAGAAACCCTCACAATCACGTGACTCTTGAAACGCCATCGCAGACATACCCAGAAATCCTTCTCTAACACCCTACCCGCATCACAATCTAGTCCCGTTGATAACCAAGGCCGTCCACCACAGGAACATGTACAGTGGTCGGGATGGAGCGCGGTTAAGAAACTGTGCTGCATGAACAACTTTTGAGGGAAGCAATGGCATTTAACTTAGAAGGGAAAATAAGTGGCGGGCGTGGTGGCGCACGCCTTCAACCCCAGCACTCTGAAGGCAGAGGTAGGAGGATCGCCATGAGTTCGAGGCCACTCTGAGACTACATAGTGAATTCCAGGTCAGCCTGAGCTAAAGTGAGACCCTACCTCGAAAAATAAAAAATAAAAATAAAATTAAATAAAGAAGGGCAAATAAGTGCCAGTGAATGTTTGGAATGTTGTAAAGAAGGGAAGGAATGAAGCAGATCGACTTCACATGAGATTCTAGCACTCTGTGGCAAGCTGGAATCGTTATATTTCATAGTCCATTCAAACTCCAATCCTATTATTTCTATTCTTAAATTCCAATTCTGTCATCTTCATTATTTTTTATAAGAAATAAGGAATCCAGAGGTTTGGGAGATGGCTCCATAGATAAGGTGTTCGCTATGCAAGTGTGAGGACGAAATCTGGAGTTCCCGGTACCCATGGAAATGTCAGGCAGGTGCGGTGACCCACTTGGGATCCCAGGGCCCCAAAGGCACAAACAGGGAATCCTCGGGGCAAGCTGACTAGCTAGGCTAGCTGACTTGGCTCTGGGTTCCAGTAAAAAGCACTGCCTTGGTCAAATAAAGTAGTGATCAAGGAAGATGGCCGACATTGACCTCTGGTCTTCACACATGCACACACACGTGCACACATGCACACATATGTGCACACACACCCTCATATGTTTCCACTCACGTACATATTTGCATGCATACCCCACACATACAGAAAATGAGAAATAAGAAATTTCTCTCTCTTTTTTTTTTTTCTTTTCTGTTTTTTTGAGATAAGGTCTCCCTCTAGCCCAGGCTGACCTGGAATTCACTCTGTAGTCTCAGGCTGGGCTCGAACTCACAGTGATCCTCCTATCTCTGCCTCTCTAGTGCTGGGATTAAAGGCATGTGCCACCACGCCTGGCTAAGAAATATTTTCGTGTGCGTGTGTGTAGTATGTGATGTGTGTGTGGTGTATGCATGTTGATGTGGCTCTCTGTGGGCTCTCCTTTGGCGGCTGGATGAGATCCTAAGGTCTCTCCATCATTTAGCAGCCTGTCTCCTCCTCATTCCGGAGCTTGCCATTCAGGAACCCGAGTAATTCCATAGAGTGATTCCAGCTCTCCACTCCCCACAGGGCTGACGTGTTGCACACATGTGTTCTCACGCTCAGCTGTTTATGTGGGTTCTGGAGATTCAAACTTGGGTAGTCGCAGACACCCTCAGGCTTCAGCACACATACCCACTGAGCCATTTCTCCAGCCCCCCAAATAAGGAATCTTTTCCTGCATAAACAGCATATATAAAAAGGTTAAAGGTTCTGTCCCAATTAGAGTCCTGGCGAGAAAGACATCACAGATAAAAACCCGGCAACTAGAGTGTTTTGCAGGGCCTTTAGGAAAATCTAATGAGCCCAGTGCAGTCACCTGGGCTAGCAGCAGGGTACAAGCCATTGCTAATCCGAGACTTCAAGGGCTCAGCTCTATCAGGGAAGGTCACTTGGCCATGCCGTGTGTCCCAGTGGTCTTCTAAGTGACCAGGAGCAGATGGGCATGAAGCCAATACACAAGTACCCCTTTTCTCTTTTTAAAGTGGGCACTTTCATTTTTGTTTATTTTTATTTATTTGAGAGCAACAGACAGAGAGAGAAAGAGGGGGAGAGAGAGAGAGAGAATGGATGCGCCAGGGATTCCAGCCACTGCAAATGAACTCCAGAAGCATGCACCCCATTGTGCATCTGGCTAACGTGGGTCCTGGGTACCCCTTTTCTGTGTGTTCCCCATGGTGGGGTGGCAGCTGAGAGCCTGGTTGTGTTCATGATGTAGACACTGGTACCCATCCTAGACCTCAGTAACACGGCCGTCAGGCAGCAACCAACACACATGGACAAACAAACTGCAAATCTACCCTCAGCAAACCCGGGGGACAGTTCAGAAGATCCCCACCGTGCAGGGGGACTCAGCTGTGACAACACAAAGAAGCCCCTTCCACTGCAGGAGCTGAGAGAAGCAGAGGCTCGGCAGGTGGCGAGGCGGGCAGAGCACTTACTTGCAAGCCCGAGGACCCGAGTTCAAGTCCCAGCACTAGGGTGGAAATGCTGAGTGCGGCGTTGTGCAATCCTGGCGCTGGACAGAGTCAGACAGAAAGACCCCTGGGCTTTGGGGGCCAGCTGGTCTAGTCAAATTGGTGAGCTATGGAGAAGTGAGAGGCCCTGTCTCAAAAAGAGGCTGACGGCACTCTTCAGGATGGTGCACAAGGTTGTCCTCCGGTCTCCACATGCGTGCACACAGACGTACACCTGCATGCATGTGCACACACAATCACAAACGTGTACACACACATTAAAAAAAAAAAACCGAAGGAAGGAGCTACAGTGTTCTATCAACAACTGAAGGAGTGACAGAAATGACAGGGAAGCCTGAATGGTGGCGCACGTCTTTAATCCCAGCACTCGGGAGGCAGAGGTAGGAGGATCGCGGTGAGTTCCAGGCCAGCCTGAGACTCCATAGTGAATTCCAGGTCAGCCTGGGCTAGAGTGAGACCCTGCCTCGAAAAAACAAACAAAAAGAGAGAGAGAGAGAGAGAGAAAGAGAGAGAGAGAGAGAGAGAGAGATGATAGGGAAACACACACTCAGGAATGACCAAAAGATTTGCACTTAAGAGACAAAACAAGACCTTGTAGCAGCTGGGGCCCTGGTGCACGTGGCCCAGCCTCTCCCTCTGTCTGTCTCTGTCTCTCTCCCTCTCAAATAAATACATTAAAAAAGATATAAGCCGGGCGTGGTGGCGCACGCCTTTAATCCCAGCACTCGGGAGGCAGAGGTAGGAGGATCGCCATGAGTTCGAGGCCACCCTGAGACTCCATAGTGAATTCCAGGTCAGCCTGGGCTAGAGTGAGACCCTACCTCGAGAAACCAAAAAAAAAAAAAAAAAAAAAAAGATAAAAAGAAGACAGAACAAAATCACGTGATAGTGACGCTGGGTGGGGAAACAGAAGAAGACTTGTTCACCACAGAAGGCCTCAAGGCCCTCAGGGGTCCCCAGAGTTGCCAAGGAGCCAGCAAGGGTCTTTCACAGCTGCGACGTGCTCCCCCTTTACACTGCGACGGCGCAGGTGGACGCGTAAAACCTGACTTTTAAACTGCACTTATTTATTTTCCTTTATTTATTTGAGAGAGAAAAATTAAGTAGGGAGAGAGAGAGAGAGAGCGCAAAGGGGTGCGCCAGGGCCTCTATCCACTGCAAATGAACTCCAGATGTACGCGTCACCTTGTGCATCTGGCTTATGTGGGTACTGAGGAGTCGAACCTGGGTCCTTTGGCTTTGCAGGCAAGCGCCTTAACCATTAAGCAATTTCTCCAGCCCCTATTTATTTATTTGACAGAGAAGGAGGGATACGTATATACTGAGAATGGGTGTTCCAGGGCCTTTAGCTGCTTCAAATAAACTCCAGACAAATATGCCACCTTGTGCATCTGGCTTACGTGGGTCCTGGGGAATTGAACCTGGGCCTTTTGGCTTGGTAGGCAAGCGCCTTAAGTGCTGAGCCATATCTCCAGCCCTAAGGTTTTATTGTTGTGGTTGTTATTTGTTTCTTGATGTTTGAGGCAGGGTCTTGCTCTGGTCTAGGCTGACCTGAAATTCACTATGTAGTCTCAGGGTGGCCTTGAACTCATTGTGATCCTTCTACCTCTGCCTACCACATGCTGGGATTAAAGGCGTGCACTACCATGCCCAGCTTTTTGTTTTTTTTTTTAAATACAGGGTCTCACTCAGCAATCTAAGATAGCTTGAAACTCACTTGGTACCTTAGGATGGCCTGGAATCTGAATCTTGAATCCTCCTGCCTTCACCTCCCAAATTCTGGGGTTACAGATGTGTACCCCCATGTCTGACTAAACACTAAAATGGCAAAGCGAGAATCCTAGCTGATGGTACACCTCAGTCACGCTACCTGCTTTTGGCAAAAACAATCGTGAGACCAGAGCTTCCTGGCTCTGCTATCTATATGTACAGCCTGCTGGGGGATCAGCTAATTCATTTTCCTTCTTCGAAATATTTGAAAATAAAACTAAGATCTTGGACTAAATCTTGGTCAAAGGCTTCCTCAGCATAAAATTTGGGGAAAAAAAAAACAGAAAAGAAAGAAACACCACAAGTGATAAATCTAAGCATGTTTCCAATGTGAACAAACTGTTCCCTTTAAGGCCAGGGAACCTTCGGGCTCAATGCCTTAGTTTCAGGTTCCTTTCAGGATAGCTCAGCGATGTCTGAAGTCAAATTGTGGGTAGCACTGCCCCCTGGTGTCACGAATGAGGAATTTGACACTTGGAAGACTAACCGCTTGGGATTCTCATTTTGTTCCCATTCATGGACCAGTATCATCTGCTGGACTGCTTAGTTCTGGAAAAGTAATCTGTATGGACATTCAAAGTGTGAAACACGGAACACAAGTCAAATTCCATTTCCACCTACATGCCACAGTTTTAAAGTTTTGGTCATAGAGAATTGTATGTCTCCAAACAATTTTTTTTGATGTCAAATAGCACATATTTCCAAATTAGTTGCTACTTTTAGGAAATCCATCAACATATATAAAATGTATACTCGGGATCTGGAGAGATAGCTTAGTGGTTAAGGCACATGCCTGTGAGGCCTAAGGACCCAAGTTCAATTCTCCAGGTCCCACGTAAGCCAAGAGGCTCTGGCATGCCCATTCTCACTCTCTCTGATTCTCTGTCCCTTTCTCCCCTTCTTTCTCTGTCTCTAATAAATAAATAAAAATAAAATCTTTAAAAATGTATACTCAGCTGATTTAATGAGTCATTAGATTATTTTAAATTATTTTCCATTCAATAACTTGAGGGTTCCAGATATTGTTATGTGTTTATCTTCTCGCTACACTGTCACACTATTTGGAAAGAAATTAGGTGGGGATTGAAAAGGCTAACATTATTTTAAGACTTTATCTAGGGCTGAAGAGATGGCTTAGTGGTTAAGGTGCTTGCCTGCAAGCTAGGTTCAACTTCCCAGAACCTATGTAAGCCAGACGCTCAGGGTGACACATGCATCTGGAGTTTGATTGCAGTGGCTAAAGGCCATGGTGTACCAAGTCTCTCCTTCTCTCCCCCCTCTCTTTCTCTCATAAAAAATAAAATTAAAAAGACTCCATCTAATTCCCTTTGTAATTCACTATCATATGAAAGCTACATTAGTTAACTGAAAATTACACTGTCTTCATAAATATTGGGTCAAATGAAGTGCTAACATTGAGTATAATTCAATACTTTCAAAATAAAGCTGGAGGGCTGGAGAGATGGCTTAGCGGTTAAGCGCTTGTCTGTGAAGCCTAAGGACCCTGGTTCGAGGCTCAATTCCCCAGGGCCCATGTTAGCCAGATGCACAAGGGGGTGCATGTATCTGGAGTTCATTTGCAGGGGCTGGAGGCCCCTGGCATGCCCATTCTCTCTCTCTCTCTCTCCCTATTCTTCTCTCTGTCGCTCTCAAATAAATAAATAAAAATAAACAAACAAAAATAAGCTGGAATTTTCCAAAAATTATACAGCTTGTTACTTTCTTGCCTGCCCTCTTTACATGTGTATTGATGCATTTTTAAAAAACACAAGTTTGCTGCTAACATCATACTCAATGGTGTAAACTTTCCCTTTAAGGTCAGTAGCAAGGGAACAATCTCAATTCTACTGCTTCCACCAAAAATAGCACTGTAAACCCTAGCCAGGATGGAGCCTGATATGGTTCAGTTGGCAGAGTACTTACCCAGCATGCACAGAGTTCTGGGTTTGATCCCTGACACTGCATAAAACTGGGCCTGGTGGTGCATGTCTATAATCCCAGTATTCAGGAGACAGAGACAGGAGAATCAGAAGTTCAAGATCATTCTCTGCTACACAGTGAGTTCAAAGCCAGCCTGGGCCACATTAAACCCTATCAAAAAATAAAATAAAATAAAATCAAGGGGCTGGAGAGAATGCTTAGTGGTTAAGGCATTTTGCCTACAAAGCCAGAGGATCCTGGTTTGACTCTCCAGGACCCACTTAAGCCAGATGCACAAGGGGACACATGTGTCTGGAGTTCGTTCACAGCAGCTGGAGGCCCTGGCACATCCATTCTCCCTCTCTCTCTCTCTCTCTCTCTCCCCCCACCTTTTTCTCTCTCTTAAGTGAATAAATAAACAAAAATATTTTTAAGAAAGCCTTTTCACATGTCTTTGTGTGTCTTAATATTCTCAGCTAATATCATTTAGTCCCACCCATTTAAAAAATTAAAATAAAATCAAGAAAAAAGAAACAAAATATGAGTTTCTAGCCAGAGCAACTAGGCAAGAAAAAGAAAAAGGAAAAGAAAGATATTCAAATTGTTGACAAGTATGTAATTGTTGTTAAATGACATAATCTTACACATAGAAAACCCAAAGATTCCCCCTCAAAGTGTTAGAAAGAATAAATATCTAAGCAAAGTTTCAGGATACATAACCAACATACAAAAATCAGTTTGGGGCTGGAGAGATGGATCAGCAGTTAAAGGAGCTTGCTTGCCAAAGTCTGACACCCAGGTTTGGATCCCTAGTACCCACATAAAACCAGATGCACAAAATGGCACATGACTCTAGAGTTTCTTGGTAACCAAAGAAAGCCCTGGTACAATCATCCTCTCTTCTCATAAATAAATAAATAAGTCCTCATGGGGTTAACCTGCATACCCAATGAGGAGGGCCTCTTCAGAAAAGGGGCAAGGATGAGGGAAAGGATGGTACCAACATGTGTTGTTTATATACTAAGTATATCCATAAATAAACCAACTTTTTTTTTGTTTGTTTGCTTTTGTTTTTTTGAGGTGGGGTCTCACTCTAGCCCAGGCTGACCTGGAATTCACTATGGAGTCTCAGGGTGGTCTCGAACTCACAGCGATCCTCCCACCTCTGCCTCCCGAGTGCTGGGATTAAAGGCGTGTGCCACCATGCCCAGCTATAAACCAACTTTTTAAAAAGTTTAAAACCTATACAGTAAAACAAGCTATCTGGAAAACAAAAACATTGACAGATTAAAATACACAGGAATAGCCAGGCGTGGTGGTGCACGCCTTTAATCCCAGTACTTGGGAGGCAGAAGTAGGAGGATTGCCATGAGTTCGAGGCCACCCTGAGACTACATAGTAGATTCCAGGTCAGTCTGAGTTACAGTGAAACTCTACCTCAGAAAACCAAAAATAAAAATAAGGCCAGGCGAGGTGGCACATGCCTTTAATCTCAGCATTTGGGAGGCAGAGGTAGGTGGATCACCGTGAGTTCAAGATCAGTCTGAGACTACATAGTGAATTCCAGGTCAGCCTGGGCCAGAGTGAGACCCTACCTCCAAAAACAAAACAAAACAAAACAAAACAATTAATTAATTAAATAAAATAAAATACACAGGAATAAATTTAACTAAGGAGGTGAAAGATCTATACACTGAAAACTATAAGACAAATGAAACCAATTGAAAATGACATAAACAGGACTGGAGAGAGGGCTTCATGTTTAAGGTACTTGCCTGTGAAGCCTAAGGACCCATGTTCTACCCTCCAGATCCCATGTAAGCCAGATACACAAAAGTGAGGCTAGCGCAAGGCTTCCCATGTCCACTAGGTGGAGCAAGCGTCTTGAGTTTGATTGCACTGGCTGAAGCCCTGGCTCTCTCTCTCTTGCTCACTCTCTAAAAAAAAAAAAATATGAAAACAACATAAATAAATGGAAAGTCCATGTTCATGGATTAGATAAATTAATATTGTTAAAATGTCCATACTATCCAAAGTCCATACTAGCTAGAGTCAATATAATCCCTAGCAAGATTGCATTGGAATTTTTTTTAACCAAAATAGAAAATCACTTCTAAAACTTGAATATCTAACAGCAATGTTAAGGAAAAAAAAAAAAAAAAAAAAAGCTGGAAGTGGAAGTATCACATTTCCTGACTTCAAATTATGTTGCAAAGCTATGTTAATTCAAGCAGTATGGGACTTACACAGAGGCCAATGAGGCAGAAGAGAGAACCCAGAAATAAGTTCATGCATAGATTACTCTTCAATAAAGGTGCCACAAGGCCAAATGGAGAGGTTATGTCCATCAAAAAGCCTCCTAGATGTACGTGTTCACCCCCTGTAGTCAATGCTGCTCTAACTTTTGGTTAGAGAACCTACTTTTTGCACACGGAGGTGAATACTGGGAGACCCAAGGCATCAAAATGATAGGAGGAGAAAGCCAGCTGCCTCACCTCTGTCATACCCTCCGGGGCCCAGGGAGCCCTGCAGAGGAGAGGAAATGGTAGATTAAATACGAGGGCTGCCCTCAGGGCCAGCCAGAGGCCCTTCTCTATGGACATGGCTGTAGATACTGAGGAGACTCAAAACGCACCAAAAAGGAAGATCGAGAGGCTGTGGAGAGCTCAGCACTGAAGCGGACATCTCCAACGAGCCCTCCGAGGCCCAGGGAACATCAGTGACCTCGGGAAGGGAAGGGCGTAAGAGCTCTAAGATGTGAAGGCATACAGTGAGGCATTGTCCTCCCAACACCAACCTGATTGGTGCGTGAATGACTCCACAGTGGTCACCAAAACCCCCAGAAGCTCTGCACTGTTCTGGCACGGGGGACAAAAGGAATTAGACAAGCAAGAAAGAGGAAGGATTCCCTTGAAAGATGAGAGTCCTCAGGGCAGGAAGGGGGACAAAAGAGGAAAACGTGATGGGAACATGACCAAATTATAGTGTGCTCATATATTAAAGTTCCCAGTAATTTTTTTTAAGTTAAAGAAAAAAAATGTGCCAGGAATACACAATGGGGAAAGAATACTTTCTTTAATAAATGGTATTGGGAGAACTATATTCAGATGTAAAAGAATGAAATGAAGCCGGGTGTGGTGGTACACACCATTAATCCCAGCACTTGGGAGGCAGAGGAAGGAGGATCACTGTGAGTTTGAGGCCACCCTGAGACTACATAGTGAATTCCAGGTCAGCTTGGGCTAGAGCGAGACCCTACCTCAAAAAAGCAAAAAATTTTAAAAAGTAAAAAACAAAACAAAACAACAACAAAAAAACAATGAAATGAGACTGACTCTTTCCTTTCATCACACATAAGAAATGGATTAAGGTTATAAATGTAAGAACCAGAGCCATGAAACTTTTAGAAGAAAACATATGGAAAACATTCCTTGACACTGATTTTAGCACCAAATATTTGTGTGTGTGCATGTGGTACCCAAAGCATAGGCAATGCAAATAAAGTCAAAATAGGGCAGAGAGATTAACAAACACGCTGAAACTCTCCACTATGAAGTCAAGGAGGAAGCATGTATTTCATGGGAATCCCATTGGAATTTGGAAGAAACATAAGTGGGGGCTGGGAGATGGCTCAGTGAATCAAGTACCTGTCAGGCATGTATGCGGGGACCTGAATTCAGATCTCCAGAACGTGTGTAAAGCCAGACACGGCCGTGGGCAGCCACAATGCCAGCCCGTCTAAAGTAAGAGAGGAGGGCTGGAGAGATATGGCTTAGCGGTTAAGAGCTTGCCTGTGAAGCCTAAGAACCTTGATTCAAGGCTTGACTCCCCAGGACCCACATTCGCCAGATGCACAAGGGGGCGCACGCATCTGGAGTTCGTTTGCAGTGGCTGGAGGCCCTGGCGCATCCATTCTCTCTCCCTCTCTCTCTACCTCTTTCTCTCTCTCTCTGTCTGTCACTCTCAAATAAATAAATAAAAATAACACACACAAAAAATTTTTTAAGTAAGAGGGGAGGTGGAGAAAGGGGAAGATCCCAGAAGCTCAGGGGAGTTCGGCTAAGCCTCACCAACGAACCAGTGGGTGAGAGATTGTGCCATGAGCCATGTGGCAAGTGGGGACTGACATTTGAAGTTGTCTTCTGACCTCCGTGTGTGTGTGCCCCACACTCACTCATGTGAATGTGCATCCACACACACATGCCTATTCACACGCATCACACATACACACCAAAAAAAAAAAAACAACAAAAAAACACAAAAAAAAAACCAAGAAAGAAATACAAATGTAATGCCTAGGACATAGAAAATGCTTCCATGATTATATTATGCCTGCGACAGCCGTTTTCATTGATGTCATTATGTCTCTTACTTCCAGGGTGCTGATAGCCTAGATCAGGGCCTCTGATGAGACCGCACTGAAGGGAGACATCAGCTATATGACTCGACCGCACGGTGTTGCGTGTGGGTGGGCAATGAAGTCACGATAAGTAAAAACGCTTAAGTGCATCTACCAATTGTTTTTCATTTCCATCATCTCACAAGTGATTTATATCAGTGTCTGCAAATGATCTTCCTGTTCTCAGTCCTATTCCCTTAAGTCATCCTTTGGCTTGTCGCCGCCATCTGTGTTCCCGGAGTTAAGAATGTAAACTCTGCGGGGACCATGACCTCGCTGTACGGTCTTGGCTGCGAACCCCGTGTCTGGCGCGGATCCTAGCAGATAGACAACACTCAGTGGACATTTGTTGAATGAATGAATAAGTGACAAGTATCGAGAGTTGGTCCTTTTTCTGACAAGACGCACCCCTGTCCTCCTGAGCATAAGGTGATGAGGCTAGGGAGATTCTGCACTCATGCAGACATTAGCAAACTCTCTATTCTAAATTCAGCTGAGACTCTCAGAAATACTCCCTTCGTCAAAGCCGTGAGACATCATAAGACATACTTTATAGCATTTTGCTTGTATATTTTTAATTCCATTTTTTGGGTTTTTTTTTTTTTTTTTTGAGGTAGGGTCTCACTCTAGCCCAGGCTGACCTGGAATTCACTATGGAGTCTCAGGGTGGCCTTGAACTCATGGCAATCCTCCTACCTCTGCCTCCCAAGTGCTGGGATTAAAGGCATGCGCCACCACGCCTGGCTTGCTCGTATATTTTAAAAATATATTATTTATTTGTTTATTTGAGATGGGGAGAGGGAATGGGCCCACTAGGGCCTCCAGCCACTACAAATGGACTCCGCATGCATGTGTTACCATGTACATCTGCCTTACGTGGGTCTTGGGGAATTGAACCTGGGTCCTTAGGCTTCACAGACAAGTGCCTTAACTATTAAGCCATCTCTGCAGCCCCTGCTTGCATATTTTTCAACTGGAGTAGCAGAATTCTCCTTCCCCATACTTTCAAGAATTCTCATCTATTAAATAATATTTTTTCCCATTCTCTACTAAAGACTAGGATGTTAGACGGGCATTAGCTCCGGTTTTTAGCTCTGTTATATCACCTACTTTTGAGGGTGTAGGAAGGAAGTAGTGGAGATAACTGATTATGGAGTGATTCAAAAGAATAAAGACTTTTATCCTTTTTTTGTTACTCATTTTTCTTTCTTTCTTTTTTTTTTTTAATTTATTTATTTGAGAGCGACAGACATAGAGAGAAAGAGAGGGAGAGAGAGAGAATGGGCACGCCAGGGCTTCCAGCCTCTGCAAACGAACTCCAGATGCGTGCGCCCCCTTGTGCATCTGGCTAACGTGGGTCCTGGCGAATCAAGCCTCCAACCAGGGTCCTTAGGCTTCACAGGCAAGCACTTAACCACTAAGCCATCTCTCCAGCCCCTCATTTTTCTTATTCACATCTTTGAATGTATTTAGAGAAACATTATGTTGGTCAGTTTTATATTATGCTTGCAATAGTCCTTTTTACTGTTGCCATTTTTTCTCTTACTTCCAATGTATTGACAGCTCAGATCAGGAGTATAGTCTCTGATGAAATCACACTGAAGGTATATATATACATACCAGCTATATGACTTGACTGGAGGATGTTACACATGGGCGGGCAGTTGCTTGGATGCTGTAATCATTCTTACTTATTCTTTTGTGTTTATGTGTGTGTGTTCACATGTGTGTGTTCACATGTAAGCCCCTGTGTGTAGAAGCCATGGGCCAGCTGTCTTCCAAGCGCCCCCTTGTGCATCTGGCCTAACGTGGGTCCTGGGGAATCAAACCTGGGTCCTTAGGCTTTGCAGGCAAATGCCTTAACTGCTAATCCATCCCTCGATCCCTCCAGCCCTGTCGCTTTTAAATGTGTGATTCAACACAGCCATCCTGTGAGGTGAGGCACTCTCATTTCACAGATCATGCCCAGGGGAAATGACATCATCTAACTCCCCAACCAGCTGTGTGTTCTGTGAGAGAGAGCCTGGGGCTCAGCATTTCATCTTGGTTTTTTTTTTTTTTTAATTTTTTTGAGGCAATCCCAACAGACTGGTAGTTTTTTTAATGTGAGAGAATGAGAGAGAGAGAGAGAAGAGAGAGAGATAATTGGCATGCCAGGGCGTCCAGCCACTGGGATTGAACTCCAGACGTATGAGCCACCTTGTGTGCATGTGTCTGAGCACCTTGAACACTCATATCACTTTGTGTGTCTGGCTTATGTGGGACCTGGAGGGTCAGGCATGAGTCCTTAGGCTTTGCAGGCAAGCTCTTTAATCGCCAAGCCATCTCTTCACCCCGCCTTTTTAAAAAATTTTTAGTTTTTTGAATAGGGTCTCACACCAGCCCAGGCTGACCTGGACTTCACTATGTAGTCTCTGGTTGGCCTCAAACTCAGAGTGATCCTCCTGCCTCTGCCTCCCAAGCGCTGGGATTAAAGGTGTGCGCCACCATGCTTGGAAACATTTCATCTTTTTAGCGAGGCGTGGGCGTGCCTGCCTGTAACCTCACGGGAGGACTGAGGCAGACCCGCCTGGGGGACATAGGGACTGGATCCTTGCTGTAGCTACCCTCACGTGGCTGTCACAGAGGCAGCTGGTGGGAGGAAGGGTTTTATTTTGGCTTGTAGTCTCAAGAGGAAGCTTCAAGTTGGCAGGGAAAGGGCAGCAGAGCAGAAGCTTGGCATCGCTTTTTGCCACAGCAGATGTAAGAAAGCAGCAAGAGAGTAAGCTAAATCCTGGCAAGGCAGAAGTTGGGATATAACACCCCAAAGACTGCCCCAAACAACACACCTCCTCCGGGAAGGCTCCACCTCCCGAATTGCCACCATCTGGGGACCAAACATTTGGAGCACATGAGTTTGTGAGGGGCATCCGATTCAAACCACCACATCCGCCTATGAGTTTTCCAATGCTATTCACAGCAAGCAAAAACAAGGCAAATGCACACACACACACACACACACACACACATGCATGTGTAAATGTGTGCGTATCATCTCAGACGAAATGATAAAACAATGTACAAAGAAAAGATGAAATGGACATTTATTTGACATCTACGTGCCTATGATTTACAGTAATCCTCTGGTCCTGAGAATAATATCACCATATGCATTATTAATGTTACTTTGCACTACAGGGAATCAGGCTTAGAGAGGTTTAAACAGCAGAACTGTGATTAAAATCCTGCTCTCCAAATACTGATTGAAAAGCTCTTTTTACTACAACAACTATTTTCACAAGATTAAAAAGCACTTAAGTTGAACAGCAAAGCTTACTTTATCTGTTGTATGGAAAAACAAAGAGTAATGTTGTGATATCTTATTACCATATACCTTGGAGGTCTGGAAGCTGCAGATATTTAGGGACTAAGATATAAGTGGTTTAAGCTAAAAACACAGTCATTTATGTGATAAGATTTCTGTTCAACGTTTGGGGAGTTTATATAAAGTTGTTATTTTCATAAATATGTTTAGTGCCATTAGTATTGAAAACATTGCATTACAGTGGCTTATGTCTTGCCATAGAAAAAGATGCATTGAAACTCTTGCAACCTTTAAGTAGAAATGAGACTGTGCGTGTGTGCGTGCATGTGTGTAGTATGTGTGTGCAGATATGTGTGAAAAGGCTGGAGGAGAGCTGCAGGCAGAGGATTCCCCGTCATTCATCTGCATGTTTCGGTTTCCAGTAGCACCAGTGACTCTCCAGTCTCTGGTCACCACAAGACTAGTGTCACAAGCATGCATGGTCATGTTCAGGTGCTAACAGGTGTTCTGGGAAATTGAATACAGATGGTCTCAGGCCCTCTCAGGTTTTCATGCATGTGCAGGAAGCTTGTCATGCCCATGCCCACTGAACCATCTCTTCAGCCCTGGATATGGGTTCTCTATACCACACCAGTCAAGTTAAACTGGAGTCAAGGTAGATCCACAACCCAAGAGGATCATACTCCTGATGAGAGAGGAAGAATGAGGCTGGGGAGATGGCTGCTCCAACCTGAGCTACCTGACTTCAATCCCCAGATGCTACATGAAACGCTAGAAGCTGTGGTGGGCTTCTATAATTCCAGCACTATTTATTTATTTATCTATTTATTTATTAGAGTAAGAGAGAGAGAGAGAGAGAGAGAGAGAGAGAGAGAGAGAGAGAGAGAGAGGGAGAGAGAGTGAGAATGGGCATGCCAGGGCCTCTAGCCACTGCAAACGAACTCCATTCGAACCTGGGTCTTTTGGCTTCGTAGGCAAGCGCCTTACTGCTAAGCCATCTCTCCAGTCCAATTCCAGCACTCTTGATGGTAAGATGGGAGGCAGAGACAGGAGAATTTCCTAGAAGCTCATGGTGGATGCAGCACAGAACAGCAGCAGAGTGAGCTCTAGAGAGAGAAACTCTGCCTCAAGTGAGGCGTCAAGGTGAGGACTGACTTGAACGCTATCTTGTGACTGCCATATGTACATTGTGTTATGTATGCACACTCACACTCACACACATGAATGCACACATAAAGATATGAGGAATCCAGCCGGGTGTGGTGGCGCACGCGTTTGATCCCAGTACTCTCGAGGCAGAGGTAGGAGGATCGCAGTGAGTTCGAGTCCACCCTGAGATGACACAGTGAATTCCAGGTCAGCCTAGACTAGAGTGAAACCCTGCCTCGTAAAACCAAAAACTAAAAATATAATTGAGGAATCTGAACACAAACACTTGGGGAGGGAGATAGACACGGAAGGAAACAGGTGGAGATGCCGAGATTCACTGCCATAAAGAATGCTTGATGCTACCCGTGTGGAAGAGATGAGGCAGGTTCTGCAGTGACGGCCCGGCCAACGCTTTGATTGCCAACTGTGCCCTTGAGAATGATGAGGAAATAAATTTCTGTTGTTTCAGGGCACTTGACTTGATGTAGCATGGCTATAGCCCTAGGAAACGTGCGCAGGGTGCTTGGCCTTGAAAGAAATGCAATGCTAATTATCCAGTTTCCAAATTTTCGGACAATTAGTTTGGGTCAGGTATGTATGCTTGCTAAGTTCTAGAGACCTAAGGAATGAAACTAGACATGGTTCCTGCCTTCACGGCTTGTGAACGCTAGTTGGGAAAGAAGCACTAAGAAAGCAAGCAAAGCTGGGCGTGGTGGCACATGCCTTTAATTCCAGCACTTGGGAGGCAGAGGTGAGAGGATCACCGTGAGTTCGAGGCCACCTTGAGACTACACAGTGAATTCCAGGCAGCCTGGGCTACAGCGAGACTCTACCTTAAAAAACCAAAATAAATAAATAAATTAATTTAATTAAATTAAAAAATAAAATAAAATAAAGCAAGCAAGCACACTTAACTGATGAGCCCCCTTCCCAGCCCCATATAGATAATTGCATTTTCTCCTTTCAGATCCCATCTCTCCATTTGGCCTCTTCTTTCCCTTCAATGTCTTTATTTTTAATATTTTTTGTTTATTTTTATTTATTCATTTGAGTGCGACAGAGAGAGAGAGAGAGAGAGAGAGAGAGAGAGAGAGAGAGAGAATGGGCGTGCCAGGGCCTCCAGCCACTGGAAACGAACTCCAGACACGTGCGCCCCCTTGTGCATCTGGCTAACGTGGGACCTGGGGAACCGAGCCTTGAACCGGGGTCCTTAGGCTTCACAGGCAAGCGCTTAACCGCTAAGCCATCTCTCCAGCCCCTATGTTTAAATTTTTATTTATTTATTTATTTTTAAATATTTTATTTTTATCTATTTAGTTATTTGACAGACAAAGATGGAGAAAGAGAGAGAGAATGGGTGTGCCAGGGCCCCCAGCCACTGCAAACAAACTCCAGACGCATGCACCCCCTTATGCATCTGGCTAATGTGGGTCCTGGGGAATCGAACCTGGGTCCTTTGGCTTTGCAGGCAAACATCTTAACCTCTAAGCCATCCCTCCAGCCCTATTTATTTATTTTTAAAGAGAGAGAGAAGAGAGACAGACAGAATGGGTATGACAGGGCCTCTAGCTGCTGCAAACAAACTCCACATAGATGCCTCACTTTGTGCACTTGGTTTTATGTGTATACTGGGGTGTTGAACCCCAGCTTATTAGGCTTTGCAGGCAAGCAACTTAATCAATAAGGAATGTCTCCAGCCCCTTAATAGCTTTCTTTCTTTCTTTTTTTTTTTTTTTCATCAAAGTCAGGTTTCTTGAACCAATGAGTTTATTGGGGTTACTTACAAAGCAAGGTGAGGGGATTAATTAAAGGAATGTGGAAACCCCAAAGGAGCAATAACATAGAGACATCTTGTAGTGGAGAAATTGGGGTTCTTGGGTGCTTCCTGGAACCCCAAGCCCCGAGTTCGTATCTGTAAACTAACCAAAGAATTGGCAATTCTTGATTTAAGAGAAGGATCTTTAATATACCACATTTTACTTAGATTTTACACAGGAGAGGTAAGGGGAGATAAAGTGGGGAAAATAGAAGTACACCAAATGGAGCCCAAAAGCCCATGTGAGCCACATGTAGCTCAGGAGTCCATGTGACCAGACGGATCTGGGAATAAAGCATAGCAAGAGAAAAGAAAGTTCAAGGAGCTCCTGCCACGTGGGGAGCTGGAGGGGGATAAGAACCCATGCGGAGATTCAGGGCTGGGGGGCCTCCCGGCCGGGCCTGGGCTAGAACCTAGGTCAAGCCCCTCCTGGCTTGGCTTGGACCCAGCCAGCCCAGGCCCAGCAGAGGGAAAATTTCACCCACAGCTGGAAGTTTCCAAGTGATCAGAGAGTTCTCAATAGCTTTCTTGTCTCATAATCACTTTAAATCTTTTATTTTTATTTATTTATTTGTTTGAGAGAGGGGAAGAGGCAGAGAGAGAGAGAGAGAGAATGGGTACTCCAGGGCCTCCAGCGACTGCGAACGAACTCCAGATGCGTGCGCCCCCTTGTGCATCTGGCTTATATGGGTAGTGGGGAATCAAACTGAGATCCTTTGGCTTTGCAGGCAAGCGCCTTAACTGCTAAGCCATCTCTGCAGCCTCAGTTCTACTCATGAGAGACTCTCAGAAGTTATTTACCTAAAAGAATAAATATTTAGAACTGATATTGAGTTGATATGACATTATGGGTGGCTCAGGTATTTATATTTCCATTGCATCATTAAGCAACTGCTAATCTTGGTCCCCAAGAGTCCCGTATCCATACACCTTGAGGTCTTTTCTACACAGCCAGAAATTCATGGGATAGCTGGGTATGGAAGCACATGCTCTCAATCCTAGCACCTCAGAGGTAGAGGAGGAGCATCGAGAGTCCAAGCTCATATTCAGCTACATAGTAAGCTTGAGGTCATCTTGTGCTGTGTGACAGCTTGTCAGAGGGAGGGAAAACAGGAAGGAGGGATGGAGAGAGAAAGAAACGGAGAGAGAGAAAGACAGAAGTGTGCTTAACATTGTTTTGAACTTGTGGGACTTTGCTCACTCTATTGGAGATACCTCACAGGTTATTGAGAATTTATTTATTTATTTTGAGGTAGGGTCTCACACTAGCCCAGGCTGACCTGGAATTCACTACGGAGTCTCAGGGTGGCCTCGAACTCATGGCGATCCTCCTACCTCTGCCTCCCGAGTGCTGGGATTAAAGGCGTGCACCACCACGCCCGGCTTGAACAGTTTTTAATATCCCTTCTTAACTTTTCAATAGAATAGAGAACTTACAAAACTTAAACACTTCCACAGGCCAGTAGTTGGTGGAACTGGACAAGGCTGGCTAAGTAGACCCGAAGCAGAGCTGGCGTTACAGGGGAGGGAAGGGTTCCTGCTCCAGGGCATCCGTCAGCAGTTGCTGTTGGGAACTTGGACACAGCATTGCTCTATTCTCAGAAGTAAATAAAAAGCATGGATCATAATATTACTTGTGAGCAGGTATATGGTGAGAAAGTGCTTTAATCCCTCTGGAAAATATTAAAGCTCATACCCATAGCATCAAATTAAAGAGTACCATAAACTTCATCAAAAGTTAGCTTGCGTTCAGTGCTGGATAGGGTTCAAATGAGTCCAGGATTTTTTGGGTGTTCACTAGAACCTCATTTTTTCTGCTGTAGGCCACCGAGAGAAACACAGAGATTTGATTAATTTCCTTCATATTTCAATAGTCATGGTGCCTAGAAGAAGCAAAACAAATTCAAGTCCAGGCATCTGTAATGTTCATTTTGCCTAAAGTAAAAATATAGCACAGTTAGAATCATGCTTTCATGATGTTATTTTATCCTAGAAACTAACTGTACACTAAGCCACAAAATAAGTGATTTTTCACTGAGGTTTCAAAGAGAGAACTCATTTCCAAACATCTCTGGTTCTTAATTTCTTCTAAAAATCTGTATTGGCATAGCTCATCACTAAATCTTCTTGAGTGCGGTTACACACCCGTATGGTATGCCTGGGCCAAAAGAACATTCTGGAAGATAGCGTCCTTAGACCTCCCACCTCAATGCATGATATGTGTGTACTTTGTCTTTTTCCAGAATTGGTGTACCTAAAGGCCTTTGGTGTTAAGGGACATGGTATTAACCAGGATGTTAACTGATAGTTAACCAGGAGTCACTGATAGTTAACAAATAAAATCAATATAAAATATGAACCCTGTTGGGTGTGGTGGCACACGCCTTTAATCCCAGCACTCTGGAGGCAGAGGTAGGAAGATTGCCGTGAGTTGGAGGCCACCCTGAGACTACATGGTGAATTCCAGGTCAGCATGGGCTAGAATGAGACCCTACCTGGAAAAATCCAGAAATAAACAAAAAAATATGGACCCTGATGAACTGAGAATAATTATTTTTGTTTTATTTATTTTTGAGAGAGAGAGAGAGAATGGACATGCCAGGGCCTCTAGCCACTGCAAATGAGCTCCAGATGCATGCGCGACCATGTGCATTTGGCTTACGTGGGTTCTGAGGAGTCAAACCTGGCTCCTTTAGCTTTGCTGGGAAGCACCTTAACCACTAAGCCATCTCTCCAGCCCATTAATTGTTTTTTTTAACTTTTTATTTATTTATTTGAGAGCGACAGACACAGAGAGAAAGACAGATAGAGGGAGAGAGAAAGAATGGGTGCGCCAGGGCTTCCAGCCCCTGCAAAGGAACTCCAGATGCGTGCGCCCCCTTGTGCATCTGGCTAACGTGGGTCCTGGGGAACCGAGCCTCGAACCGGGGTCCTTAGGCTTCACAGGCAAGCGCTTAATCGCTAAGCCATCTCTCCAGCCCCCATTAGTTGTTTTAATGAGCAATTTATGTGTACTTGCCATGTCAGGAAAAGAATGAAGATTGGACACAGTCCTCATCGACCTTCTGCTTCTAGCTCACATGACTGCTATTAATCATTATACGTTTATTTCCTGTCTCTCCTGTGAGAACATAAGGTCCCTAAGGACTGGAAAATCTTGTTCCCTGGAATCTCCACATTGGCACCTAGAAAGTGTCTGGAGATAAGAGGAGCTAAGTAAACACTTCTTGGGAGAATAAATACACCAATAAACTGATGACAATTATTTACGTGCATATGCGTAGCTGCATCTACTAATGCGGGGTGAGCAGAAACTTCCTGCTCTGCTGATGGGGATAATGTCCTTTGCTTACAAACCCAAGTTTTCAATTGAGGCATCTTCTGTGATTAAAAAAAAAAATTGTTTGTGTTGGCAGGTATGTGTGTATGACTTGTGATGTGTGCAGAATGCATGGTTGTGTGTGCCCCTGGGGTGCCTCATGCCCTACCTAGCCTGCAGGGTCTCTGGTGGTGGTTGAAGCACAATGGCTGTTGAGAACTCCATGGCTCCATCTTCGGTCTTCCATCCATTCTATTTTTTTGTGGGGTGGGGGGTGTTGCAAGGTAGGCTGTCACTCTATCCCAGGCTGACCTGGAATTCACTCTGTAGGGTAGCTTTGAACTCATTATGATCTTCCTACCTCTGCCTCCCGAGTGCTGGGATTAAAGGCATGCGCCACCATGTCTGCTTACTTCTATAACTTCTTACTTGAGCCAGAGTCTCTTACTCACTCCAGAGCTGCCTGAACCTAGGCGAATCCCTGGTTTCTGCTCCCCTTTGTTAGACTGGGGTGCCAGACCTGTGTGGGGCCACACCCCACTGTGTTCACGGGCTTTGGATATTCTAGGCCCCCTCACATCCTCAGCTTGCCCAGAGGCAACTTAACCACTGATCCACTTCTTCAGCCCCCTGCTATGATTTATTTTTGGTTTTTGTTTTTGTTTTTCGAGGTAGGGTCTCACTCTGGTCCAGGCTGACCTGGAATTCACTATGGAGTCTCAGGGTGGCCTCGAACTCATGGTGATCCTCTTACTTTTGCCTCCCAAGTGCTGGGGTTAAAGGTGCACGCCACCACACCCAGTCTCCAGTGTTTTTTTTTTATTATTATTTTTATTTATTTCTTTGAGAGAGAGAGGGAGGGAGGGAAGGAGAGGGAGAGAGAGACAGGGCACGCTAGGACCTCCAGCCACTGCAAACGAACTCCAGATGCATGTGCCACTTTGTGCATCCGGCCTACGTGGGTCCTGGGGAATTGAACCTTGGTCTTTTGGCTTCACAGGCAAGCGCCTTAACCGCTAAGCCATTGCCCCCAGCCCTGTCTCCAATGTTTTTTCCACTCCCAACACTACTGTCTGTGGAAGCATCCACTTGCCAGGCAGTTCACTTTCCTCAGGGCCCAGGTCTGGTTCTGGATCTACTTCTCCTGGGCCCCATTCTCCAACTCCGAACTCCTTTCCTTTATTCTCCCTTCCCAAGGCTTGGAGACGCCTTATGGAAGGTATCTCTACCTTACGTCAGTCCCCATTTTTGTATTTTCATCCCTCTAACACCTAGGCAGCCAATTCCTTGTCACTGACTATAATTGATAATAAATCCCACCTGCTAAGATAATTAATGAGCCTTCTTCTTTCCTGAACTGGAATCCAACGGGTAAAAACTTTCTCATAATGTTGATCCTACAAGCTCGGTGCTTCTGCAAACTTTGTATTTCAGACTTCTAAGTGATTTGCAGCAGACTTGCAAAACTTCTCTTACTCAATTTTAGTTGTAAGATTTCCTTTTTTTCCCTGATGGTGGACATTTAAACTTTTGAGAAATATATACAAAATATAAATGTGAAAATACCATTTTCCAATTTTAACACACTACTGTTGAATGGGTGTTCTCCTTTAAATGTTTTTCTTTCTGAAAAATGCAGTAACCCTCCCCTCCCCATAGAAACATCCATCATGGCTCATAAATTCTAAGAGCAATCCTTTCTTAAAGATACTGACATGGAAAAATATTTCCTATAAGTTTGTAATTCTTTTAAAATATTTTATTTAGGGCTGGAGAAATGGATTAGTGTTTAAGGCACTCATCTGCTAAGCCAAAGGACCCAGGTTCAATTCCCCAGGACTCACAAAGGGGCACATGCATCTGGAGTTCCTTTGAAGTGGCTGGAGGCCTGTTTCTCTCTCACTCTCCTTGCCTATTTTTCTCTCTCAAATAAATAAAGAAAAAAATAATATTTAAAAGATATTTTGTTTCTTATTTGCAAGGGAGAGTGTGTGTGAGCAAGCTCTAGATGCATGTGCCGCCTTGGGCACCTGGCTTGACGTGGGTCCTGGGGAATTGAACCCAGGCTGTTAGGCTCTGCAACAAGAGACTTAACTGCTGAACCATCCTTCCAGCCCAGTAAGTTTATAATTCTATCCCCATCCAGGTGTAATATTTATTATTAACTTATTTTTGATTTCTCACATGGATTAGTTGGAGTAGTTTTAGAAGGCTCTGTCCCGTGAAGCCATTGGCATCTTCCCACAGGGTTTGCTAGCTGAGTGAGGGATGTTGACGCAGGGGTTTAGATGGAGCTCTGCACGTTATGAAGCTGTCCTTCCAGCTGCGGGGAGGTAAGAGATCTTTCACCACTGATGGTCTGGTAGGAACAGCTGAATGAAGCCACGTGGCAGGTAGCTATCGCTGCCAGGGATGGCTGGGAGTCTGTTTTACAAGTGTGTTCACAGGCAGGGTTGCTGCTGCAGCATTATTGACGTATGGCCCAACAACCCATTTGACTTTGTTAGACAGCGTTTCCTCATGATCTGCAAAAGTTGGAACAGTGATACAGCAGGGACGTTCAAGCCATCAGATCATCCCTGCCAGACCTGCACAGAGAGAACACTCGTTTCTCTCCTTCTCACTAGTAGGGTAGCTCTGTCTATTGAGTGGCTCTGAGGGGCAGGTACTTAACACTCCATCAATTCGCAGCTTGTGGAGTAGGTAGGAACCGTAGTGACAGTATTTACTGTGGGATTTGAGCTAATAATTAAATGGCCAAGGAGGAGGTGGCAGAACTGGTTCACAAGTCTAAAGCCTAGTGTTTGCCTTGTTTTTTTTTTTTTTTTCTTCCCACTTCCATTATAAAACATAATGTGTATTCAAGTGCAATCTTGTGTGGGAAATTTTATAGCATTAATGAGAGCTAAACAAGATTTATGTCTTCACAGATTCTAACTTTTCTGGTTCCTCACAGTTTGTTTTTACACTTGTATCATTTTTCCATCTTCACAAACAGATGTGATGCTGTATTTTATCTACAGAATGAATATTATGAAATCAGTATTGATTCTTTTTGTCACTGTTGTTTATTTTTGTTTGGGGGAGGTAGGGTCTCACTGCATCCCAAGCTGACCTGCAGTTCACTGCATAGTCCCAGGCTGGCCTCGAACACATAGCAAGTCTCCTATTTCTGCCTTCCCAGAGCTACGATTAAAGGTGTGAGCCACCGTGCCCAGCAGTACTGATTCTTAAAGATGTGCCCAGGGGTTGAGGAGATGGCTTAGTTAGTAATTTGCCTGTCATGCAAGGTTGAAAACCTGAGTTTGGATCCCCAGGACCCATGTAAATGCTAAGGGGTGGTGGTGTAACAACATGCTTGCAATTGTAAAGCTATGGAGGTGAAGGCAGTGGATCCTAGACCAGCCCATGGTGAGCTCTGGGCTCAAACAAGAGACCATGTCTCCATAAAGAAGATGGAGAGACATCAAGGAAGATACCTTACACCTCTAGATTCCACATGCACACAGACATACATGCAAAACATATGTGTGTGTGTGTGTGTGTGTGTGTGTATTCATGCACACACTGAAGAAAACAAGATGTGTCTTAGGGGATCAGCTCTAGAATTATTGACAACTTTTGCTTTTCTTTTTTCATTTTCCTGTCTCATTAGTCTTTGGAACATTTTTTTAAAAATTATCCTCAGGATAGGATTTTTATTTTTATTTATTTATTTGCTAGTGACAGAGAGAGAGAAGGAGACAGAGAGAGAGAGAGAGAGAGAGAGAGAGAGAGAGAGAGAAAAGACACACCAGGGCCTCCAGCCACTGCAAATGAATTCCAGATGTGTGCACTACCTTGTGCATCTTGCTTACGTGGGTACTGGGGAATTGAGCCTTGAACCAGGGTCCTTAAGCTTCACAGGCAAGCACTTAACCACTAAGCCATCTCTCCAGTCTTTGGAACTTTAAGCTTCACATTTCCTCTGTGCATAGCTTCCCAGTAGGCGAGGGCTTCTGTTACTGAAAGTGAGGGTTAGGGAAGTAATTGCTCAGCCTGGTGGGGGGAACTAACCAATAGAAACAGAACCATGTCTCAGACAAAAGTCTACTCGGCATCCAATCCAAAGCCTGCCCCTGCAACTACCGCAATCCATCTGCCCTTCGTGTGCATTGCATTCTCCCCATCCCCCAAAGTTTGTCGGAGTGATGGCTTAGGGCACACACATCCGGTACCTGGTGCCCCTTCATGTGAACCCCAGAGCCAGGGACTCCATTTGATGCCTGAGAAGCTCCGGTCTGTTTCCTGTTCTCACCCCAGTTAGACCGGAGAAGTCGATTCTATTCTAGCACTTGGCTAAGTGCCCAGGGCATGGTTAGCTTCGAGGGGGGATTTGTCAGAAAAGGCATCTGTGGGGCTGGAGACATGGCTTAGCGGTTAAGCGCTTGCCTGTGAAGCCTAAGGACCCCGGTTCGAGGCTCGGTTCCCCAGGACCCACGTTAGCCACAAGGGGGCGCACGCGTCTGGAGTTCGTTTGCAGAGGCTGGAAGCCCTGGCGCGCCCATTCTCTCTCTCTCCCTCTATCTGTCTTTCTCTCTGTGTCTGTCGCTCTCAAATAAATAAATTAAAAATTAAAAAAAAAAAAGAAAAGGCATCTGTGATTCTGGGTCTGTCAGACACGCTCATGTTTGCTGACTCTGCCACATCTACTTGGGGAGTGGGGTTCCATTTGCGTCCCCTGTCCTCAGATATTCATAAACCAATAGTGGTTGTCAAGTTGGTAATGGGGCATTTGGTATTTAAGTTGATAAATTCGTGGACAATTCCCTCAGAGATCTAAAGGAGTAATGACAAAGGCTCTGGAGTGGATACTTTCGAAATAACATATTTTCCTGAGATTTTATTAGCTGTCTTATTTTGTTGCACATGGCATTAGACTAGCTGAACACAAAGTGGAGTTATAATGGTTTATCTATAATGGGGAAGTGGAGGGCAGGAGCCAGATTTAGATCCTTGCAGCTATTGGAGCCCAGTGTGTGTGTGTGTGTGTGTGTGTGTGTGTGTGTGTGTGCGCGCACATGCATGTATGTGAATGTGAAGCTCAGAGGACATCATCTTAAGGAATATCATTCACCTCCCTTTGAGACAGACCTCTCTAATTGGTCAAAATCAATTAGGCTTGAAGGGCTGAGGGAGCCAGCCCCAGGGATCTTCTTTCCTCTGCCTCCCCAGCATTTGGAGTACAGGTACAGAGCACCATACCTAAAGCAGGTATACTGGGAATAGACTCAGATCCTCTTGCCTGCAAGATCAGCACTGAGCCATCTCTCTGGCCTCCCCTGCCACTCTCTTTTTATTCCCATGTTTGATTCTGGCCTCATTCTGAAGAGAGATCTCCCTGTTTGACCAGAATAAAGCTGGTCCGAGACGAGAGCACTATAGATGAGTACTTCTTACATGTGCTTACGGCAGAATCAGTACCACTGGGAAATAGTCTGAGATTCGTTATTCATGACCTGTATCCTAGAACTGCTGAATCAGAAACTCCAACAGTGACACCAGTGTGCTGTTTGAACCCTCCAAATGACCATGGTCTACACTAGTTTGGATCTGTTTTATTATTTTTTTATTTTTTTGTTCATTTTTATTTATTTATTTGAGAGTGACAGAGACAGAAAGAGAGAGAGAGAGAGAGAGAGAGAGAGAGAGAGAATGGGCACACCAGGGCCTCCAGAGACTGCAAACAAACTCCAGACGCATGCGCCCCCTTGTGCATCTGGCTAACGTGGGTCCTGGGGAATCGAGCCTCGAACCGGGTCCTTAGGCTTCACAGGCAAGCGCTTAACCACTAAGCCATCTCTCCAGCCCCAGTTTGATTATTAATAGGAGTTACTAATATAGGACGCTCATTCAGCTATTTTCCGCATTCAGAGAGGTAGAGGAAGATGGCTGATGGCCAAAACCAGGAGAAACGTGTTTGCAATTCCTCTGAGATACAAGCCATTCACTTATGGAAAGTCTAATTATCCACCTTAATCATATCTCTTTCTTTTTTGGGAAGTCTTCAGGAAGGAAAAATTTAGTAAATTATGATACTTTGGCGAATCCCACATCTAGATACAGACAAAGGAAGGGAGGTAGGGTTGTGTTTATCTCAGGAAGCACAGGGGCTCTCCATCTCAACTTACCACAAGAACTTCGGGAGCACACTGCTGTTTCCCAATTTAATTCGCGTACATCAGCCTTTTCTTTATCGTGGCAAGCAGTAAAAGTGTTGGATAAAGAATGGTCGGTGGTTAGATTAGGGAGGTAACACAAACCAGTAAAGAGGACTAATTAGAATCTGCCTACTCTGAAGTCAGCCTTGAAGAAACAGGGACACCATTAAATGAATACATTAGCACTGCTCGTCAGAGAAGGGAAAACTGCCTAAATGCCTTCTGTTTCAAGAGTACATGGGCCCCAAGTACCCTGAAGAATGCCCAGGGACTCTGGTCCTTTCACAAGTAGTAACAAGTCATTTGGGAATACTGTGTTCTGTTTTGTCTGTCATTTCAGATTTTAATTGTTTTTTTATTTTTGCTCTTTACAGCAACGTTTCCCTCCTTCTTCCAGGACCAGTGGACTCGTCCTTAGAGGAATCGTTAAGCAAAGATTGTCAGGATGTTTCTTCAGGGAGCAGTGTGGTAGTTTCCGATGGAGGGGTAGCAAGAGCCAAACGATCATTCTGGCAAAATAGCTCCATCGTTATTCTAAGTATCCTAACACAACAACTCTGCTTCCTGATCTCTTGTGGTGTGCTGGGTCCTGTCGCAGGCACTTAAACTGTATTAAAGTGTGTAGTTTTGAAGCTACAATTCATTTTATAAGAAAAACTGGTCTGCTTGTCCAACTGAAAGAGTGCTTCCTTTGTCTATTGTTGGTGATTTAAATCCATGAAATCCTGTTTTCAGAGCTGGTTAGCAGTGCAAATAAATGGCTACCTGCCAGAAGTGACTCTTCAATTAGAAGTGGGGTGCCTGCTCACATCTAACACTCTTTGTTTAGGGGTCAGTGCACGAAGTTGTTTTTTTTTATTTTCAAAGTAGTTCGCACTGTAGCCACTCTGTAGTCCTAGACTGGCCTTGAACTCACAGCAATCCTCCTACCTCTGCCTCCTTAGGGCTGGGATTAAACGTGTGCGCCACCACATCTGGCTGCACGTGGTTTTATGTAGGAGCTTCTTGGGATGAAGATAGGTCCTCCTCACTATCCAACTCTTGGACAAACTATCAGAGAAGAGTGTAAATTATTTTTTCTTTCTTTCTTTCTTTCTTTTTTTGGTTTTTGTTTTTGTTTTTTGGTTTTTTTTTTGAGGTAAGGTCTCACTCTAGCTCAGGCTGACCTGGAATTCACTATGTAGTATTAGGGTGGCCTCAAACTCACGGCGATCCTCCTACCCCTCCCTCTTGAGTGCTGGGATTAAAGGCGTGCGCCACCACGCCCGGCTTAAATTTTCTTTCTTTTCTTTTTTTTGACATGCACTTCTACCTACTGACCCTTCTACCCATTGATATTCTTTCTTACAGTTCCATAATCTCTTTGCTGTGAAGGTTAAAGGCCAAGTTGTTTTCATGGAAAAAGTGATCTTACAGCTCTCTCTGTGGTCCTCCAGAGGCTATGATCCCTGGCTTCCCACAATGCAACTGAATTTCACATGTTGAGCTTTTCTTTTTAAGGACTATTCAGAATGCTCCACTGTATTTTTTAATTTCCATGCCGGTTTATTCGCTGGGGAAACTCATTGGTTCTTATCTGAGTGATGTAAGGGTCTCACAGAAATCTTACATCATCCTACAGGAATCCACTTATATAAACTCTGTTTACTTCAAGATCCTACTTGACACGTAAATTTATCAGCTACAGAATTAGAGAGAGCATTGCCGGAGAGCTATTAGCTATTCTCTTAGAGGCAATATTTATAAATGGAATATAATTACAGTCTAAAAGCACATGGTTTCTAGAGCTAAATGCAATAAAGTTAATGCAATAAAAAATTTACCATTTGCCTTCTTGGGAGCAGGGGGCCTTGGTGAAATGGAGAACTTGTTGGGGTGAGGAGTGGGGCTGGGGAGAGGGAAAAGGGGGAGAAGATCAAGAGAGCAGCTAGCAATCTTCTCCAAACAGTTTGGCAGGCTTGTCGGGAGCAGAGAGAACAAAGTGTGGAGCCTTAAGGAGGGGATTTATTATTTTTTTTAAGCATTTTTCTCAACCTGATAAAAACTTTCTCATGGAAATGCCTTATTCATAGGTACTTTGCCAAAGAATGTTTTCTCTTATTTCTCCAGATAACTGGATTAAAAAAAACAAAAAAGGAATGATCACAATCCTTCCCAACTAGGTAATTTATCCCTGAATTATAAAATTCAGCCCAGTAACTGAGCAGTTGCTACAAGCAAGGTATTTAAAAAATAGATTTTTAAAAATTATTTTTATTTTGAGAAAGAGAGAGAGACAGAGGGAGGGAGGGAGAATGGGCGCCCCAGGACTGCTAGTTTGCTGTGAATGAACTCCAGACACATGCGCCCCCTTGTACACATGGGTGACATTGCATGCTTTTGTCACCATGCGCCTGGCTATGTGGGACCTGGAGATTTGAACATAGCTTCTTAGGCTTCTCAGGCAAATGCCTTAAGAGCTAAGCCATCTCTCCAGCCCAAGCAAGGTATTTTATTAGGTGTTTTGAGAGACAGCAAGATGAGTCACACTTGATCCTTGCCCTTTAAGATTGAGACAGGAAGAGAGGGTAAGTTGTTAACACAGTGATTACTAATGCTTAGCTACTCTACAGCAGGCATTGTTATTGGTACTTTAGATATAGTGCCTTATTTAATCTTCATGGCAACCCTGCATGACGGCATCATGACTTTTATCTAATGGATGAAGAAACTAAGGTAGATTACCATTATCCAACTTGTTTAGTGTTACATGCCTAAAAATAAATTACATTTTGTAGCAGAACTCTTTGAAATATTTGAATAAATCAGTATAAAAGCCTGGGATTTAATTCAGTTGAAATCTCCCAACTTTCAACATGTTTCCTGTCTTATTAGGTTATTTTTTTTCTCTCTCTCCTTATAATAAATGACACTAGGAGTTATTTGAAACCCCCATCCAAGTTTCCTACTACTGATTCTCAGAAGGCAACCAACTTTAAGTCAAACTTTGATTTTCCGCAGAGCTTTGAAAATATCCAGTAAGGGTTTTATGAAATTAAGCAAAGAACTGTTTGTACAAATGCTGTTTTTAAAAGAGCTTTCTGGCTAGAGCCAGGATGAATGTGCAGACATGGCTGACGTTGAGAGGCCTTCATATGAACACCGGTGCTTTGAAGTTCTTTTCATTTTCTTTTCTTTCTTTTCCTTTTTTTTTGTACTACATATAAGCTACATCAATCTGCAGCCCTGGTGTGTGTGTGTGTGTGTGTGTGTGGTGCATGCACGCTAGAACAGGTATGCAGAGGCCAGAGGAGAATGACGGGTGGTCTTCTCTATTGCTCACCTACATTCTTCCCTGAGTCAGGGTCTCTCTCTCTCTCTCTTTCTCTCTCTCTCTCTCTTAACTTGGAGCTGCAATTTCATGTCAGTGAGACTCAAGGGATTCTCTGCTCTCTGTCCCCCCTCCCCATTCATAGCCATGTAGCTTGATTCCAATTCTTAGCTATTGTAAATAGAGTGGCAAAAATTAAAAAAAATAAAAATAAAAACCATGGATATTCAAGTATCTCTGCAGTAGAATGTGTAAGTTGCATGTATGTCCCTAGGGGTGGTTGGTTTGTTTGTTGATACCTTTTTTTCTCTTAAACATTTTATTATTTATTTATTTGACAGAGAAAGAGGGAGAGAGGGATTGAGAATGGGTGCACCAGGACCTCCAGCCCCTGTGAACAAACACCAGACTCATGAGCCCCCTTGTGAATCTGGCTAACGTGGGTCCTGGGGAATCGAACCTGGGTCCTGCAGCTTGGCAGACAAATGCCTTAACCACTATGCCATCTTCCCAGCCCTGGAGAGATACCTTTCTACTGATTTCCATAATGGCCTTTCGACAAAAGCCATTAAGGAAATACTAGTTTCCACTCCAACCATCAGTGAATAAGAGCTCCTCTTTTCCCACATCCTCATCAGAATTTGTTGCTGATTTCTTTTTAAAATATTTTATTTTGATTTATTTATCTATTTGACAGAGAAAGGGGAGAGAAAGTGAGAGAATGGGCACACCAGGGCCTCCAGCCACTGCAAATGAACTCCAGACTCATGCGCCCTCTTGTGCATCTGACTAATATGGGTTCTGGGGAATCAAACCTGGGTCCTTTGGTTTTGCAGGCAAACACCTTAACCGCTAAGCCATCCCTCCTGCCCTTGTTGATTTCTTGATGACAGCCATTCTGACTGGGATTAGATGGTATTTCAGAGTAGGTTTTTTAAAAAATTTTATTTATTTATTGAGAGAGACACAGAGAGAGCGAATGGGTGCACCAGGGCCTCTAGCCATTGCAAACAAACTCCAGACATATGCACCACTTTGTGGGGAATTGAATCTTAGTCCTTTGGCTTTGCAGGCCAGTGCCTCAACCACTAAGCCATCTCTCCAGCCCTCAGAGTAGTTTTAATTAGCATTTTCCTGATGGCAAGGGATGGTGAACACTTTTTTTTTTGACTACTTATGAGTCATTTGTGTTTTTTTTTTCTTTTGTAAACGGTTTGTTCATTTTGTTTGCTCACTTGATGATTGGTAGTGTGGTTTTGGTGTTTAATTTTGAAGTTCTTTTTGAATTCTTTATTAGTGTTCAGCTTAAGGTGTAGCTGGCAAAGATTTTCTCTCATTCTGTGAGTGTCTATTTGCTTTGTGGATGGTTTCTTTTCCTTTTTAAAAAGAAATTTCTTGGGCTGGAGAAGATGGCTTAGCGGTTAAGGCATTTGCCTGCAAAGCCAAAGGACCCCAGTTCAATTCCCCAGGTCTCACGTAAGCCAGATACACAAGGGAGTGCATGCATCTGGAGTTCATTCATCTGGAGGCCCTCTCTCTCTTTCAATAAATAAATAAAATAAATTTAAAATATTTTTAAAATAAAATAAAAAGAAATTTCTTTTTAAAATTTATTTATTAATTTATTTTAGAAAGAGAGGGATAGAGAAAGAGAAAGAAGTAGAGAGAGAGAGAATGGGTGCACCGGGGCCTCTAGCCACTGCAAACAAACTCCAGATTCATGTGCCACCTTGTGCGCTTGGCTTATGTGGGTCCTGGGGAATTGAACCTGGGTCCTTAGGCTTCACTGGCAAGTGCCTTAACGGCTAAGCCATCTGTACAGACTGATAGTTCCTCTTACTGTGCAGAAAGTTTTTAATTTCATGTGGTCCCATTTGTTAATTCCTCAGGCTAATTCTTGTGTTGCTGGGTCCTCTTCAGAAAGTTCTTGTCAGGGGTGGTAGCACATGCCTTTAATCCCTGCACTTGGGAACAGAGGTAGGAAGATCACTGTGAGGCTGAGGCAAGCCTGGGACTATGCAGTGAGTTCCAGGTCAGCCTGGGCTACAGTGAGACCCTACCTGGGAAAACGAAACAAGGAAACAAAGAAAGAAAGAAACAGAAAGTTCTGGCCCATGCCCACCTCTTGGTCCATATTCCCTATTTTTTCTTCATGTAGTTTTTCAGGTCTTAGGTTAAGGGCTTCCATGTGCTTTGAGTTGATATTTGTTCAGGGTGAAAGAAACATCTAATTTCGTTCTTCTGCTTGTGGATATCCAGTTTTGTCAGCACCATTTGTTGAATAAGCTCATTTTTTTTTTCTACCAAATTTTTTCAACTTTTGGTTCATTTGTCAAAGATTAGCTGGACAGAGCCATGTGGAGTTATTTCTGAGACTTCTGTTCCTTTGGTCTGGGTGCCTGTTTTGGTGCCAGTCCCACGATGTCATTGTTGCCCTGTGGCATAATTTGAGATCAGGTACTGTAGTACCATCTGTCATGGTCTTTCTCCTTGACTATTTGTGGCCTTTTGTGCTCATATATGAATTCTTGGCTTACTTTTTTCCAGCTTGGTGAAAAATATCACTGGAGTTTCAATGAATCTATAAATTACTTTTGGTAATATAGCCACTTTTGTAATATTAATTCTGCCAATCCAGGATCTTGGAAGATCTTTTTCATCTATTATCCTCTGAGTTTTCATTTTAATATCTTGAAGTTCTTTTATTATAAAAGGCCTTAACATTTTTGGTTAGGTTTATTCCTAGGCATTTAATTTTTTTGGTGGGAGATATTGTGAATGGGATAGTCTTTTTAGATTTCTTTCTTTATGAGTTCATTATTGGTATGAAAGATACTGATTTTTGTGTGTTGATTTTGTACCCTGTAACTTTACTGAAAATATATATTATCTCTAAGAGTTTTCTTTTAGATTCTATAGGGTCTTTTTAGTATAGAATCATGTGTCTGCAAAGAGGGATAGTTTGACATCTTCCTTTCCATTCCTTTTGTGTCTTCTTGCCTCATTGGTCTGTCCAGGACTTTGAGCACAATAATAAATAGAAGCGGTGAGAACTGCCATCCTTGTTGTTCCTTATTTTAGAGAAAATGGTCCCAGTTTTCCCTCAATTTAATATAATGTTAGCTGTGGCTGGGCTTGTCAAACTTGGCCTTTATGATTTTAAGGTATGTTCCATCTATTCCTACTTTTTCTAGGACTTTGATCATGAAGGCATGTTGGAGTTTGTTGAATGCCATTTTCTGTGTTGATTGAGATGATGATGTGATTTTTATCTTTGTTTACTTATGTAGTGTGTTATATTATTGGCTTACATATATTGAAGCAACCTTGCATCCCTGGTATAAAGCCCGCTTGGTAATGATGGATAATTTCCCCAATGTGTTCTTGGATTCAGTTTGTAAGAATCGTGTTGAGAATTTTTATATCTATGTTCCTTAGGGAAATTGGTCTATAGTCTTCTTTTTGTGTGTTTTTTCCCCCAAAATATTTTATTTTTATTTATTAATTTGAAAGGGAGGGAGAAAAATGAAAGAGACAGAGAGAAAGAGAGAAAATACCTTCAGCCACTGCAAATGAACTCCAGATGCATGTGCCACCTTGTGCATCTGACTTACATGGGTCCTGGGGAATTGAACTTGGGTCCTTTGGCTTTGCAGGCAAGTGTCTTAACCACTAAGCCACTTCTCCAGCCCTTTCTGTTGGTTCATTATTCATCTTAGGAATCAGGGTAATATTGGCTTCACAGAATGCTTTTGAAAGGGTTCCTTCACTTCTATTCTGTGAAACGACTAGAGAAGAATGGGTGTTAGGTTGTCTCAAAATGTTTGATAAAAATTGAGCAGTGAAGCTGGGCGTGGTGGTGCATTCCTTTAATCCCAGCACTCGGGAGGCAGAGATAGGAGGATCACCGTGAGTTCAAGACCACCCTGAGAGTGCATAGTAAATTCCAGGTCAGCCTGGGCTAGAGCAAGGCCCTACCTTGAAGAACAAACAGAAAAATTGAGCAATAAATCCATCCTGGGCTTCTCTTTGTAGGGAGATGTTTTAAAAAATATATTTTATTCTAGTTTTGTTTTCTTGAGGTAGGGTCTTGCTCTAGCCCAAGCTCACCTAGAATTCACTGAGTCTCAGGCTGCCCTCAAACTCACGGTGATCCTCCTACCTCTGCCTCCCAAGTGCTGGGATTAAAGGCGTGCACCACCACGCCCGGCTGTAGGGAGAATTTTAATTACAGCTTTAAATCTCATTGCTTGCAAATGGATCTGCTTAAGTTATTGACATATTTAAGATTTATCTTTGGGGGTCTGGAAGTCTCCCACTAATATTGTGTTTGGACCTGTGTCATCTTTTATGTATGTTAGTATTTGTGTCATGAAGTAGAAGCCCTGATATTTGTGGCATACATGTGCTTGAAGTTTGTTTGCAGTGGGTGGAGGCCCTGGCCTGCCCACTCTCTCTCTCTCTCTCTGTCTACCTCTTTCTCTCTCACTCTCTTTAATAAATAAATTAATTAGAAACATGATCTAAGCATGTTGAGGTTCCTGAGTGTTTTTTAAGGAAATCACCAGCATTGTTTCCCATCAACTGTGGCCCTTAAGTGAAAGTGAGAGTGAGTGGTTTCTGCCCAGGGCTTTCCTGTAACCTGCTCTCCTCCATATTGCGCCGAGGTTCCCAGACCTACATGTCTGCTTTCTAACCGCTTTTGGCAGCCTCTGCAAGTACACTCTTTTCTACTTAATTCCTTTGATATCTGTGATTTTCAGAGAGCCGAGTCTATGGTAAAGGGGAAGCTAAGGGTCAGCATCCTTCACAGAGAAGGGTTTTTTGTTGGCTCCACTTTATGTTGTGGTCTCCTGCACACAACAGTAGTACACTTTGGTTTGGAGGTGGTCATCTGCGGGTGGATTAGCTACTCTTTTCACCTCTGTGAGCAGGTACAAGGCAGGAAGGATGGATTTTTGCTTGGGGCTTGACTTTTGAGTCCATCATGGTGAGGAAGGCATGGTGGCCAGACAAACTCATTGCTGTGGCAACAGGAGAACAGGGGCTGCTTGCTCACATCTCTGCAGACAAGGACACAGAGAGGGGCAGGATGAGAGGCCAGGTTATCTCCTTAAAAAAAAATCCACAATTGATATCTGCAAAACAAACATTACCACCAGCTGGGGTCCAAGTGCTCAAAATGGGGGATATTTTACATCCAAATCACCCCGACTTACAAAGGCTTCTTTGCGTGTGTTCTTGTAATGAAACGGAGAACTCTTGCCCAGGAAAAAGTTGGAGAAATGCTTTAGGTGACTATAAATACCAAATCATCATGTTTCCCCCACCCGTCATATCCTGTATGGAGAACTGATAAAAATCTTTCTCAAGGCATTTCTTTTCCACTTGAGACTAAGATTGGCCAGTAAACAAAAGGAGAGCAAATGAAAACACCCGCTTGAGAACCTGAGGCAACAGAACTCTGGACATTCCAGTGAGATTATGTTGAGGATCAGTTCAAGTTTTAAGGAAAGATTTAGTGCTTATTTGCTCAACCCTAGTAAAAAAAATAATAACTCAACATGTTTGCCTTCTGGGCTCTAGGCTTTTGTACCTGGCCAAAAGAAAGAAGCACATTATCTAGGATAAATTCACATGGCGCTAGGCCATGCATGGCAGAATTATGGAGTGTTCATAAAAGATGTGAAGTGCCGCCATCCTCCATTTACAGAGGAAGACAGGCCTTGTTCACTCCCTTTCTCTCTCTCTTTCTCTCTCTCTCTCTCTCTCTGTGTGTGTGTGGTGTATGAAGGTCTACACATGCTCATATGTGTGTGTGTACACAAGTGAGGATGCCACAAATCCTCTTCAATTACCCTAGATCTTTATTTTTTAGTTTTTTGGTTTTTTGAGGTAGGGTCTCATTCTAGCCCAGGCTGACCTGGACTTCACTATGGAGTGTCAGGGTGACCTCAAACTCATGGCTATCCTCCTACCTTTGCTTCCTGGGTGCTGGGATTAAAGGCATGTGCCACCACGCCTGGCAGGCTGTTTTTTATTTTCATGTTTCCGAGGTAAGGTCTCACTCTAGCTCAGGCTGACCTGGAATTCACTATGGAATCTCAGGGTGGCCTCGAACTCATGGAGATCCTCCTACCTCTGCCTCCCGAGTGCTGGGATTAAAGGCGTGCACCACCATGCCCAGCTACAATCATTATTATTATTATTTTGAGACAGGGTCTTCTTTTGTTTATTTTATATTTATTTATTCTTTTTTTTTGAGATAGAGTCTCACTCTAGCCCAGGCTGACCTGGAATTCACTCTGTAGTCTCAGGGTGGCCTCGAACTCACAGCAATCCTCCTACCTCTGCTTATTTATTTATTTTGCATGGGTGTGCATGTTAGCATGTGTGAGCATGGGCATGCTCCTGAGCCTCTGCGTATGTGCGGAGGTAGGAGGACAATCACAGGCATTAGTCCTGGGCTTCCACCTTATTCAGAGGCAGGATCTCTGGTTGTCCATGGCTATGCTTGCTAGGCTAGCTGGCCCAAGAGCTTCTGGGGGGATTGTCCCATTCACTCTGCTTCCCATCTCTGGGGTTATAGTTGGTGTTCCTGGGGCCAGCTTTACCCAAGTTCTGGGAATCCAAACTCTGGTACTCATGCTTGCATGGCAATTGCTTTAGCCACTGTCCAGCCTCAGACAGCCTCTCACTTAGTTCATAGATTGAGCTAGTTTAGCAGGTGAGAGCTAGGGTTCGTCTTGTCTTCAATTCCCCAGCGCTGGGATTGCGGACTCACAGCACCAGACCAGCTTTGGCATGAATACCAGGGACCTGTACTCAGTCACTGTGCTTGAGCGGCAAGTGCTGTATTAACTCCAACATCTCCTTAGCCTTTAAACTCATTCATTCTCATTTTCAAATTTCGTGGTTAGCAAACTACAAATACAAGTGTGTGGATTATTTTGGTTATATACCCAGAAGTGGTATAGCTAGTTCGGGTAGTCATTATGTTCCTATTTTCTTATTTCTTGAGAAATAACCATACCTATTTCCACAGTGGCTGCAATAATTTACATTCCACCAAGACTGTGTAAGAGTTCCTTTTCTTCCTGCGCTTTCACCGGTGTTTATTGTTTGTTTTCTTGATGAAAACCATCCTGACCAGGGTAAGATGGTGAGATCAGACCTCAGTGCATTTTTCTGGTGGCTAAAGGTGTTGAACAGTTTCTTTGGCATTTTTTGGGTATTGTTACTTCATTTGGAAGGTAGCCAGTTCATTTTCCCATATGTTGATTGCATTATTTCATTTGTATTTTGGTGTTTATTGATTGAGTTCTTTATGTATCCTGAATACTAATCCCCATTAGATAGCTATAAAGGTTTTCTTCACTTTTATAGGTTGTCTCCTCACTCTGTTGATAGTTTCTTTGGCTATATGGGAGCTTTTATATTTAATGCAATCACACTTGTCTGTTTTTGCTGTTATCCCCTGAACCAAGAGTTCTGCTTAGAAAGTTGTCTATGAATAGATATTGAAGTGTTCCCCTTGTGCTTTCCGCCAGGAGTTTCAAATTTTCACTTCTTTCATATTAAGGTATTTTTTAAAATTAAATTAGTATATTTATTGAGGGAAGTACAGAGCCAAGGAAAGGCACCTATGTGGCTAGAGATCCCATGTGGAATGCCTGGGAAAACCTTGGGAAGAGAAGAGAGAAAAGAAAGTTCAAGGAGCTCCTGCCATGTGGGGAGCTGAAGGGGAGAAAGGAACCCATGTGGAGGGTAAGGGCTAGGGGGCTGCCCTGGCTGGGCCTGGGCCTGGAGCTGACTTGGCCCAGGCCCAGCTGAGGGAAAAACTCACTCACAGGTAGAAGTTCCTAAGTGGTCAGTGAGTCTGCCCTCCAAAGTTTTTGGTACCTTTTGAATTTAGCTCACTATAGAGACACTGCACACCCATGTTCATCAGTGCGTTATTCACAATCACTGGCTTATGGACTTAGCCTTGGTGTCCATCAAGCAGTGAATATATAATGAAGGTGTGGTATATGCCCACACTTGTTCAATCACAAGGAATGAAATTATGTCACTTTCAGGAAGATGGATGGAATCAGAGATCATTATGTCACAAAGAGAAATACCACATATCTTCTCTCATTTGTGGACTCTAGCAGGAAATAACAGACATAAAAGTGAAAGTAAGGCCAAGGGAAAAGGATAGAGGGAAGGGAAAATAAGAAAGGGTGTGACAAGTGCCAGAGTGGCACACAGCCATGGTGGGGAACCAACTGCTCTTGACTTGGCTAACTGATCCCCTCAGTGGTACGAGACCCTTAGCTGGAGCTGGGAAACAAGTCAGAACCATACTCAAACATAAGCCCACTCTCCAATATCAAGCTACCATCAATCATGGGGTACAAGAGGGCCTACACCTATCAAACTCTCTATCAAAAAAGTAAGTGTTATCTCAATTTTACGGGTACTAACTTACTCTCCATTGGAGAATCTGCTTCTCTTTTTCAGATAGATGCAGATCCTAAGGAGAGAACTACCCCAACATACCCAACTGAAACTAAAGAAAATTGGCAAAACAAGAAAGGGTGCTGTTTTCCTAATGAACTGGATACCAGCACAAAGGGGAAGGAGACCAACAGAGAGAAAAATCAACTCCTACCAAATCAGAGAGCCAGAGCCTCAGAGACCCCCAACACCTCAGCACTGAAGCAGACCAAAAATGAACCCAACATGGCTCAGGGAAATTTTGCAGAAGAGGGGGCAGAAAGAATGTCAGAGTCACATGTTGGGTCATGATATGCAAAGACATTTATCGTACCAATAACTGTGGGCTAACTCCACAATGCACAACCCATTTACATCAACAAGGAGGGCCCATTGGGAGGGGGTAGATCATGGATGAACCTAAACAATGGTACCAAACGGCCTGTATTTGCTGAAAAGAAAACTAATAAATTGAATTTAAAAAAAAGAAAAGAAAACATTAAAAAATAAATAAATAAAAAGAATTACAGATGAAAAAAAAGAAAGGGTGTGAATATGATCATGTATGTATGTATGTATTATGTAGAGGTCACCATGAAGTCTCTCTACAGAATTAAATTGGAATATAGAATTTTAATAAGTATATACAAATGTCCTTCAGGTTTTCTATTTCTGAAATACTAGTGGAGTTCACAACTGCACAAAGCTGGAAGCTGAAAACTTAATGATAGTAAAATCTACTGTGTGGGAAGTGGCCATCAACAGAAGACACTGGATTGAATTTTCTTTGTTTCTGGTTTTAGGTTGAATTCTAACCCTCCCATGTTATACTTTCCCCTATTTTAATTTCCTAAACCATTGTGTCTTGCCAGTTTACAAAACATTGTTACTATAGGCATTTCATGGGGTTTAATAAATACTCACCATTAAGTGAGTCACAGATCAAAATGGCTCATTACCACAAAGACAATGGTGACTTAAAGAATGCCATAAAGATAGCCAGGTGTGGTGGTGCACACCTTTAATCCCAGCACTCAGAGAGGCAAAGGTAAGAGGATCGCCGTGAGTTCGAGGCCACCCTGAGACTACATAGTGAATTCCAGGTCAGCCTGAGCTACAGTGAGACCCTAACTTGGGGAAAAAAAAAAAAAGAATGCCACAACCTTTTATAGAAAACAAATACTTTCTTCTCTTTATTTCTGTCAAAGCCTGGGCTCTCAATAAACATAATCCCAGAGCCATTCACAGAGTAGAGTGAATTTAGCTTCCAATGGTGAGGTTTGTTAAAGAACAGAGTGCATACCGTCAAACTTAATAAATTCTCTATCATCCATTAATTTCTAATAAGGAAAATTATTTCTTCCATGTTAAGGGAACTAACAGAATAGATGAGCAAAACCTCGTAAGTCCTACTTACCTTGAAATTGTATGTGCTATTGGGTTCTTAGTATGTTTGAGGAAGCAAATCACGCTTAAAGAACCACTGTGGGGCTGGAGAGATGGGCAGCTATATAAGCTGAGGTTCTGCGTGTAGATCCCCAGTAATCATGTAAAACGTCAGGCATAGTGGCACAGGCCTGTAGCCCACAGCTGATAGTGGGGGGCAAGAGGATCCTTAGGGCTCACTGGCTAGCCAGTCTCAAAAAATAAGGTGGACAGTGATTGAGGAAGACACCTGCTGCTGACTTCTGACCTGCACACATACACACACACACCGAAAATAAAAACTATTTTATATCATACCACACAGATGTATCTTGAATGCAATTGAGTTTTGCACCATAAACCAATTTCAAAAACATGACGAATATAGTATGTCCCCACTTATTGAGGAGATCTAGAGTAGCCAAAATGGTACAGCCTACAATAGGATGGTAGTTTCTTGGGGCTGGGGAAAGGGAGGGAATGGAGAAGTAGAGAGCAGTTATTTGACAGGTGGTTTTGAAAGTGAGAGGGCTCTGTCGATCTCTTGTACACAATGTGGAATAAATTTAACACTAAGGTGCAGTGTTATCACTTGTATATTTGATTGTGTGTGTGTGTGTGTGTGTGTGTGTGTGCTTGCATGAGTGTTCATGTGCATGTTTTTGTGTGAAGGTGGGCGTGCAGGTGGGCACGCCCCCTGTGATGTGCATGTGAATGTCTGAGGGCAACTTTTGGGTTGGTCCACACCTGCCCGCCTCATTTTAAGGCAGGGATTTTCTCTCCCACTTCTTGCTCTGCTATTCTGTGTTGGGCTTGTCATGAGCTTCCAGGAAATTCCTCTATCTCCTGGTCCACCTCACTGGCAGAGTAGTGTACTTGGGTTACAGAAGCCCATCACTGCGTCTGGATTTTTATGTGGGGCCTGGGGAATCAAACTGGGGTACTACAGGACTTTGAGCAGCAAGAGCTTTGTCCACTGAGCCATCTCCAGAGTTCCAGTTATGTAGCTCAGAGCTGCACCTCAGCTTCTGGAAACAGAGAAGCAATTAGTCCACTGGCCACCTATGGCTGCCTTACTAAGTTCCCTTCCTGATGGCACTGAACAAAAGAATATTAAGAAACATCTTTGGACATCAGGTCAAAATACTGATAACAAATTCTAGCAAGGATGAAGAGAAAGAGGATCTCACTCCTGGTGAGAGGGCAAACTAGTACAGCCTTATGGAAATCAGTGTGGAGATATTTCAAAAATTAGAAATAAGCCAGGCATGGTGGCGCACGCCTTTAATCCCAGCACTCAGGAGGCAGAGGTAGGAGGATTGCCGTGAGTTCAAGACCACCCTGAGACTACAGAGTGAATTCCAGGTCAGCCTGGACCAGAGTGAGACCTACCTTGAAAAACAAAACAAAGCAAAAAAAAATTAGAAATAGAACTTCCAGATGGCTTAGCTGAACCTCTGCTGGGTGGGTTCCTTATATACCACTTTACTACAGGCATGTTTGCACGTCTATTTAAAAATTTATTTTATTTTATCTTTTTAAACTTTTTTTATTCATTTTTTATTTATTTGAGAGTGACAGATAGAGAGAGAAAGATTGAGAGAGAGAGAGAGAGAATGGGCACGCCAGGACCTCCAGCCACTGCAAACAAACTCCAGACACGTGAGCCCCCTTGTGCATCTGGCTAACGTGGGTCCTGGGGAATTGAGCCTTGAACCTGGGTCCTTAGGCTTCACAGGCAAGCACTTAACTGCTAAGCCATTTCTCCAGCCCGTTTTTAAAATTTTTTAAATTTATTTAATTGAATTAACTAATTCATTTGACAGAGAAAGAAGGGAAAGAGACACACAGAGAGAGAGAGGGAGAGAGAGAGAGAGAGAGAGATTGAGAGAGAGAGAGAGAATGGGCACACCAGGGCATGCAACCACTGCAAATGAACTCCCAACACATGCACCACCTTGGGCATCTGGCTTACGTGGGTCCTGGGGAATCGAACTTGGATCCTTTGGCTTTGCAGGCAAGTGCCTTAACTGCTAAGCCATCTCTCCAGCTCCACATCCATGCTTTTTGCAGCTCTGTTTATAGTAGCTAAGAACTGGAATCAGCTTAGATGACCATTGACAGATGGAGGGATAATGGCAACGTGGCACATCTACACCATGGAATTCTGTTCAGTGATATGGAAAAATGCAATTATGAAAATGTTCAGGAAAATGGGTGGATCTGGAAAGAATTAGATTAAGTAGGTGACCTGATCTGAGAAAGACCAGCATCACATGTTTTCTCTGATTTGCAGATTCCAGCTTGTGATCTTTAAGTCTGTACTTATAAGCAGGCAAAAGCGGATGAAACATATAAAGGCAGAATGGTAACCAAGAGTGAGCATGAAAGAGCTGAGGAAAGAAGGGTGACATCCCCAGTGTCTCCCCCCACTTTTTTTTTTTAAAAATATACAGATATATCCCCCCACTGTTTTGAATCCTAGCACTTTCCTTGGTTTCAAGAGGTTGATGCCACTTCTGCCAAGAAGTACGAGAGTTCTTTGTAGTCATTCCTTAAAACCCAATGTGTGAGAGCCTCAATTTCATCTTTGCTCCAAGCCCCTCAGGGGAGATGCTGCCGGATCAAGTGAATCTCTAATGACAAGCAGTCTTGGCCTTGGGCAATACTGTTCCACTGAATTTGAAAGAGAGGGAAAATAACACTTCTCTGTCAGTGAGGGGTGGGGGCTCAGACTCTGAATTGGAGAATCACCCAATGCAAACATGTGACTGCTCTGGCTCAGACTGAAGCTCCTTTGTGGCTTTGACCAACCACTGAATTTCACTGGGGCTGGGCTTCAGCAAAAGGAATTGGCGATCTTGGTGTTTCTGACAAGATAGGACACAGCCAGGCTGACCTTGCTTACAAAAGCCATTCAGCGCTGGCGGAATGCCGGCCCGAAGGTCACAGGGGTGACTCAGAGGTCCCCCTGCCCTCTGCCACCTGTCACACATAAGGTCAAAGGATCCTGCAGTGTTTTCTCTTCTCCACTCCGGGTTCATCTGATCATCTGATCCTCGTAAGGAACCTGTCAAGGAGTTAAAGCAGGTTTGGTTATGTGCTTATAAGGAAGAGAAAAGCAGACGTGGGCTGTTTGTTTGGGCTGAGTTCAGCGGGTTAATGAAGGGATGGGGATGCAGATCCTACCAGAAGTTGGCGTGTTTTTGCTCCTCTTTTGCCTAATGCTCAAGAAGACAAAGCAAATGGAAGGAGGAAGTGAGACCTCAGATCTCTTGCCTCCAACTGGTGAGGATGCCTATGTGGAGAGCAGGGTTGTACAAGCAGCGAAGAGACACCCCAGCCCCTAACTGAGCCCCCCCCTTTAGGGCCCAAGTGTCTTAGTTGAGCTTTCTCACAAACGGACACAATACAAGGATGTCCACTTAAGGGTTTCAATACCAAAAATTTCACCACAAAGATTTCAAGCAAGATTCTGGATTGGCAAGTGGTGATTCCAGACGAAATCAGTTAAGGAGTGAGAAGTTGAGGGAGGAAGGGTAGAGAAGTCAGTTAATACATGGATCTGCTGTTGGTTAAGTCTACCGAAGGACTCACAGAATCAATGCTGAGATCATATTTTACAGTTAGTTCATCCAGAAGGTGAGGATTAAAGGATGCTGATGAGAATTAATATATATTCTCAGCTAATGTCATTTCTTTCCATACTTACTGTCACCTCATAAAAAACACAAGACTTCTATAGAGAATATTGACTATCTACCTCTATATATTTATCTATCATCTATTTAAATGTATACATATAGCTCTGTCTCTCTGCCTTTCCTTCTCCCTCCCTTTATCTCTACCTCCCACTTTATCATCGATCTGCCTATCTATCTACCATCTATCTGTCTGTCTATCTATCTATCTATCTATCTATCTATCTATCTATCTATCTATCTATCCAAACATATGACATCATGCACACAGATAAATTTCAATGACATTATTAAATAGTATAACTAATTTTATGTTTTTCTTTTTTCTTTTAATGACTTTTAAAAGTTATTTATTTATTTATTTATTTTTAGAGGTAGGGTCTCACTCTAGCTCAGGCTAACCTGGAATTCACTATATAGTCTCAGGGTGGCCTAGAACTCACAGCGATCCTCCTACCTCTGCCTCCTAAGTGCTGGGATTAAAGGCGTGCACCACCATGCCCAGCTTAAGTTATTTTTTATTTTAGAGAGAATGAGAGAGACAGAGATAGAGACAGAGAGACAGAGGGAAGGAGAATTGGTGTGCCAGGGCCTCAGCCACTTAATTGCACTCCAGATGCTTGCGCCACCTAGTGGTCACATGAGACCTTGCACTTGCTTCATCTTCGTTCATCTTACAATGTGGGATCTGGAACATTGAACATGGGTCCTTAGGCTTTGTAGGCAAGTGCCTTAATAGCTACCTTAGCATGCCAATTCTTTCTCTCTCCCCATCTGTCTCTCTCTAAAATAAAAAGAAGACAGGATCTCACTCTGTACTTCAGACTGGCCTTACACTTATGGAAATACTCCTGCCTCTGTCTCCCAAGTATTGATATTAAGGTGAGAGCTATCCTGCCTGGTTTCTGGTTTTTTTTTTGTACTTATGTAAATACATGTAAATATCATTAGGTATTTTCACTTAAATTTATTATTGTGCAATGATTATAAATTGGCATGCATCAGTAAAGAAATCCCATATGTCCCTTACCTAAAATTCCCCCAATGATAATATCACATAAAGCTATAATGTATGCATTAATCTACTTTTTGCTTTTATTTGTTTATTTATTAGTTTTTATTACAGACATACTTAGTATGAATACATCATGTGTTAGTACCATCCTTTTTTTCATCCCTGCCCCCATTCCACTGCCCCCCCTCAGTATTATTTAACAACCAAGCTCCCAGAGTGACTTTTATCACTCAACATTTGTAACAGCAATACATGAGGGATGCGATCTCCTCCCATTCCCAATAGCATGTTAACACTGTTTCACACTCTGATAGGGATATATTGATATCTCATTGCGATTTTAATTTGCATGTCACAAATTGCAAATGGTATGCCTCTTTTGTCTAAAATTTGTCTCTTCTGCCCTTTTTTTCCCCTTTTCGTTTTTCAAGGTAGGGTCTCACTCTAGTCCACACTGACCTGGAATTCACTATTTAGTCTCAGGGTGGCCTTGAACTCATGGTGCTCCTCCTACCTCTGCCTCCCGAGGGCTAGGGTTAAAGGCGTGTGCCACCACACCTGAGCATTTTGCTTTCTGTAATTATTTTTATGCGAGAGAGAGAGAGAGAGAGGGAGAGAGAGAATTGGTGCTCCAGGGCCTCCAGCCAGTGCAATGGAACTCCGGACTTGTGTGCCACCTTGTGCACATGTGTGACTTTGCACGCTTTGCCACCTTGTACATCTGGCTTACGTGGGATCTGGAGAGTCAAATCTGGGTCTCTAGACTTCATAGGCAAGTACCTTAACCACTAAGCCATCTCTCCAGCCTTTAAAAAAAAAAACATTTTTGTTTATTTATTTGAGAGTGATAGAGAGAGAAGGAGGGAGAGAGAGAGCGAGAGAAAGAGAGAATGGGCGCGCCAGGGTCTCCAGCCACAGCAAATGAACTCCAGATGCGTGTGCCCCCTTGTGCATCTGGCTAATGTGGGTCTTGCGGAATCGAGCCTTGAACCAGGGTCCTTAGGCTTCACAGGCAAGTGTTTAACTGCTAAGCCAACTGTCTCTCCTCTCCAGCCTTTTAATAAGGTATTTTTAGGTTCTTAATTTTGATGTGATGAAGTTTGAACTGCGCTTTTTATGTTTGAAGTATTTTCTAGTTCTGGGTCCCAAATATTTTCTCTTACGCTATTTTTCTATAAATGTTATTTATAGCTTTATATTTTACATTCCGTCATGGCCAATTTCAGATGAGTTTTAGGAAATACACACTTATGACTCCATTGGCCTCTCTGAGGAGCCGCATTCAGTAACACCAATGCCTTTGTGAGCAGCTGCTCTGGTGCGCCGCAGAGTCTCCCTCTTACCTGGACCTTTTCACTGAATGTCAGTGGGACGGGTTAATACTGATGTGAAGGGTCAGCCTGTTCCCCTGAAGAAGACTAAGGATGGCCTTGACCCTCACCAGTGTAGATGCCATCAGGCTGACAGAACTCATTATGCCACGTGACAGGGGTGGGGGCTTGCTTACTTCCCTTGCTCTTGAGCTGTCTTGGAGGAAATAAAATACAGTCTCTCTCTCTCTCTCTCTCTCTCTCTCTCTCTCTCTCTCTCTCTGCTACTTCTAATAACAAGGGAGAGACAGATGTATGAGAACGGAAGAATTTAATCATTAGGGTTCTATGGGCAGGCTCTGCTTCTTATGTCTCCAGGGGATAGTGACAGGTGCGTGATTAGTTCAGCCTTCGCCCAGCTCCAATATCAATGTAACCTTATGGTTAACGGTTTGCGCTCTGGGGCCAAAGGGTCTCAGTTTGAATCCCACTTTCCTGGCTTCTCAGTGCACCCATATTTCTATCTGGAAAGGACCACTTGGAGATGTAGCTTACTGATAGAACGTTTGCCCAGACAGTGCAAGACCCTGGGATCAATCCCCAGGGCTGAAAATTAACAGGAAGGGATAATAAATAATCTATTTGGGGGTTGATTTGAGAAATTGAAATAGCTAATACATTCCTTTAAAAATTGCTATGAAGAAAGAACTGAAATTCTTATATACTTGGGGTTGAAATTACGTATTTTGGCTGACTGGCATTTGTCTTTTTTTCTACCACAGAAAAGACTTCACTTCACAGTGATAATTTCCAACTCTTCAGTGACCTTTAACATGCCTTTACATATTTGTTTATTTTCTTTAAAGAAACACTCTATTCCAGTCACCCTCTCATTTGACCATGTTAGCTTTACATTTTTGTAGGTCGACTGCACCCTTTTCTTGAGCTACCATTTAAAATGTCTCTTCTACCGACCACAAAGACTTGCCTTGTTTTCAAACTTTCAGTGTTCTCCTTGTTTGCATAGGATGGAGGAGAGAAACAAACAAACAAAAAATCAGAGACTTTCTCTGCTCCATCCAATCCTTCATCTACCGCCATCCCATCCCAACACACAGACGCCCCTGATGTCTCTTCAGGAGACTATAGTAACAAAACATGAATAAGGACTTTTAGACTTCCACATTTAAGCCTTTTGGGCACAACTTTAAACAAATATGTAAGCCATATGTTTAAATGTCAGCCACATTGTTAGATGTCTAATATTTCAACATATGCTATAAAGCTTAGAGTTAAGGTAGAAAATTCCCTTTTTGTTCTGAGCTGGGCTCCTGCAGTGGTAATGACCTTTGATTCACAGGGTCTCAGACACTACTTCCAAAGACTAAGCCCCTCTGCTTTCCTCTTCCAAATGTCTCTTTTATTAAACGTGTGTGTGTGTGTGCGCGTGCGCACGCACGTGTGAGCATGTGTGTGAAAATGGCAAAATCTTGCATGCAAAGCCAATTAGATTTCTTCCAGCCCAGGGAGGAGTGAGAAACAGGAAGACTGCCAATGTATTGGGCATGAGGAGGAGGAGACATGAGAAGAGTTTGGATTCTGAAAGAAGCTGTTCACGGAGTGTCTGTTTTCACTTATTTGTACAATTCTTTGTAAGCAGAGGGTCTTACTGTTGTCTTCCCTTTGTTCTTAGACAAGCAATGGTTAGCTCTTAGCAAAGCTAGCTAACAGGACCATCCAAGAGCATTATTGAACAATACTTTATTTAAGCAAGGACAGGGTGTTTGCTTTTAAGAGACTAATACATGGAGTGAGAAAAAAAAAATCACAATGGAAAGCAAGCATTCAGTTACTACTCAATGTTTAAATTACCCTCTTGTTTTATCTTTAAGTGACTGCCATTAGTTTTCTTCTCCTGTTGCTAAGTGCCACAACAGAGAAACTGACAAATTACTTGCAAACTCCTTGAGATTCTATCTAGAAGACACTGGCCAAACCAAATGTCACTATTCAGTGAAGTTTCATTTTTCATAAACGCACGTTACCCTTTTCTTGTTTCACGTTGGCCTCTGGAAAACGTCTCGATTCTGGTGTAATGTAACTGTTTACCAATATTCAGTATTCTTACCATCCCTGCTTACCAGTGTTTGTGTATGTGTGTGTAATGTGGTGTGGTGTATATATGTGTGGTGGATGCACGCTTACGTGGTGCTCCGTGCACTTGCCCGTAGCAGCTGGAGGAGAAGGTCAAGGGTCCCCTTCGTCGCTTTTTGCCCATTCTGACTTCAGCTGGTGTCTCTTCGTGATCCCGAAGCTTTCTGTGTTTACCTATTTGCAAGCAGAGAGAGCCAGGGAGAAGAGAGACAGACACAGCTAATGGGCACACCAGGGCCTTCTGCTCCTGCATGAACTCCAGATGCACGTGCCACTTTGTGCATCTGGCTTTATGTAGGTACTGGGGTCATTAGGCTTTGCAAGCAAACACCTTAAAGGCTGAACTATCAGGACCCCTTTCTGATTTTTGACTAGCCCAGGCAGTTCTTTGAACCTCTGTTCCTTTCAGCACCAAGGTTACAGTCATGCACGGCAATGCCCAGCTGCTTATGTAGGTCCTGGGATTGCACTGGAGTGGGCGCTCAGACCTCCTGAGACCCTCATGCTTGCACAGGAAGTGCTCCTAACCACTGACCCATCTCGCTCTTCAGCTTACTTTTTGTTTTGCAAGTGTACAGACACACGTGCGTGTGGCCGTGCACATGTGAATGTGTGTATGCGGAGGCCAGATGGTGATGTCAAGCGTCTTCCTCCGTCACTTTCTTCCTTAATCTTTGAGACAGGGTCTCTTGCTAAATTTGGAGCTCACAATTTTGGCTACACTAGTTATCTAGCAAGCTCTAGGGATTCTCCTGTCTCCACCTCCCCAGCGCCGAGATTACACGTGCATGCTGGCTGACCCGGCATTTCACATGGGTGCTGGGGATTTGAACTCAGGTCTTCTTGCTTGCATAGCAAGTACTTTTCAAACTGAGCCCTCTCCCCAGTCCCACATTTTCTTTAGGGTAAAGCTGTCCTGACTAAAAACATGAGACAAAATTTTATTTATTTATTTAATATTATTTTAATTTTTTGACTTTTTTTAAAATTTTTATTTATTTATTTGAGAGCGACAGACACAGAGAGAAAGACAGATAGAGGGAGAGAGAGAGAATGGGCGCGCCAGGGCTTCCAGCCTCTGCAAACGAACTCCAGACACGTGCGCCCCCTTGTGCATCTGGCTAACGTGGGACCTGGGGAATCGAGCCTCAAACCGGGGTCTTTAGGCTTCACAGGCAAGCGCTTAACCGCTAAGCCATCTCTCCAGCCCAAATTTTTTGACTTTTTTTGAGACAGGCTTTCAGACAACCTAGGCTTTACTCAAATTCACTAGGTACCTGAGGACGATCTTTTTTCTTTCAAGATAGGGTCTCTAGTCCATGCTGACCTGGAATTCACTATGTAGTCTCAGGCTGGCCTTGAACTCACAGCGATCCACCTACCTCTGCCTCCCAAGTGCTGGGATTAAAGGCGTGCACCACCGCACCCGGCTTCCTGAGATTGATCTTATATTCCTGATGCTACTGCCTTCACCTCCAGCCCCTCACGCTCACCTTTCTCTCCCCTCCCCCTCCTGTTCATCTTTATCATTCACTAGGCAGCTTCACTGTTTCTTTCATATCATATGTACATACATAATTTTGTCCCAAGAAACACAATGAGGAACACACAAGGTATTTGTATATTTGACACTAATTTAATTTGCTTACTATGATTTTCTGTCTCTAGTTGTCTATTTTCTTACAGATGACATAACTTCATTCTTCTCCTTTGTGGATAAGAAAAAAAATCCACTGTGTAGATGCACCACGTGTTTTGTGTTTTTTTTTAATCTATCCCTCTGTTGCTGGACATCTAGGTTGGGCGGCATTATTTAGCTGTTGTAAATACTACTACAATAAACATTAATGCCCAAATATCTGTGATCCATTGACCTGGAGTCCTTTGGGGAAATAGCCAGCAGTAGTATAGCTGCATCTTACAGGAAAAAAAAATATGTGACTTTTTAAAGAAAATTTATTTTTAGCATTTTGAAGAACCTTCATACTGATGCCCACAGCAGCTGGACTAGTTCATATTCCCAGTGGCAGTGCAGAAGAGGTCACTACAAACATTTTGATGGTGGAGGGCTTAACTTTGGGACCTCAGGCTTTTCTGACATCCCCTGCTGATGTCCCAGTTAAAGCTCAAAGTGAACGGGAGCAGCTGCATCACAGAGTGTCTTTTATGAGGCACCTATTTAAGCCACATATCTTTAAATTTCACATAATTTCAAAATAAAGCAACTACCCCTATTAAGAAGAGGCTGCACTTTATGATGCACATGGAACAAGTCTGAACTAAGTGAGGACAGGACTGGTCTGTTCCAATCCTGGCTTCACGTCCAGGTTTCGTTTAGAATGTTCTCTTCTGATTCACTCTGGGTCAGCTGTTCTACTTCGGGGATTTAAATTCTTGATCTTTGGGCTTTTGATATTAAAGGCTTTTAGGTTTGCTATTTCCCTTGGCAAGCAGTTTAATTGCACAAATATGAAGCTTTCTGTGATCATAAACAAAAAGGGTTGTTTTTAGTTTCCCTTATTAAATATTCCTTCTCATCTAAGATCTCTCATTTTCTTTCATGTTACAAAAAAGAAACACAGGCGTTCACTGCTCCAAGGCTGCCCCTGTTCTTTTGAAGCCCTAAGTATACTGCGTGCTTCCCTGTGAGGTGGTTTCTGTCGCTTGACTCCATAACAAATCCTAACAGTTGTATATGGTCTCATAATTCACAAATCACTTTCATATGCTCATTGAAATGCCACAATCAGTCCCGGAAGTAGAGGCGCCATTTATTGACCACTAGCATGCAGAGGTTTATTTACAAAGGGCTGAATAAGCTGTAGATAAGGGTTTTTAATAGGAAATTGGGGGTGTGCAAAGGCCATGTACGGTCACTTGGTAGAGGTGGACTTGAGCTTTTTGAGACTCATCACCAATTACTTTCTACCATCCCTTAGCACATTGATCCTATTTGTGGCTTTAGTTTTGGTTGCTATTTATAAAGTATAATTTACATAAGTTGAAATGTTTAGCTATTAATGATACAATTTGAGTTCTGAGAAACATCAACCAAGGTATTAAATGTCTTCATATTCTCAACCCTAGGGATCCTCCCACAATCCCTCACTCCCACAGTCCCTTGCTCCACACATTCACTGCTCTGAGGTTTTGGTGCCATGGTGGAGATTTATTTTCCTGCTCTAAAACATCTTATAAATGGAGCATATAAATAAATTATTTTATGTACCACTTATTTCCATCTAGTACAATGTCCACAAATACTTTGATATGTATTAGAAACTTAATTGAACTGATTTATTTTCAGCAGTTTAGGAAAATTACAATTTCAGCACTCAGGAAGCAGAAGCAGGAGGATTGTCCCAAGTAAGATGCTATCTCAAACACACACATACTCTCTCTCTCTCTCTCTCTCTCTCTCTGTCTCTCTCTCTCCTTTATCTCTCTTTCTTTCCATCCATCTACTATGAGAGGACATACTAGAAAAGCATCATGCATGAATCAAGAAGCAGGTACTGCCTCTACTATTGTTTTCACCTTGGAGTTCCCAAGAGAAATAAACCAGGCATTGTGGTGCATGCCTTTAATCCCAGCACTCAGGAGGCAGAAGTGGAAAGATTACTTTGAGTTTGAGGCCACCCTGACCCTACAAAGTGAATTCCATGTCAGCCTGGGCTAGAGAGAGATACTACCTCAAATTCGCCCCCTCCCCAAAAAATTTTTTTAAATAATAGTAAGAAATAAATTTCTATTGTTTGTTACCTATCCAGTTTATACTATTTTGTTTTAACAGTCCAAACAGACTAAAGTTTCATGTTATATTATCTATGTTGTATCTACACATAATTCTAATGTAAAATATTGACACATCTGTATTAACACATCTTTACTTTGAGAGTCAAATATTTTAACTGGTCTCTGATATGGGAATGCCTTCCTAGATCCCTCTCCTATTTTTCCATCTTTCAGAACTAAAACACTGCCATACTATTGTCTTCTGGCTTTCATTTTGTTTTTATTTAAGTGGTCACTATCTGCATTCAGATACAGCTATACCATTCTTCCATGGGGTAACGCTTCCAGAAAGCTCTCACCGGGCGTGAGTCTTTTGAGCTTCTACTTCTCAGCCACACATCCTTCTTCATTTCTGTTTTCTTTACTTATAAATGAAGAATATGGATGTAAGCAATCTGTGACTATTTTTGATGTTTGCTCCTATAAAAGAGAAGAAAGACATGTCTGTTCTTTATAAATTTTCCAGTGTAAGGTATTCTTTGAGAGCAGTACAACATGGACCAAGGCAGCAGGAGGCAGAAAGCACAGTCAGATAAGGGTTGTGTGGTGAGGATCCAGGGTACAGTTCTGACACTGAACTAATAAACCACAACAAAGATGTGCCAAAGCCAGTAACCTGTTGCATTAGTTCAAGATGAGCATGGTTTCCCGGGAGCCTGTGTGCAAAGCCATTTAGGCTGTTTCTCTGCAGCTTTACTCTCTCTTTTGCACTCGTTCCTTCCTTTCTCCTTTTCTTCCTTCCCTCTCTCTCTTCCTCCCTCCCTTCTTCATCTCTCTCCTATTTTGACCTCCTCATTTCCCTTCTTCCTCCCCTCCTCCTCTTCTTTCCTCTCTTTCTCACTCTGGAAGATTCTTGTATGCTTATAAACTTTTCAATATCATATGATCTTTTTCTTTACTATTAGCCCGACATTCCCTCAGCCACTGCAAGAAATAGCTAGCTTTTCTTTCAAAAACCCTTTGTACTACCAAGCACTCTGGAACTTGCCTAAAAGAGGAGGGGTCAGACCCTCTGACTGTACAGCATAATCTTGAAAATAAGTTCCCACATAGTAGTTAGTAGGATTTATGCCAGCTTTTTGCATACTGGTGGTGTGTGTATTTTTGTTGGCATGTGTGTGGGCACACGTGTGCAGGTGCACACACATGTGTGCATGTGGGGGTCAGGAGACAACCTCTGGTGTAGTCTTCAGGAATTCTGTTCGCCTATGATCTGTCTCTCATTGGCCTGGGGCTTTGCCAGTTAGAGTAGACTGGCAAGCTAATGAGCTCTAGGGATCTTCTTGCCGCTGCCTCTCCAGTGCTGGGGTGACAGACAAGTGTACCACATGTGGTTCTCTAACCAAATTTCTAAGGATTAACCTCAGCCCCTTACGCTTCCTATCTCCTCAGACCCCCCCCATGTTTCACCTTTACTGCCAAAACACCTCCACATATCCATTTAATCTACATTATTAATTCAAGGTTCCACATATCTATTATAAATTATAAGTTTGCTTAATCTCTTAAAATGTAGCAATAGTGTCTGTTTAATGTTTTTAGAATGTGGAAAGCCATTGTTTCTATTGGAATACATTCATTGTGCAAAAATATTGGCATCACTAGATTTTCATATACATAATTCACTTTATACAGTTTGCACCCCAAGTTACCCTCTCTTGCTCCCCCTCACCTCTTCCACTGGCCTCCTTCTTATTCCAAAGTTTTGATGGCTGTTTCTCTCTCTCTCAGTCGTCAAACCTACCTTCCATCACCTGTCTTTTTATGTCTCTTTAGAAGCCTTTCTTTTGTGGATGTCTCCATACAGCCTTGCTCAGAGTGCCAGCATTCAGGTACATAGATCGGAAACCCTGTTTGAAAAGCCTGTGCCTTCCAATTTAATACATTCTGCTTTGTCAGCCCTGGCTGCTATGACAAAAATGCTGTTGACCAGCTGGCTTATACAACAAATTTCTATTTCCCATATCTGTGGAAGCCAGGAAGTATAATGTAAGGTTCTAGGCTCTAGTATCTGATAAGAATAGCAGATACCATATTTGGTAAAGGCCTGCCACTAGTATATGAATATCCAACTTCTTGATTTATCCCCACATGGCAGGAGAAAGGAAGCACATATCTTTTTCTCTTCCTACAAGGATTTTAGTCCAATCATAGATACTCTAGCTTCAAGACCTCGTCCAAACTTAATTACTTCCCAAAGACTCCACCTCACTAACATCCTACTAGAAGTTAGAGTTTCTGTATATAAAGTGGTGAAAGAGAAATCTACTGCCTCTAACCAGTATTTAATCAAATGTTTCCTATTTCCATAAATATTGTAGATATCATTTTGTTAATAGCAAATATTGCAAATGTTAATGCCAAATACTTGTTTATCTCTCAGTTATCTTTCATAGGAAATCAAGGCTGTCAGAATAAAATAAGAGCTCTTACTTTCTTGGGCAAATCTGTTTTCAGTAAAGTCACAGAGAAATCAGTTACCATGGCTACAAGTATAGTTTCCCATTCATTCACTTATTAAATTACCGCCTAACAATAATCATTCCTACATACTGGCCCAGGGACATGATCTGATCTTTCATTTTGAATTGCTAAGTAAAATTATGCATTCATGTATTCATTCTCCTATTTGAGAAAACTGGATTTTATGTTTCCTTGGTTATCAAGATTAAAGTTTCTGGATTGACTCTACTCAATCTTATTAACTGAACTTACAGGGTGGAGTCAGAGGTTTTATTGGTATCATGAGGACTCATAAAATATAATTGACTGCCTACAATGAAAACTGAAATATTCTGTGAGAATTACAGCATGCTGATGAGTACTTTGTTTTGATATCACTTCTGCTTACCAATGGGGTTTTGAAATGCACTAAATCAAATTGCATAGCAAAAACCAGGAGCATACTGCATATTTCTAAAAGAAATTCTCAAAATTGAGTTTGAGGCAGGACCATATTAGCGATTTATTTTTGTTCTGATGGTTTACAAGTTTCATATTACAAACATGGCTTTAGATATAAAACTATGTTTTTCAAGTTATTTTGGTTGGCTCTACTCTCCTGTAGGAGGAGTAATATGAGAGGTGTGTAAAGACAGGCATTGAAAATTTTGTGAGCCTCTGAGGAAAGATATAAAATTAATTCACTAAAATGACATGCATCATAATGCAATGTAACCCTTATAAACACCAAGGGAATGATTTGAATAACATCAACTTACGAGAAACTGGCATTCGCAGAAGTGAACACTTGGCATCTTTGCCTTTATATAAATTAAGACTTTCCCTTTCAGGGACTGGGGAGAGAGTTGAGAGAGAAAGAATGCTTGCTGCACAAGCATGGAGACTTGAGTTTGATCTCAGCACCCATGTAAAAGCCAGATGTGGCCATGTAAGCCTGCAATCTGACTCCTGAGGGGAAGGGACAGGCGAACTCTTGGGCTCACTGGTCAGCCAGTCTGACAGTGAAATAAAATGGCAGCTCCAGGTCCAGTGAGGCTGTCTCAAAGAAGCAACTTGGGAGGGCAATAGAAGAAGACACTGGCGTTCTACTCTGGCCTCCACGTGTGTGCCTATCTCTGCACACAAATGTGTATACACTGCACATAGGCACACACGTTATACATATGCATGCCACACCATGCAGACTACACACACACACACACACCAAAAAATAATAACAGTAAAAAGGCTTCCCTTTCAGTATGTACTAATCTCCCTTCTTGTAAAATGCCTGTGCAGGTCAAAGGACTGTGCTAAACATTACCGTTAGCCACCATTACCTGTAGACTATTCCAAGTGTGGTATGTGTATGCTGACTTAAAGACTAGGCTATAGGATCATCTTTCATTATGTCTCAGACACTGTGACCCTTTGGGAAGTCATGTATCCCTTTGCCCCTCGGTTCTCTTCTTTATAAACTAAGGGTGCTGAGCTCCATGACCTATGCTTCTTTCTGGGATTTAATATACACAGATAATATATATATATATGTATGTATATATGTATGTATGTATATATATAAATATACATATATATATGTATATATATTTAATATATACAGATAAGTTGTGTGGGACCCTGCTAGCCACAGCTGTGATCATTTGATTCACATAAACCTTTATGAGCTTCCGAAATCCCAAAGAGATTTGAACAAGCCTAGTAACTTTGTTAGAGTTCAAACAGATCTTTTTATTTTCCTAACTTTGTATTTTAAAACACAACAAAACTTTCCAAATTATAAAGGTAACATTTATCAACCTCTAAAATGAATTTTCATTTTATGGTATAGACAGTTAATTATGGACATAAAAAAAAATTGACTCAAGCCAGGTGTGGTGGCTCATACCTTTAATCCCAGCACTCGGTAGGCAGAGGTAGATGGATCACCATGAGTTCGAGGCCACCCTGAGACTATATAGTGGATTCCAGGTCAGCCTGGGCTAGAGTGAAACCCTACCTTGAAAAACCAAAAAAAAAAAAAAAAAAAAAAACAAAAAAAACCAAAATTTGACTCAAAGCCCAGTTCTGTCTGTACCTGGTGGTATAATTTTGAAACTTAATGGAGAAAAGAAACAAGCTAGTTTAACTCTCAATAGTGACACCTCCTTCATGCCATAGACAATGTATTCAAGAGCAGAATTTAGCTGCATTTCCCAAATAGAAAAATTTCCCCATCTCAAATATATAAAACTTCTCCAGTTCCCCTCTTTATATAGCCATTCTGTTTGGAGTCTTTTATCAGACTGATAAGTAAACAGAGGAGAGAACAGAAATGTGAGAGGACTAGGGTTTCAGTCATTATGAATAAACATGACTGGGATAGGTAGTGCCTCTTACCCCTCCAAGAAATCAATGTTTGTCTTCACAATACTGAGAAGTAGAATTGCTTGGGTCAAATATAAACATGCATATGTAACTTACTGATATCTGTACAAATAACCTGACAAAAGCAACTTTAGGAAGAAAAGATTTATTTTTGCTCACAGGTTGAGGGTTCGGTCCATCATGTCAGGGGGGCCTTGGGTGGCCAACGTGCTCTGGCAGGACTGCAAGGCAGCTGGTCACATGGATTTTTAGTCAGGAAGCAGGGTTGAATGTTGGTGTTCCTCTCACTTTCTTTTTTTAAATTCAATTCGGGACTCCAGGCCTTAGAGTGGATCACTGTTAACACCTCTCTGAAATACATCACAAACACGCTCAGAGGTATGTCTCCTAGGTGATTCTAAATCCTGTCAAGTTGGCCATCAATATTAACTATCCCCGTATGTGACCGAAATATAACCATATATAGAAAAGTTTGGGACATGGGGAGTGTCTGTGTTAGATGGACCCAACTGTGAGAAATCAGTGTCTAACAGGCTTGTAGCAGGTATCATCCTAGTGACTGTGATATGCAGAGACATTTATCATACCAATAACTGTGGGCTAACTCCACAATGCACGACCCATTTACATCAACAAGGAGGGTCCATTGGGAGGGGGTAGATCATGGATGAGCCTAAACAATGGTACCAAACTGCCTGTATTTGCTGAAAAGAAAACTAATAAATTAAATTTAAAAAAAAAAATAAAAAAAGAAGCAATAGTACTGAGCAGTTCCCCTGTCCTACACTTTTCATCTTAATAGAACCTCAGTAAGTTGGGTACTTAGAATCTTGTTACTTTATGTAAGCATGTACGTATATTATATAAGTAGGTGAGCAGAGTACTTAGCATGATTTAAGGACAAAGGATTGATCACAGGTTTTGGAAAGAAGATCGATTGGAGCAATCTTGAAAACTTCAAATTATTTTTGCTTTAATAATATTAGGCTATTATATGTTTTGTTAACCAGGGTAAATATGAATATTTAAATCACTGCATGGATGTTGTTTCAAATCTCACAATGACAAAATCTGACACCAAACCAGCTTTGCTTATCCACCCACTGTCTGCTCTCATCCCTACAGTATGATGGGTGGACTGCCATTCTCAGTCTGTCCTTTCTCTATATGATGCTCCTCCAAAGAGCTGTTTTCCTCTCGTCCTCCAAACGCTCCACTGAGCTAGCTATGCTCAGCCTTTGAGATGTGGCTCCGGGTTCCTCCTCCGTCAAAACTCTGACAAGCTCCCCACCCATTCTGCACCCCGATTCATGTGCCTCATCTCTAATGACCTCTAGCTGAGCACAACATTGCGCCAACCTCGGTATAATGTTTCATCTTTCTTTCTTGTCCAGTAGACTCTGAGCTCTGAGGACAGAAATCTGTCTTATTTATTTTGATGTCTTGTACATCATTGTGGCCAATGGAACATAATAAGGAGTCTGAGGACAAAGTGAATAAAAATAGAAATAACCCTTTGGTCCAGATGGAACATCAAGATGGCAAAATTATGCAGATGTCAAGGTTTTTGTGTGCTTTGACATATAGTTCTGATATTAAGAGAACACTCATATCTTCAAACAATGACATCTGATATAAATAAATCTTTGAAGATTAACAGAGAGCTGGGTGTAGTTATGCCCAGCACTTGGGAGGCTGAGGTCGGAGGATTGCTGTAAGCTTGAGGCCAGCCTGAGACTACATAGTGAATTTCAGGTCATTCTGGGATGTAGAGTGAGAGCCTGCCCCCCCAAAAAACAACAGCCGAAAAGCTACATGCTGAATTCCACTACAGCCTGGGCTACACGGGATTAATAGAGCAGTAATAAAATTAAGAAAAAGTAAGAAAGAGCTGTTGCAGTATTAGTTCTCAAGTCCTTTAGGTTTAACTGCACGAGACAGGGGTGGGAGAGAATTGAACCTTAGCTTTACATAAAAGGGAACCCTGGGTTAATGTACACATAATATTATACAATAGCTAGAGAAAGTGGCCTTCAGAAGCCTGGACCAAGTTAATTCCCCTAGCTGCCTGAGATCAAGCCTGTGTAACAGGGATGGCTCTGCTGGAGAGAACTTCTGACTGCCACATGTCCCGACACCACTGAACGCTGCTGGTCCCGCTGCCAAGTTCTTTGCTCTTTCTGTTCAGCATTCATGCCCATGTTCAACTCCTTCCTCACCTTGGTAATTCCAGACTGTGTTTCCGCATACTGCTTTCTCCACCTCCACTGTTTGAGGGCAAGATCAAAGAGAATTATACTACTTTGGTTAGAATTTCAACGAAGAATGCCTCTGCTACCCACTGTTCATGCTGACTTAACTTATTCTGAAATCCATGTCATGCCGCATGATTTGGCTTGTGGTGAAATCAAATTTTGTAGCGATGTCAACTGTATGAGAACAAAAATGGAAAACTATTTTTCTTACTTAAAATTTCATTGTCCAGAAGGATAGATAACTTATTAAAACTTGTTTATTTAAAAAAAATAGATTTATCATAGTCTTTGTAAGCATCTGAAGTAAAGTAAGACAAATTTCCATATCAGGCCAAAGTTATTAGAAATCCCAATTTCTTGCTCAAATAAGTTCTCCTGAAATGATTTATCTTTATTTAGTAACATACTACTGGCTTGCAGTGGCATCTTGGTATTTTATGTCTCTTATTACTTACTCACAATTCACAATTGATTGACTTCTTCCTGTAAGGCCTCAGCACTGGGCAAGCTGTGGTTGTCAATGTGAACATGATGCTTGTATCTTGTGGGACTTACAGTGACCTCGGCTGTCACACGTAACATGTTTTACTGACCTTGTCATCTTTATATATTCTTTGACAAAATAGTTAAAACACAGGCTGATATATCAGAAACGATACAAACATATTCAGAAAGATATTTGCTCTTGAAAGAAGTGGTGATTGCTGGCCTATCTAGAATGTAAGGAGGCAGGGATGGAATATCACAAGAGAGGAAGTTCAATTTAAAATTCCTTTGAAAGCCCTATGCCTCCACTGGTGGTTTATAGCCCTGCCGTGAGGGTTGGCTGTCACTGTGTTTTCCCTGGATGAGACCTTGATGCAGATTGCTGTTTCTCACCAGATTTGAAAAGTCCTTACCCATTGCTTCTCCTACATTTCTTTTGTCTCATTCTCTGTCCTCACTGAACCCAACTTAAGGTACTAGATGTTTATGAAATGCCCTGTTGCAGTCCGGTTCGCATTGCTGTTAGAAATCACCCAACCAAGAGCAGCTTCTGGGAAAAAGAGATTTATTTTGGCTTACAGGCTCGAGGGGAAGCTCCACGATGGCAGGGAAAAACGATGGCATGAGCAGAGGGTGGACATCACCCCCTGGCCAACGTAAGGTGGAACACAGCAACAGGAGGGTGTGCCAAACACTGGCATGGGGAAACTGGCTATAAAGCCCTTAAGCCCACCCCCAACAATACACTCCTTCCAGGAGGCATTAATTCCCAAATATCCATCAGCTGGGAACCTAGCATTCAGAACACCTAAGTTTATGGGGGACACCTGAATCAAACCACCACATGCCCTGTGTTCCATTCTTTTTCTCTGCTTCCTTTTTGATTTTTTTTTTTCTGTTAAACTACATTTGCATGTTTTTTTTTTCATTTTTGGAGAGAGGGAGATACAAAGAGAGAGAGAGAGAGAATTGGCATGACAGGGCCTCCAGCCACTGCAATTGAACTCCAGAGACGTGCGCCTCCTTGTTCACATGTGTAACACTGCAGGCTTGTGTCACCTTGTGTGTCTGTTTTACATGGGATCTGGAGAGTCAAACACAGGTCCTTAGGCTTCGTAGGCAAGCTCCTTAACCGCTGAGCCATCTCTCTAGCTCTTTATTTACATTTCTAGTCCTGTCTTATGAGCTGATCTACTCTGAAATTGATCCAATAACTTTTTTTCAGAAATTTTTCAGATACTGAAAGGTACTGCTCTAGAGTGTCTTCTTAAGTTTTTTGGTTTTTTTTTTGCAGATTCTACGTCTGCATTAAAATACTCTGTTTTCTTCCTATGTCTCCATCTTTTTCCTGTTTATTTATTGCATTAACTATTTAACTTGGGTTTTTGTTGTTATCACTGAATAACACCAGCTGAGTAATTTGAGAAGAATAAAGGTTGAGTTACCTCATTGTTCTGGGGCTGGGGGACATCCAGGGACGTGGGACTGCATCTGGTGAGAGCTGGTTCCCTGCTGGGGACTCTGCAGTGTCCCTGAAGGGTACAAGGTATTATTATAGCAAGACAAAGTCAGGTTGCTTTCTTGTGTATTTCTCTCTGACTTCTATAAAGCTACCATATTGATTATTTTTCTTGATTCTGTGATAAGATACACAGTGGAAGGAAGGAAGGAAGGAAGGAAGGAAGGAAGGAAGGGAGGGAGGGAGGGAGGGAGGGAGGGAGGGAGGGAGGGAGGGAGGGAGGAAGGAAGGATGGGAAGGAGGGAAGGAAGGAAGGATGGATGGATGGATAGGAGGGAGGGAAGGAAGGACGGAGGAAGGAAGGATGGGAGGAAGGAAGGAGGGAGGGCAGGTGGGCTTGTTTTGGTGCACAGTTTGAAGGTACTGCCCACCGTAGGTACTGCCCACTGTGGCGGGGAAGGGTTGGCAACAAGAGTGGTTCTAGGTGTGATGTCAGAAGAGAGAGGAACTGGTCACATTGACTCTGTAGTTAGGAAGCAGAGAAACATGAATGCTGCTGGTTGGCTCACTTTCTCCCTTTTATTCAGTTTGGGACCTGAGACCACAGGATAGTGCCACCCACATTCAAAGCCGATTTTCTTCCTAGTTAAACCTCTCTAGAAACACCTTTGCAAACATGTCCAGAATGTGTGTCTCATAGGTGATTTTAAATCCAGTCAAGTTGACAATGAAAATTAGCCCGTCAATCAATGGAGGCGTCACCCTTACACCCTCATGCCATCCTGATTACCACTCAAAGGACCTACCTCCAAATACTACTGACTTGTGACTCTGAGGCTTAACCTTCCAATACATGAAAGATGGGGAGTACATTCAAGCCATGCATTCTGTCTCTGCCTTCCCCCAAATCATCTCCCTCTCATATGTAAAAAGACACTCATCCCATACCAATATCCCAAAGTCTTAACACATACTGACAGCAACTCAAAAACGCAAAGTCCAAAGTCCCACATAAATCCCGTGCAGAAACTCAAATGTGACTTAGGTTAATGTTACTCCCAACATGAGTGTGTGTAAACTCAAAAACTATCTACTTCTAAGATAAGCATAGGACAAGCCATGCCACAGGGGTGAGGCAGCAGGAAGATAAAAGTAACGGGCCCTTTGTAGGCCCAAAATCCAACAAAGCTGATAAATACAACAAAGTTTCCAGAATGATCTTCATTAACTCTTACTCCCTAGACACACTCTTGTGGAGGTTATACACCAAGGACCTGGGACAGCCCTCCTGGATTTTGTTACGTCTTTTTCCTCCTATAAGGAGAAAGGAGGTCCTTAGACATGGAAATATAATTAAATTTACAAGGCTTAGGAAGCTCAGAGGGTGAGTTACAAGATTTGGGCTGGAGAGATGGACTAGCAGTTAAGGCACTTGCCTGCGAAGCCTAAGGACCCATGTTGGACTCTCCAGATCCCACATTAGCCAGGTGAGGCAAGCACAAGGTTGCACATGCCCACTAGGTGGCGCAGGCATCTGAAGTTCGATTTCAGTGGCTGAGGCCCTGGTGCGCCAATTCTCTCTCTCTCAAAAAAAAAAAAAACATAAAAGTAAATAAAAATAGAGACTTAAAAAGGAAAAGGTCACAAGACTAATGAAGCTTATCTATCAGGTTATAGAAGCAGTAAAAAAAAATAAGAGGGAGAGGGGATTCTTTTTGATAGATCTGCCTATGAGTTAGGATGCTCCAAGGATGGAAGGGTGCTGTTTTTATGAATCATCGCCCACGCTGGGGTCAGCTTTTCAGTGATGCATCTGCCTTGCAGTCCCTGTGTCAGTAGCCCCTCACCCATGTTTCTATGAGTAACTTCGATAAACTTACTGGTTCATGAATAGGTTGCTTCCTCATTGCTAGGGAAAAAAAAAAAAAAAAAAACTTGACCAGAGCAGCTTAAGAGTTTATTTTCACTCACAGTTCCAGAGAGAAAAGCCTGGGGTGGTTGGGAAAGCAGGGGAGGAGCAGGTAGCCAGAAGGAGAAGGAAGGACAAGTGGGGTCATGGATCAAACATCTCAGGAAGGCTTGCCCCTCAGTGACTCACTTTCTTAAGCAAGGCTCCTAAATGTTCTACAGCCTTCTAGAACACTGCCCCTGACTGGGGACTAAGTATTCAAACACATGAACCTATATTGGGGGTATTTTTGCATTCAAACCACCACAGCCTGTTAATGTAGACTGAGGTTATTATTATTATTATTATTACTACTACTATTATTATTATTATTATTTTATGTATCCGTCCCTAGTGTCCTATGTGCGGTGAATAGATATTCATTCATACCTTTCCTGGAAAAATCACACAGCAATTTTCAATCCATACTTTATATCTCACAGGTTAGATAAGTCTATCTGTAGCTCTCCCAGAATGCATTGCACACTGGGGGGCTCTACAGCTGGGGGGCGTGGTGGTTGCCCCACTTCTCCAGCTCCAGAGGGCTTTGCCCTGGTGAGGATTCTTACAGAAGTTGCTGCCTACATTTCCACTTCACATTACCCCGCTGGGTGTGGGCATGGGGTTCTTTGCAAGACTTTCTCCGTCACAACAAGTACCGGGGTCCTAGGTTGAACCCTTAGGTTCCAACAGCTTGTATAATATTCCTATATGTCTGAGAAATTAACACCATCGGGATGCCACTGAGTTTTATGTCCTGTGCCTTTGTGCAGCGATGTGCTATGTCACACCTAGGCTGGCTGAGAAATACTGTACTGGAAGGTGGGGAATTGAAACACAGCGGAGCTCTGGGCAGTGAGTCCATGAATGGTAGCATGGTCACAATTGGGCCTCAAGTGAGACCACCACAATTCTTTTGAGGGTACGGAGAGATGGCTTAGCAGTTAAGGCGCTTGGTTGCAATGTCTAAGGACCCATGCTTGACTCTCCAGATCCCACATAAGCCAGACACCCAAAAATGAAGCAAGTACAAAGTCTCACATGCCCACTAGGTGGCGCAATCATCAAGTTCGATTGTAGTGGCTGAGGCCCTGGCATGCCAATTCTCTTTCCCTTTGTCTCTGTCTCTCTCTCTCTCTCAAATAAAAAATAAACATACAAAAATTCTTTTGATGCCTTTCTCCCATCATCTTGATGAATCTTTCTATCAGTAACAACCCCCTTTGCTGGCTCCTGCCTGAAATCACTCTTTCATTCTCTAGCACATAGCCACACTGAGAGTTTGCCAACAAAATCTTTCTGCTTTTATGTCTCCTCTGATTCTAAAGTTTGGTTGTTCAACATTTTCCTTCTTACAGGTTAATGCAAGCCGTTCATAGTAGCCATGAATTAGTCTGAAGGCTTTGCCACTGAGATATTTCTTCTAACGGCTACCCTCCTTCCCAATTCCTTGCTGTTACATTCTATATCCCATAAAGCATAGACGCGATCTGGCCACGTCTTTGTCAGCTTATAATGAGTGTGACCATACCATTCCCAGTATTTTGCTCCTCAGTTTTGTCCGAGGCCTCAACACAATGTTGAGATCTCATGAGAATTCTGATTGTAATCAATAATCTCTGAGAAATTCTATGCTTTATCTAATCTTTGATTCACACGTTTTAAGATTTAGCCTTAATGCAATAGAGGCTATTTTTTTTTTCTAGTTTTCTCATTGAAATTCTTCCAGACTCTTCCCAGAACCCAGTTCCAAAGGTAATTCTTCATCTTCAGGCAATAGCAACCCTACTTCTTAGAATACATACAGTTTTCTATCTCAGTCCATTTTCTTTGGCTCTTAATGAGTATCACATATTGAGCACTTTACAAAGAATAAAGATGAACCAGCAGCATACTGGGGGCGCACGCCTTTAGTCCCAGCAGTCGGAAGGCAGAGGTAGGAGGATCGCCATGAGTTCGAGGCCACCCTGAGACTCTATAGTGATTCCAGGTATGCCTGAGATAGAGTGAGACCCTACATTGAATCCCTCCCAAAAAATAAATAAAGACGATGTGGCTCATAATTCTGAAACCTGGGTAGTTCAAAATTGGGTGGTTCCAAGTGGTTAGGACCTTCTTGCTGGTGAAGGCCCTGCAGAATCCCAAGTCGACACAGAGAATGACAAGGTGAGACAGGACATCCCAGCCCAGGTGTCTCTCTTCCTCCTGTTCCCAAGCTACGGCCTCCTCATGATAGGAACTATCCTACGGCCTCATTTAACCTCAAATGCCTACCAAAGGTCTCACTTCCAAGTAGCATAACGGGGTTAAATTTCTGCCCACTTAAAATGTCACACCATGGATTCAATTTTGGCATAAGTTTTGGTAGACACTTTCAAAAACATGGCATTCATGTTACATGTGAATCACCTTGGGGGTCTCATTTATTTTACCTCTTTTGCCTTCTTATTGTGCTAATCACACTTTTCCGTTTTGTTTTGTTTTGAGTTTGGGTCTCACTCTAGCCCAGGCTGACTGGTAGGCTCAGGGTGGCCTTGAACTCATGGTGATCCTCCCACCTCTGCCTCCCAGGGGCTAGGATTCAAGGCGTGCACCGACAATGCCCAGCCACTAATCGCATTTTGGATGACACAATGTTCACATCATGTTGTCTTCCTGTGACAAGCATTGAATGTTGTTATAAAACTTATTGTCAGGGCTGGAGAGATGGCTTGGTGGTTAAGCGCTTGCCTGTGAAGCCTAAGGACCCTGGTTTGAGGCTCGATTCCCCAGGACCCATGTTATCCAGATGCACAAGGGGGCGCACACATCTGGAGTTCATTTGCAGTGGCTAGAGGCCCTGATGGGCCCATTCTCTCCCTCCCCCTCCCTCCCTCCTTCCCTCCCTCCCTCCCTCCCTCTCTCTCTCTCTCTCTCTCTCTCTCTCTCTCTCTCTCTCTCTCTCTCTCTGTGTCTCTCAAATAAATAAATAAGCAAAAAAACCTTATTGTCAGATCACTTAAATCATGTGGACACTAGCTTTAAGTATTGTCAGCCAGTTCCATTTTGTTTTCCACCAGCTTCTATGGTGCAAATTTTGGGGATTTGGAACCTAAAGGGTAGAGGGTTCACCAATGTCTTTGCAGTCTGACTTGCTCAAACTCTAACCTCTGTCTTTCCAGTACTACACAGTGTTCTTTGCTGGGTTCCTTAGAATTTTGTCCTAAAAGTTAACATCTTTATAGCCAAAGATCTGAGGGGAATTTCCAACCAGATTTTGGAGTTCCTATGGTGTAGTTCTCATCTCCGGGAGCCATCCCCTCCAATCTTACCAGTGTTGGTATGTTTGGAGCTCCTCAGCAGCAAGAGCCTCGCTGTCTGCTTGGACTTCATATCATTGAGCTGATGTCTGCAAGATGCGCTTGGTGAGATCAGACAAGAAATGATGAAGGTGCATTTTATCTTCTCTGCTCCATTCAAGTATTGCTACTGTGATGTAGTTGGTGTTCAGGGTCCATACTTATGTGTCTCCCATAGTTCTGAAATAGTTAAGTAAATAAGATTACCCCACTGATACCTTATAGCATGAATTCTTTCAAACTTTTATCAATAAGTCCTTTCATGTGAATAAATCTTGTCTTTAGTATACTGGCCAACCTAGCAACTACCTTCTGTTCTAAGTATGCTAAAGGGAAGATAGTTGAAGCTTACTGCCTTTGAGTTTTATTTCCAGCCAGTTGGCCCCTGCCAATATGATCGTTGACATCTTTCTGCATGGAAGGTTCTTTACAAGTTCAGTGACCCTCAGTCTATCCGAGATCGTAGGTACCTTGGTTTTCATTCTCCCAGACTTTTGCGGCGTTTCTCATTTATCATAATCACGTGCGTCTGTCATACTTTCAGGTAACTGAGGGAGACAATTTGAAAAGAGGAAAGATTTGTTTTGATTTAGACTTTTTATCATTGCAACAGCTACCTCAGGGCAAACAAGTTAAAAGGAGGAAAGATTTACTTTGGCTCTTAGTTTCAATGGAAGGTCAGCGGGATCTAGGACTTTGGCCCTGAGGAAAGGTTAGATATTGTCACAGTGGAACTGATGGTAACTATTCAGGGTTTGGTGGTCAGATGGTGACTAGGAGAGAAAGAGACAGAGAGAAAGGGAAAGGGGGAGTGGGAGGAGGGAGAAAAACAGAAACAGAGAGGCCTTGAGGCAAGGCATAGCCTTCAAGAGTATGTCCCCATTAACCTATTTTTTCAATTATACCCCACCACCTTCTAACAATACGTCCAAATTATGAGCACTCATGTGGCTTCCTCTAATGACTGGACTTACTAGTTGTGGACTAAGGAAGATATAAGCATTTGGTAGGAGCACTTCATTTCCAAAGCAACAATACAATGCTATTCTTCTTTAAAAATTTGTTTTGTTTATTTATTTGAGAAAGAGAGGGAGAGATATAGGCAGGTAGAGAGAGAGAAAATAGGTTTGCCAGAGCCTCCAGCCACTGCAAACAAGCTCCAGATGCATGTGCCCCCTCTAGCTTATGTGGATGCTGGGGAATCAATTCTGGATCATTTGGCTTTGCAGGCAAGCGCCTTAACCGCTAAGCCATCTCTCCAGCCCCATGCTGAGGGTTAGGAAGTGGAAAATCTGCGCAAGGTGGCAAAACAGGAATGAGCCCTGTTTTTGTGGGTGAGAGGGTCAGATTGAAGTGGGAGAGTCAGGAGGCTGAAAGGCTGCATGCTGGGGAGTTATAAAGCCAGGGGAAAGTGTGAAGCCTTCAGGGTGTGGGGAAATCCAGTCCATCATTGAAATCTGCCTGCCTTAAACAAGAAACCTTATCATCCCCATCAAACTTCTGGTGAACCCGGCTGCATTCACTAATGGTTTGGGCCGTGATCCTTTGGGGAGGACGATTTCACATTCAGACCAAAAGAGGAATGATCCAAGAGGTCCAGCATCAGGAGACAGCTGCGGCCGCAAGAACAGCGCACAGGAGTCTTGGACAGAGCTTTCAGAGACAGGGCTGGTGTTGCAGACAAGCTGCACCTTGCCGGGATGAACGTCCAAACCAGACACAGCTCACAGGAGGAAGGGACTTATTTTGAGCTTACAGGTCTGATTCAGGGGAGTCCCTTCAAGAATGGCAGAAGCAGCTCCCATTGATAAACCCAAGCAGAGAGAGAAAGTGCCTTCAGCCAGCAACCACCCCGAAGCAGCCAGAAGCCGGGACCTGTCCGTGGTAACACTGCTCTCCACCCCATGGAGCTAGAATTCAGGTCTTCCCCCACGCTCCTCTCCAGTGATAACCTCCTCCAGCCAGGTGGCTGGAGACACACGTTATAAGCTTTAATAAAACACCCTATTGGGAACATGCATTCAAACTACCACGGGGGGTGGGTGGGAGGGGAGGAGGATAAAGCATTTTGCATCAATAAATATGGGAAGAAGGGTGATCATTTAATTTCTAGATAATAGTTTCATTTGTTAATTGAACCAGATGTCTCCCATGAACTCATGTGTTTTGAATGCTTGGTTCTCAGCTGGTGGCAAATGGGGAGGTGGAGCCTTGCCGGAGAGGGTGTGTTGCTGAGGGCAGGCTTACAGCTGTTACAGCGCCGCCTGGTTCGCTCTCTTGCTGCGGTCTCCCAGCTTCTGTGGCGGCAGTGATATCCAGGCACTGCTCCCAGCCATGCTGCCCCCTGCTTCCTCTTGAGGCTAAAGGCCAAAATACTTCCCTCCCATCAGCTGCTTTTGGTCAATTGCCTAGTCCCAACAACAAGAAGGTAACTACAACATGGTCCACGTCCCATTTTAAAACCTCATCCAATGTGATATTCTTATTTTTTTTTTTTTCTGGTATCCTCCAGGTTTTTCAAGGGCACAATTGTGTCTCATCCATTTGTTTTGGTTTCTGTTTTTCCTGCCCCCACATATTGGCAACTAACACAATGAAGTGTACGTAGAGATGAGAAACTGATAGAAATCAGGTAAATCAATAAATTTAAACTATTTTATCGCCTTTAAAGCCAATAATTGACCAAATTGGCTTGACTTTTGAAGCATTAAAAAATAAAAATAAAATTGGGGCTGGAGTGATTGCTTAGTGGTTAAGGGCTTGCCTGCAAAGCCAAAGGACCCAGGTTTGATTCCCTAGGACCCATGTAAGCCAGGTGCACATAGTAGTACATATGTCTGGAGTTGGTTTGCAGCGCTGGAGGCCCTGGCGTGCACATTCTCTCTCCCTCCTTCTTTCTCTCTCTCTCAAATAAATAAAAAAAATTTAAAAACAAATAAAACTGCACTGGAGGGTGAGGAAATACCTTCAAATTGTCATGCCAGTCACAGAGGTTGGAGGAAACAACTCGATTGGCATTCTTAGATTTGTGACATGCTCCACAGAGAGCTTAGAGGTTTGGCAAAGCAGACTCCTCGGGGGGGCGGGGGGGGGGTTCACAGAGCTCCCCGGGCACCAGGTCTGTGGCGGGGACCAAGCCTGACCTCTTAGAGGATCTCCCATGCTGTTCCTTGCTATTCATTTGCCCCGCACCCATCAAGATAATTGAAATGACTTTGTGAAGTCTTGCAGGTTCTCTTCAGAGGACACGCGGCAAGAACACTTTGTTCTTGGGATACCTAAAAATAACCTTGCCCCCAGCACAGCTAGGAGGAAGACACATCCTCAACCCTGCCACCTGTCTAGTGTGACTTCTGGAACACTGTGTCGGCTCCTGTCTCTTTGTATTTCAGCTTCTTATAAATGTGTTCATGGCAACTTGCACATTCTGCAAACTCTACCTCTGCCATACAACTACTTGTTTTTAGAGAGAGCAAGATGGAGAGAGAGAGAGAATGGGTGTCACTTTGTGCATCTGGTTCTATGCAGGTATTGGGCAATCAAACACAGGCCAGCAGGCTTTGCAAGCAAGTACCTTTAACCATGGAGCCATCTCTCCAGGCCTTGTCCTTGAACTCTTAAGGAAAGGTGAGGCCACGGAAGGAAAAAGGAGAGCTAGAAAACCTGGCTGGACTGAAGCTCACTCGCACAGACAAGCATTAGAAACTTCTGCAGCTCGGGTAACCCTAGCAATTTTCAGTAGGAGTTCTTCACGGCCATAAAGCATAGTCACTATACTTCAGAGGGTGATGCCATCCTATATGACTTCCCAGTGAGCACTTATGAGCACCACTGAATTCTTGGAGATTCTTCCCCATCTGTTAAAATCTTATTCATCTACACAGGACCGGCTGAGTGTTCTTCACAAACAACTGATCTCAGTTCCAAGAGAAGCAGGAGCGCTGTACTCAGACCTCACTTAGACCAATCAAAATTCATCTCTAGAGGATGGGGAGGGGACCTTGCCACAGAAGGCAGGCTATGAGTCGGCCAGGGTTGCCATGACAAAGTACACAGACAAGGTGGCTTAAACAACAGGAAGAGTTAGTAATCTAAGATCAAGGTGTCAGTAGATTTGATCTCCTGGGAGGACTCTCTCCCTGGCTCGTACGTGGTCACCTTCTCACTGGGTCCTCACACAGCTCTTCCCCAGTCTGTGTTACTTGTGTCTTGGTCTTTCATTCTTATAAAGATTAAGTCCTGGGCTAGAGAGATGTCTTAGCCTTTAAGGCTCTTGCCTGCAAAGCCTAAGGACCCAGGTTTGATTCTCCAGCCAGATGCACATGGTGGGCGCATGTGTCTGGAGTTCGTATGCAGTGGCTAGAGACCCTGGTGCACCCATTCTCACTCTTTCTTTTTCTCTCTCTCCCTCTCTCTGTCTCAAATATATAAAAATAAATCTTAAAAGAAAGATTAAGTCCTTCCAAGATGACCTCCTTTTGCCTTAATTAGCTCTTTGAAGGCCCACTCTCCCACATTCCTAAGTACCTGAGGTTAGAACTTCATTCTTTGTGTGAACCTGGGGAATGCAGCGGAGATCAAATATCATGCATGAGTTAGAAGAATTGCTTTAGAGAAGCTCTGAACCACGTTAAGGCATGGTACACTTGCTGAATCTTCCATAGTTTTGCTTACAGCAGGCCAGGTCTGAAGGCAGCTTCTATTTGAAATCAAGAGTTCTGACAAGCAAGTCAGAAGAGAAGGAATGTAGAATATTGAAAACATTCTGAATTTGTCCATGGTCAAACTAACATTCCAGATTGATAGCTATGTAAATTCTGCTGAGTAATTCAATCAGTAGAAGTCTGACTTTTCTTAGTGAGCAATAGGGACAGTATCTCATAGGTTAAAAGTTTTTAAGATTAATTTTGTGTACATGTACACACACACACACACACACACACACACACACACACACCAGAGTCTCATATCTCTGCACATGAATGCCTGTCCAGCTTTATGGGGATGGCTGGGGAATTAAACCCCTGAGACAGGCTTTGCAAGCAAGAACATTTAACAGTTGAGCCATCTTCTCAACCCACCAATAGTTTTTTTTTTAAATAGGTAACAGTGTTAACATTTGAAATGATTAATATGGTGACAGGTGGCAGCCCTCATATATTTCCAATACAGGATTCTAGTTCTTCTGTCATTTATTAGTCGTCCATTTGTATTAGTTGTCCCCTGCTGTTGTAAGAAATTGTCGCAAGCCTAGTGGCAGAAAAGAAGACTGATTTATTAGGCCATAGTTCTGGAAATTGACATTGTTATTAAATCTTTGTGTGTATGTATGATGTGTGTGCATCCCGGTACACATGTGCCCATTGGGTTTACAGACAAATGTCTTAACCACTAAGCTACCTCTTCAGTCCCTGATTTCCTTCTATAATGTTTGTCCAATTTATATTTTTAAAAATTTCATGGGCTGGAGAGATGGCTTAGCGGTTAAGCACTTGCCTGTGAAGCCTAAGGACCCAGGTTGGAGGCTCGGTTCCCCAGGTCCCACGTTAGCCGGATGCACAAGAGGGCGCACGCGTCTGGAGTTTGTTTGCAGAGGTTGGAAGCCCTGGCGCGCCCATTCTCTCTCTCTCCCTCTATCTGTCTTTCTCTCTGTGTCTGTCACTCTCAAATAAATAAATAAATAAATAAATAAATAAATAAATAAATAAATAAATAAATAAAAATTTAAAAATTTCATGAAGGGGGCTGGAGAGATGGCTTAGCAGTTAAGGCATTTGCCTGCAAAGCCAAGAAACCTCAGTTCAATTCCCCAGTACACAAGTAAGCCAGATGCACAAGGTGGTGCAAGCAGCCAGAGTTCATTTGCAGTTGCTGGAGGTCCTGGCATGCCCATTCTCTCTCTCTCTCAACCTCTCTCTCTCTCTCTTTCTGTCTCTCTCATTCTCTCACTCTCAAATAAATAAACAAATAAATAAATAAAAATTTTAAAATACATTTTAAAAAATCTCATGAAGCCGGGCATGGTGGCACATGCCTTTAATCCCAGCACTTGGGAGGCAGAGGTAGAAGGATTACCGTGTGTTTGAGGCCACCCTGAGACTACATAGTGAATTCCAGATCAGCCTGGGCCACAGTGAGACCCTTCCTTGAAAAACCAACAAACAAAATTTTAAAAATCTCATGATGCTGGGCATGGTGGCGCACTCCTTTAATCCCAGCACTAGGGAGACAGAGGCAGGAGGATTGCCATGAATTCAAGGCCACCCTGAGATTACATAGTGAATTCCAGGTCAGCCTGGGCTAGAGCAAGACCCTACCTCGAAAAACCAAGAAATAATAAATAAATAAATTAAAAATAATCACATGAATACTTTTCTATGTTTTTAAAAAAACACAGAGCCCTTCACAAATCTGTTGTAATCCTTGCCTAAGGGCCATGTCAATCTTTCTGCATAGTCCTAACTTCAAGATCCACATTGCTGAAATAAATGAACGCTTTTCGCATCTTTAAAAAAAAAACAACTTTCAGTAATATTGCTAAGTCTACCTACAACTTATTTACCTATGTTACAACTTTATTAATAATCTCATTATTTTAATGTATATTTTTATTTGTTTTTTAAATGAAATTAACAGTTAATCTTTTAGTATTGAAGATTTGTTTTACTATTTTTCCATAAAATAGTTTCTAGACGTGAACTTGGGTGGGAAAACTCGCAACTATTAAGGAGTACATACGGAAATGGGCTTCTGGGTCCAGGTCACAGAATCATCCCAGGCTACTTCCTTGGTTGTGAGAATAGCTGTGAAAAGCTCAACCTCACGGCAGGCTGATGGCTTGCTGAGCAAGCATGAGCCTGGACCTTCAGCAGCCACTCAAAAGGCAAGTATGGGGCTGGAGAGATTGCTCAGTGGTTAAGGTGCTTGCCTGTGAAGCCTAAGGACCCATGTTTGAGTTTCCAGATCCCACATTAGCCAGACACACAAAGGTGAGGAAAGTGTGAGGTCTCTCATGTCCACTAGGTGGCGAAAGCATCTGGAGTTTGAATGCAGTGGCTGAGGTCTTCATGTTCTCTCTTTTTGTCTTCCTCTCTCTCCCTCTCCCTAAAATAAAAAGGAATAAATTAAAAAGAATTTTATAGGCAGGTATGGCATTACACGCACCTGTAATCCCAGCACTGGGGATGCCAAGAGGCTGATCCCTGAGGCTTGCTGGCTGATTAGACTAGATGAATTGTGACAGACTCTGTTTCAAAAATAGGATGGAGGGGGCTGGAGAGATGGCTTAGTGGTTAAGACACTTGCCTGCAAAGCCAAAGGACCCAGGTTCGATTCCTCAGGACCCATGCAAGCCAGATGTACAAGGAGGTTCATACGTCTAGAGTTCATTTGCAGTGGCTAGAGGCCCTAGTGCACAAATTCTCTCTCTCTCTCTCCCGGCCTATTTCTCTCTCTCTCAAATAAATAAAACACATTATATATATGGTGGAGAGTGATGGAGAAAAACACTTAGTACTCACCTTTTGCCTCTACACTCACACGCATCAGTACACACACACATGGATACCTATACATGTGAATACATACACACACACAACACCCACACACATATACACATGCACACACTTCCTCTAGGGAGATGCTTCCAGAGCGGAGGTGATCTTCCACGTTGGAGTTGACATCCCTGGAGTTGTTCAGCAACTTAGGCAACTTAGCTGTCTGTAGGCTCCTGGGAGAAGTCACCCTGCAAGGTGCTGTTCCTTCCATACATTGGGAGGGTCACTGCTCAGTTTAAGGGAGGGCTTCTCACTACAGGAATCTAACACGTGAATGCGAATATGATTTAAAAGGACACCGCTGTTCTGCAATTCAAAATAGCAAAATATTAGGCCGGGCATGATGGCGCACGCCTTTCATCCCAGCACTCGGGAGGCAGAGGTAGGAGGATCGCCGTGAGTTCGAGGCCAGCCTGAGACTCCATAGTGAATTCCAGGACAGCCTGAGCTAGAGTGAAACCCTACCTCGAAAAACCAAAATAAATAAATAAATAAAAAGCAAAATACAAGACTTTGACATTCAGGTCAATGAGGGGGACTTGAATGTGTCCTAGTATTGATATTACCATGTATTACGAAGTTGCAGGTGAGAAGCCACATTGGCTCACTCTACACACTACCCAGAGTTCTTCACCACAGCTGCCAGGGCTTTATAAACTTTAAAAAAAAAAATTTGTTTATTTTTATTTATTCATTTGAGAGGGACAGACAGAGAAAGAGGCAGATAGAGAGAGAGAGAGAGAGAGAGAGAGAGAGAGAGAGAGAGAGAATGGGCACGCCAGGGCCTCCAGCCACTGCAAACGAACTCCAATGCATGCGCCCCCTTGTGCATCTGGCTAACGTGGGTCCTGGGGAATCGAGCCTCGAACCGGGGTCCTTAGGCTTCACAGGCAAGACTTAACTGCTAAGCCATCTCTCCAGCCCTATAAACTTTGTTTTGAGGTAAGCCTTGTTTGTGTGTGTGTGTGTGTGTCTGTGGGGGGTTGGAGATAGAAAATTGGCATGCCAAGGCCTCCAGCCACTGTAATCGGACTCCAGATGCATGCACCACCTTGTGCACATGTGCGACCTTCTGTTACCTTGTGCATCTGGCTTACATGGGACCTGAAGAGTCGAACATGAGTCCTTAGGCTTGGCAGACAAGTGCCTTAACTGCTGAGCCATCCCTCCAGCCCTTTGATGAACTTTTGAAGACATACCTCTGGCACAGAAATGTACAGAGCTGGCATATCCTACTGTAGGGAGGCAGAGAAATACCCCAAAACTAGAGATTGTTCCTTTTCCCTCATGACTCATAAATTCTCCAGAAAATAGATAATTTGATATGTGCTTCCTATTCCTCTGGGGCTATGGCAGAAGCGACCACTATTTTGATGTATAGTAATGACGGCCTAGGGAGCTTGTTACAACGTTGATTTCTGGGCTTCACGCCCATATATTCTGGTTCAGTAGTTCTGGAAGGGGTTCAAGATTTACGTTTTAAACAAGCTTCCCAGATGACACTTGGAAGTGTTCCATGGGCCAAATGTTGAGAAACATTGCCATGGGAATAGATGACACAGTTGTACAAGGAACTCTGAAGAGCTCTTGCAGTCAGTCCCCTCACACTAAGCTCAGGGGGGAAATGGGCTGTGACACTTTATTTTTAGTATTCTCCCGGAAAGTTTTGGCCAAGGTTGTTCCAAGACAAAGGGCTACTACTTCTTTATGGATTCGGGCTTTTATTTTTCCCCTCCCAAGTTTAACTATGGACTTCTTTGGCAAGGATATTTCCTTTTTGTTGGTATTTTTTTTTTTCTTTAACATGGAAGAAACATCTGGCACTCTAGCGTGTAGTCCAGTAGTTTTGGACTAAGCAGAGTTCAGTACAGGTTGTGGGCTGGTGCCCAGTCATTACAGCTGGAGAAGAGAGTTCCACTGGGTTCGAATTGCTCACAGTGTTTTGTGGCCGCAACCTGGCCGTTCATCAGCACCGGGCAGCCCAGCGTAATTCCTCTTTTCCACTCTGGGCTGTGATTCTCGTGGATTCTTTATGGTCAAAATGGTAGCCAAAGACAGAATTGTTGATTCACTGTTAATTTATTTCAGCTAGAAAGACTTTCACAGCAGCACCTCCCGTGTGTGTGTGTGTGTGTGTGTGTGTGTGTGTGTGTGTGGTGTGTATGAAGTGTTTCTTTTTCACCTATCTGTTGTATGAATTTCCTTTTTTTTTGCTGTTTGGAGCAGGGTCTCCCTCTAGCCCAGGCTGGCCTTGAACTCACTGTGATCCTCTCACCTCCGCCTCTGTGGTGCTGGAATTAAAGGCATGGCCACCACACCAGCTCTTGTATGACTTTGCTCACACTGCCACCAAACAACCACAACAAAAGCATTCCACTTTAATACTAGTTGGCATGCATATTTCTTGTTACTAGAAATCACAATAATGCACATAGCAAACCAAAAAGCTACTTTATGCAAAATGCCAAAATAGGGGCTGGAGAGATGGTTTAGTGGTTAAGGCATTTGCCTGTAAAGCCAAAGGACAACCATTCGATTCCCCAGGACCCACATAAGCCAGATGCACAAGGTGGCGAATGTTTATGGAGTTCATTTGCAGTGGCTGGAGGCCCTGGCTCTTTGTTTCTTTCTCTCTCTCAAATAAGTAAATAAAATATAGTTTTTTAAAAATGCCAAAATGGATGTGAAGTGTCTCAATTATGTGCAGATAATGGCTAAATAAAAGTTGCATAGATTTTAGAGACAGGGTCTCATGTGCTCCCTCCACCCCCGCCGGCCTTCTAATCCTTCTGTCTCCCCCTCCCACATACTAGGATTACAGGCGTGGGTTTTATGTGGAGTAAGGTATTAAACTCAGGCCTCTGAGCATTGTAGGGAGGCACCTCACCCACTGAGCTACCTCTCCAGAACTGGCATATTAAGCCTTAATTAACCTAGTAGATATCTTATATTTTTCATATTTTGATTGTTTTTAGACAAGATCAAATAAAACGAATCGAGGATAAATTATCAGAGTGTATTTTTAAATTTGAGCTGTGATATCATTTAGCTTAGGGATTAAAGCTTTTGACAGATAAGCTCAAGGTGGATATCGCTTCTCTAGAGATAAATAAGAGGCAACTACATTATAAACTGTTCTGTGGAATCTCATTTTATTACATGTTGCATGGCTGACTGTTAAGAACTTCATACAGAGAAGATACAGAAATAGCCGAGTTGGTCTTTAATCTTTGACATACATCCTGTGCTTAGATTGGCACTGGAAGCAAGTTTGGAAGCATCACATTATACAATGGATACAGCCTGGAAAATATATTCGCATATTGAATTTTTATTAAAAAATCATATGCTAGTTTTCTGGAGGTTTATTTTATTTATTTTATTTTTTCTTGTTGTTGTTTTGAGGTAGGGTCTCACTCTAGCCCAGAAGAACCTGGAATTCACTGTGTAGTCTTAGGCTGGCCATGAACTCATAGTGATCATTCTCCAGGGTACTGGGATTAAAGGTGTGCACCACCATGCCCTGGCTAGAAGTTTAATATTTATTTATTTATTTAGAGAGTGAGGAAGAGGTAGATACACCTATATCTATCTATCATCTATCTACCTATCAACTTATCTATCTATCTATCTATCTATCTATCTATCTATCTATCTATGGAGAGAGAGAGAGAGAGAGAGAGAGAGAGAGAGAGAGAGAGAGAGAGAGAGAGAGAGAATGAGGATGGGTATGCCAGGACCTCTATCTACTGCAAATGAACTCCAGATGCATACACTATCATGTGCATCTGACTTACGTGGGTACTGGGAAATCGAACCTGGGTCCTTTGGCTTTGCCAGCAAGCACCTTAACTGCTAAGCTATCTCTCCAGCCCTGGAGGTTTTCTTTTTAAAGGGGATCACCCAGTGATCCTTTTAAAGTAAAGTCAGAAATTCTTATAAAACCAAGTCTTTCTATCTTTTCAGTTTTTATATTAGCTTACAAGGTAGCAAGTTTCTCTATGCCATTTTCATGCAGGCATCTATGCATGCCAGTGAGAGGAGACCATAATACTGCCATCAACAGACTTTCCCTGGAAAGCTGGGTGCAGTGCCTCACATCTGTAATCTCACCGTCAGTCAGAAGGCCGAGGCAGGAGAAGTTCTGTGAGCTTGAGGTCTGCCTGGGTTGCACTGAGAGTTTCAGTACTGGTAGATTCTGCCCTTCCTCCCTGGCAAATGCAGACCTGCTTTCAAAACCTACCAATGTTTTATTATTTTGCTTTTGAACTGGGAGGACTATGTGCCATGGTATCCAAGAACACTTCACATTTCAAGCTATGAGAGTGATATAAAGAATCAAAACTAGTCTGGAGAGATGGCTCAGTGGTGAAGACGCATGTCTGTGAAGCCTAAGGACCCTAGTTTGATTCTCCAGGTCCCACGTAAACCAGATGCACATGGTGGCGCATGCATCTGGAGTTCATTTGCAGTGGCTAGAGGCCCTGGCATGCCCATTCTCACTCTCTCTCTCTCTCCCTCTAATAAATAAATAAAAAATAAAATTTTTAAAAAAAGAATCACCGGGCATGGTGGCACAAGCCTTTAACCCCAGCACTTGGGAGGCAGAGGTAGGAGGATCACTGTGAGTTTGAGACCACCCTAAGACTACATAGTGAATTTTAGGTCAGCCTGAGCTAGAGTGAGACCCTACCTCAAAAAACAAAACAAAAAGAATCAATACTGAACCAATAATAATGCATTCTAAGATAGCATCATTCAATACAGTAATGACTAAACCCACATGGTTACTGAGCACTTGACATATCACAAAACATTATGAGCTATCTCATGGACAATTAGTATTTATATTTTTCAGATGTTGCCCTAATATCGTGTTAGTTGTAGGTCAAATAAATTATATTTAAATGAGGGGACTGGAGAGATTGCTCAGTGGTTAAGGTACTTGCCTGCAAAGCCTAATGATCTGAATTCAATTCCCTAGTACCTGTGGAAGGCCAGATGCACAAAGTGGCACATACATTTGGAGTTCAGGGAAGTGAGTAGAAGCCCTGATGCTCCCATTCTGTCCCTCTTCTACCTTTCTCTGCTTGCAAATAAATAAAATAATTTAAAGCCAGGCATGGCGGTGCATGACTTTAATCTTAGTACTTAAGAGGCTGAGATAAGTGGGTTGCTGTGACCGGTAAAGAAAAATGAAGTTATGAAGTTTGCAGGAAAATGGATGGATCTGGAAAGGATTATACTAAGTGAGGTAACCCAGGCCCAGAAAGCCAAGTGTCACATGGTCTCTCTCATATGTGGATCCTAGCTACAGATGACTGGGCTTCTGTGTGAGAAGGAAAAAACTGACCAGCAGAGGCCAGTAAACTAGAAAAGAGATCGAAAGGGAAGTGAAAGGAAGGGAGGGGGTACTTAATAGGATGGTATTGTATATATGTAAGTAGAAGAATAGATTAATGGGGGTGAAAAGGCCCAAAATGAGACCTGGGGAAGAGATTGAATAAAGGAAAGTTGGAGGGACAGCTAATCAAAATCTAAGAGGATATAAATAAGACATATGTAATCCTACTTTTTTGGACAATGGAACACTCAGGAGCCATAGATTGTTGCTAGAAAATTTTCAGTTCCAGGGATGGGATATCTTCCAGTAAGTTGTTGGACAAGGAGATCCCTGATGCCCCTAAAACATTATAGGCCATTGCCAAGGCCCTTGCTTTCCCTCCAGGAATAGATGGCAAGACCCTCTTGCTGAAGACTGCATATACTTGGGCTGCAAGGCCACTGAGAAATCTTGCTCAATTTGAGCTGATAACCTCCTCCATGTATACCAGCTGACAGAAAGCTGGAAGAAGCCATTCTGTATGCAGTTCAATGGGAGAAAGAGAAATCACCAGTGAAGATACTCAACAGTGGACACTGCAAGCCTTATAATTGGCCAGCCAGGCCAAATGAGCCAACGGGTGCAATAATGACACATCTGTTATGGGGAAAAACAACTGCCCTCTAATTGGACTGGAGGCCCACTCCATGGGAAGGGAATACATCCCTGATACTGAAAACTTAAAACGGGTAGTCATGAGCCCTAGGGGTATAACATCTGCTGTTGTCTGGCCAAATGTAAAACTATGCTTATCAAACTGCCCAGTAAGCACTTCTATTAATGTTCACACCCTTATATTAATGCTACTCTCACTTTTGGTTGAGAATCTTCTCTTTTCAGATGGCAGTGACCTTGGGATGCCTCAGAAGGTATTATGGTGATGGAAAGAAATGACTGCAGTGCTCAGTACTGCAAAATCTGTATCACACCTTCCAAGGCTCAGGGTATAATGTGGAAGAGGTGGTGGAAAGAATGTAAGAGCCAAAGGAAGGGCAGGACTCCATACAACATGCTCCCTCCAGACACAAAATGGCCTGGATATCCATGGCCTCACAGTGCCTGACACTACCTGCATAAGACCATCATAAGAGGAGAAAAAGATCAAGACATCAAAAGTAAAAGAGAGACTGTTTGAGATGGAGAGGGGGTATTATGGAGAGTGGAGTTTCAAAGGGGTAAATGAGAGGAGGGATGGTGTTACCATGGGGTATTTTTAATAAACATGGTAGTCGTTAATTAAAGAAAAAAAAAGAGGATTGCTGTGAGTTCAAGGCCAACCTGAGACTACATAGCGAATTCCAGGTTAACTTGGGCTAGAGTGGAACCCAACCTCAAAAACTAAGTATATATTTTAAAATAAATTCCATGTGTTCCTTTTAACCTTCAATGTAGACTTTAATTTAAATTACTTGTGTTGGCTCACATTGTAATTAATTTATTATTGTTATTTTAAATTTATTTTAGTTTTTAGAAAGTTATACTCATATCCCATGTTGCCCATCGCCATTCCATTGAGGGCTCTTTCTTAGTGTGGTTATAGGTATTCACTACAGGGACATGAAAGGTTTCCATCTCTGTTGTAGGGGAGAGATCAGACCTTGGGATATTCCTACCCACTCTGTGGCTCTTACAATCTTCCTCTCCCCTCTTCTTGAATGGTTGCTGAGCCTTGGTGGGCATGTTAGCAGTTCTGATATAGTGTTGTGTTCTCTGCTGCTTCTGGATTTCTGTTTGATATGTTTTCATTAACCACAATATCTGTCACTATTTCCATGGAGCTGGTTGTCAGGCTAGCAGTGAGAACAGTACTCACATCAGTGCTTCCTTTGCAATTTCTGCCCCAGCAGATGTGATAGAGAGATGACCCGTTTGGTCAGATATCTTTTCTTGTCATATTAACGCATCTTGGATCTCCCCAGCAATCTCTGCCATCTGTAAAATCAAAGAGATTCTCCAAGCACAAGTGAGAGCAGCTTGGATTAAAGGGTATATGCATAGCTTATTTGAGAGACTTTTGGGGGGTATAAGCCCAGTCTTCTTAGCCAAAGAGCAGTGGGGGCTTCTCTCTGGATTCTACAGGTTTCCTATCCATGGGATTCTGACTTGGCTCCAAGGACCAGGTATGAGTTCTCTTCCAGTGAGGAGGCCTCATGTCCAATCTGAGAACAACTCATCATTTGTGTTTTTATTGGGCAACCCAACTCTGGAGGGATAGCAACAAGTGGTTCCCCTGAGCCATGCTAAGGAAAGGGAATTCTCCATGACTGGCCTTAGTCATGGAGAGTCAGGCTGGGGAGACAGCTCAGTCAGTAAAGTGTTCGCCTTGCAAGGATAGGAAGACCTGGGTTTGATTTCCAGAACCTACATGAAGACAAAACAAAGCAAAAGACATGCATGGTGGTGCATGTGTGCAATCCCAGTGTTAGAATTACAGACAGGAGGATCTTTCAGGCTTGCTGGTCAGCCAGAATAGCCTATTTGGCAGGTTCTAAGCCAATGAGAGACTCTGCCTTTAATAAGGTGGAGGGTGCTCAAGGAATAATACCAGAGGTTGTTCTCTGGCCTCTCTCTGTGTCTACACACACAAACACATACACACATACACCTTCGTGATATTATCTTGAATGTCTTAATTTTCTGTTGCTATACTGTAATATCTGATGCTACATGTGGCATAAAGAAAAAAAATGTTTAGTTCATGAGTTTTTAAAATTTATTTATTAAAGCATGCACACGAGAGAGAATGGGTGCACACCAGGGCCTCTAGCCACTGGGAATAAAGTCCAGACACGTGCGCCACCATGTGCATCTGGCTTACATGGGACCTGGAGAATTGAACCTTGGTCTTTAGGCTTTGCAGGCAAGCACCTTAACCCCTAAGCCATCTCTCCAGCCCACCTCATGGTTTTTGAAGCTAAGATCGAGTGGCTCTATCTGTTCAGTATCAGCAGCATAGTGGGAGGATGTACAAGATGGGAAGCAAGGGAGAGTTGGGGTCTGGGTTCTTTCTTTCTATGATAACTCATTCTTTTTTTTTAAATATTTTGTGTATTTTTATTTATTTATTTGAGAGTGACAGAGAGAGAAAGAGGCAGTTAGAGAGAGAGAGAGAATGGGTGCGCCAGGGCCTCCAGCCACTGCAAACAAACTCCAGACATGTGCGCCCCCTTGTGCATCTGGCTAACGTGGGTCCTGGGGAACTGAGCCTTGAACCAGGATCCTTAGGCTTCACAGGCAAGCGCTTAACCACTAAGCCATCTCTCCAGCCCTGATGACTCATTCTTGAAAGCACTCAGAATCCTGGAGATGCATGCCAATCTCTCCCCAGGGCTTTCCCTTGGTGATCTAATGATGTTCCTCAAAGCTCCACCTTTTCATGGTTCTACCGTCTCTCAGCATTACCATAGTGGGACCAAGCCCCCAGCTATGAACCCGTGGGAGATATGCTCCAGCCTTATCCAAACCTTGATGGAGAGTCTTTGAGGATAGGCTGAAAGCATTATCTCCCAAGTATACTTCAAGGGCACCAGTCTGTGAGATGACCCACTAGGGTCAATCAAGTGTCACCAATACTATATTAACTAACACCCTCTCTCTCGGATTCACAGCATTTATATTGAAAGCCTAAAAGCCATGCTGAAATAAAACATGCTTTACTTGAGAGAATCCAGGCTTCTAAATTAAATTGTAAAAGGTCCCTTCCACTCATTTTACTGTTACATAGTAGTGCCTATAAATTCAAGAAAGTCTCCTTGGGAAGTGCTGGTGATTAGGCCCATTCTCTTTTGCCTGGGGTAGGGTCTATAGACAATACAAGGAAAGCAAGATGCGCTTGTGTAACCGGAATGCCAGAGTTCCTGACTGCCTCTCACTTCAGATGCCACTGAGCACAAACAGGAACTGAATCTCAAAGCTATGCATCTTTCAGAGAGCCAGCGGCAGGAGAAGACAGTGGATGATTACCCTAAGGATGGTATTCTCAAAGTTGAAATTCAGTTGAAAGCCAAGGAAGCTTATTCAGCAAAGCAAAACAAAGAAAACCATCTAAGTAGACATGGGAGTAAGCTTCCTGTTTGAGGGAGAAGGATGCACAGAGTGGGGTTCTTCATTGTGGATGTTTTACAAATATTTTATTTATTTACTTGAGAGAGAGAGAGAGAATGGGCACACCAGGGTCTCTAGTCACTGCAAAGAACTCTAGATGCATGTGCTACCTTGGGCATTTGACCTACATGGGTCCTGGGGAATTGAACCTGGGACCTTAGGCTTTGCAGACAAGCGCCTTAACCACTAAGCCATCTCTCCAGCCCCCAGTGTGGATTGAGACGTGTGGTGTCATACAGCAAATTTCTCTGAATTGGAAGCAGTAAGCAGCTAGGGCCATCTTTATCCAAAGCAGTTGGGAATAATCATGAAGTCTTGTGATTGGGCCTGTTAACATTGGCCAGTAAAAGGAAGGTCCTGAAGAAGGTCAACAGACACTCACCTGAGATCTCATGGGATGCCCCTGTGCCAGCTGCAAGCACAAATACACCACTTTGTGTCCCCAGGGGGACATAGAAGACCAAGGGGCTGTGAGCGCCACTCAGTGGCCATGGAGTGGTCATCATCCACAGTGGGATAAGAGTTCCAGTTAGGGCTGCTTTGGGGGTTGTCTTGCCCCTGGGACTCCTCACCCGGCTCTGCCATTAACCCCAATAAACTCACTGGTTCACCGGATCTGGTTTTGGATCAGTCATGTTTGGCTCTGTCATCTGTGACCTATCCGGGGTGAATAGATGAGTATTCGCATCTCCAGCGGTCGGGGGAGAATTGGCTCAGCAGGCGACATATTGAGGCAGTAAAGTGACCATGTTTTCCTCTCCCAAATCATGGTGGATCTGGTTTCCCTTTTAGGGCATTTCCTCCCCAAAAATCCGCTAGAAAATCCCACATAGGGAGGGCATGAAAACTATAATATAAAATGATATGCTAATAACGCCAGCTCTCTCGAAGCTCTGCGGTCTCTGTTAGTGCACTCGTGGGGGGAGCGGCCTGTGGCCGAAGTTTCTGCTGCAGCAGGGCCAACCTTACTGACGTGTCAACGAAGACTCACCACAAAGGCCATGTCGGCCACCAAGAGACATAGCAACTGAGATGTTTCCGGTCGATGGCTTATGCATGCATCCTTCCTTTCTCAAAACACCTCCAAAGCTTTTCCTTCCCGGGCTGGAGAAGCTGGCTTAGCGGTTAAGGCGTTTGCCTGTGGAAGCCTAGGGACCCCGGTTCGATTCCCCAGGACCCACATAAGCCAGATGCACAAGGGGGCGTATGCATCTTGAGTTTGTTTGCAGTGGCTAGAGGCCCTGGCACGCCCATTGTCTTTCTCTCTATCTGCTTCTTCCTCTCTCTCTCTCAAATAAATAAATAAAAATTAAAAAAAAAAAATCAGATTTTCCTTGCCTTTCCCAGGTGACCCAAAACTCTGCTGGTTAGCTGTGTTTGTCTAATCGACCATGTTCTTTTAAAATTCCCTAACATGGGCTGGAGAGATGGCTTAGCGGTTAAGCGCTTGCCTGTGAAGCCCTAAGGACCCCGGTTCGAGGCTCGATTTCATCAGGAGTTAACCTGCTCATTGCCTGAAAAATTATCCTTCATAGAGCCGGGTGTGGTGGCGCACGCCTTTAATCCCAGCTCTTGGGAGGCAGAGGTAGGAGGATCACCATGAGTTCGAGGCTACTCTGAGACTGCATAGTGAATTCTAAGTCAGCCTGGACTAGAGTGAGGCCTTACCTCGAAAAAAAAACAAAACAAAACAACAACAACAAAATTATCCTTCATAGAGAAGCTTAAAAGTTTTCTTTTTACATAAGACATGCACAGCCATATACAGGCAAATAGTTCAAGCTGTTTTCAGAGAGGGGGAAAAATTAAATTTCGTTTTGGATTTACAACAAAATAATCATATGTTCTTATAGGAGAGAAACAAAGAGAATTTAAATGAAACTATATATATATATGTAATTTTATTATTATTATTTTTGTTTATTTGAGAGCGACAGACACAGAGAGAAAGACAGGTGGGGGGGGGGAGAGAGAGAGAGAGAGAGAGAGAGAGAGAGAGAGAGAGAGAGAGAGAGAGAATGGGCGCGCCAGGGCCTCCAGCCACTGCAAACGAACTCCAGACGCATGCGACCCCTTGTGCATCTGGCTAACGTGGGTCCTGGGGAATTGAGCCTGGAACCAGGGTCCTTAGGCTTCTCAGGCAAGCGCTTAACCACTAAGCCATCTCGCCAGCCCTTTTTTTTTTCTTTCTTTTGAGGTAGGGTAGCTCAGCTCAGGCTGACCTGGAATTCACTATGTATTCTCAGGGTGGCATCGAACTCACAGTAATCCTCCTACCTCTGCCTCCTGAGTGCTGGGATTAAAGGCATGCACCACAACGCCCGGGGAAATGAAACCATATTTTAAGATATGATATTAATGAAGATGGAAAAGACGTCAAATGAAAACCCATGCTGAGATGTTGAACATTTCACACAGTTCTCAGGAAGGCTTGCGCATCTGATCGGCTTCCCAGCAAGTCCTGACTAGGATAAGCATCCTCTCCATGTCAAGCTGGGTGGGGACAGTGACTGTATTTCCAGTGATGTTTATTCTGTCCATCTAATTTTCTACATGACATCATTTCCTGCTGCCTAAGATGTCCTCTGGCTTTTCTGATAGTGTAAATCTGCTTGTAGTGAATTCTCTTTGATCCTTTTATCACATGGGGTGCTCTTTATATTTCCTTTATTGAGTAATAAAACATTTTTACCTGTAATAGTATTCTAAGTTCATTATCTTTCTTCCAGTAATTGAAATGTGTCACCCTAAGATCTTCTGATCTGCGTAGCTATAGAAACACGTCATTCTTACCTTATTCCTCTGTAGATTGTGTGTTCCCTACTTCCTTGGCTACCTTCAAAACTGGATATATATATCTGCAGAAGGATGAAAATAGATTCTTCTCTCTCGCCATGCACAAGAATTAAGTCCAAATGGATTAAAGACCTTAACATCAGACCTGAAACTCTGAAACTGCTAGAGGAAAAAGTAGGGGAAACTCTTCAACATATTGGTCTTTGCAAAGGCTTTCTGAATACAACCCCAATTGCTCAGGCAATAAAACCACAGACCACTGGGACCTCATGAAATTACAAAGATTTTGCACCGCAAAGGACACAGTGAAAAAAGCAAAGAGGCAACCTACAGAATAAATCTTCACCAGCTATATATCTGATAGAGGATTAATATCTAGGATATACAAAGAACTCAAAAAGTTAAATAATAAGGAATCAAACAAGCCAATCAAAAAAATGGGCTATGGAGCTAAATAGAGCATTCGCAAAGGAAGAAATACAAATGGCATATAAGCATCTAAAAAAATGTTCTACATCACTAGCCATCAGGGAAATGCAGATTAAAACTACATTGAGATTCCATCTCACTCCTGTCAGATTGGCCACCATCGTGAAAACAAATGATCATAATTGTTGGAGGGATGTGGAAAAAGAGGAACCCTTCTACATTGCTGGTGGGCCATTGTGGAAATCAGTGTGGAGGTTCCTAAAACAGCTAAAGATTGATCTACCATATGACCCAGCTATAGCACTCCTAGGCATATATCCAAAGGACTCATCTCATTTCCTTAGAAGTACATGCTCAACCATGTTTATTGCTCTCAATTTATAATAGCTGGGAAATGGCACCAGCCTAGATGTCCCTCAACAGATGAGTGGATAATGAAGATGTGGCACATTTATACAATGGAGTTCTACTCAGTGGTAAAGAAAAATGAAGTTATGAAATTTGCAGAAAAATGGATGGACCTGGAAAGGATTATACAAGTGAGGCAACCCAGGCCCAGAAAGCCAAGCGCCACATGTTCTCTCTCATATGTGGATCCTAGCTACAAATGATTGGGCTTCTGCGTGAGAATGAAAATACTTAGTAGCAGAGGCCAGTAAGTTAAAAAGGAGACATAAAGGGAAGAGAAAGGAAGGGAGGAGGGTACTTAATAGGTTGATATTGTATATATGTAAGTACAATGATTGTGATGGGGAGGTAATATGATGGAGAATGGAATTTCAAAGGGGAAAGTGGGGGGGGGGGAATTACCATGGGATTTTTTTTATAATCATGGAAAATGCTAATAAATTTTTTTAAAAAAACTTTCTCTTTATCATTCAGGAATCTGGTTTTAGTGACCATGTTATTGGTATTTCTTTACTCCTCTTGTCTTTTGAGTTTTTGGATTTTACAATTTGGAATTATTTCAGTGATTATATTCCAATTATTATCTTTTACCCAACATCAATCTCCTCTATTTATGGGATTTTAATCATACATGTGAGACTGCTCGATTCTTTTTTAAATTCTATTTTATTCATTTGATGGGGAGAGAGAGAAAGAGGGTAAGAGAGAGAGAATGGGCATGCCAGGGCCTTTAGCTGCTGTAAACACATTTCAGATGTGTGTGCCACCTTGTGGATCTGGCTTATGTGGGTCCTGAGGAATCAAACCTGGGTCCTTTGGCTTCATAGGCAAATGCCTTAGCCACTAAGGCATCTTTCCAGCCCAGATTGCTTATTTATTTATTAATTTATTATTATTATTTTTTAATTTTTCGAGGTAGGGTCTCACTCTAGTTCAGGCTGACCTGGAACTCACTATGTAGTCTCAGGGTGGCCTCAAACTCCTGGCAATCCTCCTAACTCTGCCTCCTGAAGGCTGGGATTAAAGGCGTGGGCCACCACTCCCAGCTCAGACTGCTTAATTTTTATCTCAGAGATCACTCATGTTGCAGCCATCTTGCCTTTCTTCTTCTCTTTGTTTTAGTTTCAATTGCTGTACCATTGCAATGGCAGATCGATTTTCTTCATGGTCCACTCTGATATTAATCATATACGTGTACTGTCATTTCAGATAGAAATTACATTTGAACCTGACATATTTTTCATTTCTGACCTCATTATATTCACATCTTTCTTTACCTTTGTGGGCATATAAAACATCCTTAGAATAGCCATTTTAATTTCCTTGTTTCTATTGATTGATTTTTATCCTACTTATGGGGCACATTTTCCTTGCTCTTTATGTGCATAGTAATTTTTGACTAGATTCCAGCCATCCTAATTTTTAATATTATTGGGGACAGGACTTGCTTGTAAACCTCTATATATTGTGTTGATTTTTTTTTTTTCTAGCACAGTTACTTGAACTCAGTTTGATCAATCTGAAACTCTGTAGTGCTTGACTTGATTAAATTCATATTGGTCAGGGATAATTTTGACATATTTTATACATTACCCTTCTAATGTCCGGTGGCTTCCTGTCGCTCTATGTATTATTTGTATATTATATATTATTTTTCAGTGTGGCTGATGACATCACAAACTATTTCAAGTCCTATATAACTCTTTGCCCAACCCTTTGATCTACAGTTTTTGTCATGGTTAATTTTTGTTTTATTTTGTTTTTAGTTTTTGAGGTAGGGTCTTACTTTAGCCCAGGCTGACCTGGAATTCACTATGTAGCCTCAGGATGGCCTTGAACTCACGGTGATCCTCCTACCTCTGCCTCCCTAGTGCTGGAATTAAAGTTGTGTGCCACCATGCCCGACTCATGGGTAATTTTTTTTAAAATATTTTTTGTCCATTATTTATTTATTTATTTGAGAGTGACAGACACAGAGAGAAAGACAGATAGAGGGAGAGAGAGAGAATGGGCGCGCCAGGGCTTCCGGCCACTGCAAACGAATTCCAGACGCATGCGCCCCCTTGTGCATCTGGCTAATGTGGGACCTGGGGAATCGAGCCTCGAACCAGGGTCCTTAGGCTTCATAGGCAAGTGCTTAACCTCTAAGCCATCTCTCCAGCCCCACATGGGTAATTTTGATTGTCAACTTGACTGACTTGAGAAATGCCAAGGACATTAGAATGGATGTGCATGGTGGCATTTCCAGAGAATAAACTGGAGGTGGGGGAGACTTTTCCAGAATGTGTGTGATAAAACTCCATGGATCAGGGTTCGAGACTGAGTAAAAAGCTTAGAGCCAGCCTCATGTCTTTTCTTTGCTTCCTGACTGTCCAGATGTGAGCGAGCCCTCCCACCACACCTCCGTGGCACGACAGGTGACTTCTGTTGTCAGCTTCTTCTTGGACATTTGGTCACAACGACAGGCAAAGTGGTTCATACAACACTTCTGTGATCTTCCGCCAACCTGCATGGTTTCTTCTCACCGTGCATTTGTCCACATTCAGCCCCAAACGAAAGGAACCCATGGGCAGATGCCACATGTTCTGAACTCCACCCTGAGATCCTCAGATTCTGATTTTCTCCCCTCAGCTCAAAGAAACCCCCAGGCTCAATTTGATCACTGGCCAGATCCACTCCTTGCATTAAGCTGGTGCAAGTATCGCACTTACCTGCTCTGCCCTTCACTAGGAAACACAGTGCTTTGTTCATTGTCATTCAACCATTGTTACATATATTGACATGTAAGAGTAAATATCATTGTTATTGTATGACCACATATTGTTCCCTAAATCTTGCTGGCTGGTTCTACAGTTGTTCGTGGGTCTGCGTCATGTATTGGGTAATTATTAGGTTTGGTGGCTGTGTATGTAACTCCCCCAGGGTTGTTTTTTGTTGTTTTCTTTTCTTTTCTTTTAACTCAAGAATGTCCCTGTCTTCTTAATTCCTCTCCCCCTTTTTTAAAAAAAAATTTCGAGGTAGTATTTTACTCTAGCCCAGGCCGACCTGGAATTCACTATGTAGTCTCAGGGTGGCCTCAAACTCATGGTGACCCACCTACTCTGCCTCCTGAGTGCTGGGATTAAAGGTGTATGCCACCACACCCAGCTTTAGTTTTCTTTTAATTTCTAAGCAGAGATCTTTTTTTTTCAAATTTAATTAATTAATTTATTTATTTGGGAGTGACAGACACACAGAGAGAGGCAGAGAGAGATAGAGAGAGATAGAGAGAGAGAGAGAGAATAGGTGCGCCACGGCTTCCAGCCACTGCAAACGAACTCCAGACGCCTGCGCCCCCTTGTGCATCTGGCTAACGTGGGTCCTGGGGAATCAAGCCTTGAACCTGGGTCCTTAGGCTTCAGAGGCAAGCGCTTAACCGCTAAGCCATCTCTCCAGCCCTAAGCAGAGATCTTAAAGAGTGAAAGGTATTTTGTCACTCTGGAAGATGACAAATCCCAAAAGTAGTTTTCTGTGCTTCCTTTCCCTGTAGCGTGTTTTCCTGGCCACCCCTGGGAGTGAATCACAGTTGTATTTTTTAACTCATCATTAAAATTTTTATTTATTTATTTACTTGAGAGAGGGAGAGAGAGAGAGAGAGGCAAATGCAGAGAGAGAATGGGTGCACCAAGGCCTCTAGCCACTGCAAAGGAACTCCAGCTGCCTACACCTCTTTGTGCATCTTGCTTTATGTGGTTACTGGGGAATCAAACCTGGGTCCTCTGGCTTTGCAAGCAAGTGCCTTAAATACCTAAGTCATCTTTCCAGTTAGAACTCCATCCTTTAATAGGTAGTTACTTATTTGACTATGACTTGTTAACATTTTTCTCACTCCTTTCCTTTTTGACTCTTTAAATTCCTTCAATTCTTCGTTTACTATTTCCCTTCCACCCACTTCGCTCGTCTAAGTTACCACGATCACCATCACCTTTCAGGTCTCCATACTTTCACTTCCTGCTAGTTCTGTTGCCGAGAGTATTTTCACCAGCTTTCTTTCCTGGGTTGTTGTCCTGTGTTTAAGGTTTGGGTCACACACCATAAAGTGGACATTGTCAAGTTATGTTTTGGACACATCTATAAACATTTGCAGTGAGAATGGCTAGAAGGATAAAGGAGGTGCATCTTTCTTAATTGTTTGCCTGCATGTTCTCCTTCCTATTGTTCAAGGGTAAGGACCCCATAGTGGGTAACAATGTGGGCCACGGCGTCTGACTCTGACTCTTCCCAGTCCAAATCCTGGCTCTGCCCTCTAATACCAGTATAGACTTGGTTAAATTACTTTCTTTCCTTTGTGGCTCTTTAATCTCTGTAATTATGATCACAGTATTACTGTATCCTAGAGTAACTGTGAGGATTTAGGGGGAAAATAAAAATGCCTAAAATAGCAAAATACTCTAAAAGTAGCCACTATTATCATCAGGAGGAACTATCTCTCTCTCTTTTGTTAAATTAGGTTCACCGACTTTTAAATTCCGCAATTGAACTGATCCCCAACTCTCTCCAAAACTTTCTAACTTTTCATGTTATTATAAGAAAGACTGCATGGGTGTGACAGACTTGAAAATTATGCCTTTTATTGTAGTCACATAAAATAAAAATAAAGTCAGTTACACCAAAGTGTCTAAATACATTGGTGAATTAAAGCCTCCAAACACTTACAAATTTACACATATACATATATGTATATATGTGTGTGTGTGTGTGTGTATACATATAAATAGATACATATGTAAAAGAATAAAGTGCCCAAATCTTGATATATGGGGGCAGAAAAAAGAATCATATTTTATCAGCTATAGACTTTACTTACACAAAGCAAGAATCCATTTTATACACATTTATTCAGGTATCATGAATTTTAATCATCCATTCTTCTCTGAATTCTCCCAAGTGAATTAGTTTACCCAAAAGTTGAAAGAAGTCTGGTGGCCATCTTACTAGGCACGGCACAGAGAGTCTTGGCTTCCCAGCACGGCTGTAATTAAGCTTGATTCCCAACTTTCTGATTGTTTGGACTGTTAACCTCTCTGCTAAGGTGATAAATGGAGTGACATATGAATGAGTCATTCTAAGTCCTCCAGTAACAGGCAATAAAGTCAGGCCTTGGAGTAAACATCCCTGATGCTTTCTACCACCCTGACTTGGGGGAACAAAGCCGTAGTCAGGCTTGAATTCAGGTCGCGATGCTTCAATTATGATAAAGTTAAACTCTTGCCTGAGCCAAGAAAAATGTAATTGCAAACATATCATTGAAAGTACTAACTCAAACTGAAATGAACTGTGATATTTAAAAGTTTGAGTGAGAGACCATTTCAATTTAAAGACAAATAAACAATTTTTAAAAAACTACATGATTTAAGATAATTCTGAAAAACTTTCACTACAAACAGGGACTGCAGGTTTTTTTTTTTTTTTCTTGCTCAAATCCTAGGCTATCTTTCTTGTGTTCTTACCAAAAATAGAAAAAAAAAAAATCTTAAGACATTTATGGGGAGGATTTGTAGGCTTTGACAAAAAAAAAAAAACAAAACTTACAATGCTATTGGAAAGACTGACATATTTAAGCAAGGTAGAGATGCCTAAGGTAGCTTAACAGGAACCTGGCCATGACAGAATCTTCACACCACCTCCACGTGGATCCTGGACAGGCAGGCGAAGGAGACACTGTGAGCTGCCGAAAGTGCACAGGATGCTCTAAAACGTCCTGTGGGAAGGATGAGAAACCCGGATAATCTCCCAGAGTCAAGAATTAGGAGGAGAACATTTGACTTCAGTTTTGAAAGGGCCATAAAGAAGACGACGTCTGCGAAGGAGAAGAGGAGGAGAAGCCAAAGCGAATCTCCAATTGCCCAGTGGCTCCGGCGGGTGGCTGCCTAGCTACTGATTTTGGTGAGCATCTTGTTGATGGCCTGCTTGACATGGGTGGTGGAGCTGCGTCGCCTGGTCTTGCCCTGCACCACCCTCCGGCGGCGGACTTCCCGACACAACTCGTGGAAGATCTCGGTGATGTTCCCCTCCCCTGTGCAGGCCGAACACTCGTAAAAAGCGCAGGCCAGTTCAGAAGCCAGCCTCTCCCCTTCCTCGGTGCTCACTTGTCTAGAGTGGTCCAAGTCGGCTTTGTTACCCACCAAGATGAGAGTGACGTTCTTGGGCTTTTTCACCTCGTCCAAGATGGTCTTCAGGGGCAGCACCTCCTCAAAACTCCCCCGGTCAGTGATGTCGTAGACCAGCACAAACCCTTCCCCCCATCGCATGTGCCCTTCCCTCTGGATGGCGTCTTCCTGTGGGCAAAGGAAAACGGCACTCAGGAAAGTTGCAGCTCATCCCAAGCTCTAAACCCTGCTACATGCTGGAGTGATGCCTTCATAACGGTTCTTCCTAGCTCTCGTCATCAAAGGTCATCCTCGTGACCCGCCTGACAAGCTTACCTTCTCAATTAGTCTGGAAAGTTACCTACTCACATAAAGGATTCTTGGGGGAACTGAAATGTTTCTAGCTTCACAGACTTTACATTTCTGCACTTAATTTTTCTTGCCATATCAACCATTCGATAATCACAAGCACTACACCCAAATGATAGGCTTGGTTGAGCATATCACCTGAAGCACTTTTACTTATTTATTAGCAAGCACAGAGAGATAGAAGAGAGACAGAGAGAATAGGCTAACCATGGCCTCCAGCCACTCTGTGCATCTGGCTTTACGTAGGTACTGGGGAATCAAACCCATATTATTAGGCTTTTCAGGCAACCACTTTAACTGCTGAGCCATCTCTCCAGCCCCATCCTTGGCATTTTCTTTTGCCACAATTAAGGAACTAATGCATTTCTAAGACAAGTAGTCCTTACTCTGCTTTTTAGATGTCAGAATTAGGGCCAAGGCTTAGGAGATGCCTTGCTATTTTAAGCTGAGAGTTTGGCTGCCCCCACATTAATGCTGTAGTTATGTTACACAGTACAACCAGTAATGGGAACTCTGTGGCATTGATTTTCAAGGGGTGATTACTCCTCCACCAAAAGCTAGCATGCCTGGTTTGAAAAAGCAAGGCTGGCTGTATGTGGTAGTCTATACTTGTAAACCCAGCCCTTGAGAGACAGAAGTAACAGGATCTCAAGTCTAAGGTCAGCTTGGGATACGTGGTAAGAAAATATCAAAAGAAATAGAGAGGTGGGGGAGTAAGAAGCGGGGAATAAGAAGGGAGGGATGGACAGAGCGAGGGGAGGAGAAGAGAAGAGAAAGACGAAAGAAAGAAGAAAGGGAAGGAAAACTGCATTACTTCACAGGTTCAGGTGGCTTCTGGAGGCTCATACCAGTGTTCAGTGAAGGAGTAATGAGAAGTAGGCAGTTAATTTCAGGAATGTTGACTGGATTCAACACTTCAATCCAAGTCTTCATGGGAATCACAGTATATTGATACAGTGCCATTGATACAACACCACTCTTATGGCTCTTTTGACATTTGGAAACTAGAGTTCGAGCCCTTTCATCATATCAATCTGGATGATGTCCCAGAAAATTAGCGACAAATGCCATCTGGAGGTGAATGAACGTGTATGTGGTCACAGGAACTTGGAGTGCTATGTGGGCTAAATCCCTCTGCTGAAGGTGCACCATGTATGAGTATATTAGTTGTCTTTTCAGCAAAAACACATTTAAGTTTAACTTGCATTTGGCCATGGAAACCTCTTTATAAGAAATATCTTGCCATACTGGAAAATAGGAGTGGGAGAATCTAATCTAGATGCTACACGATTATCATAACACGCTCTCAAATCCCATTTGCAGCATGTAGCAGTCTATAAAACACTGGTTGCAGGAAAATATCTTTGCTTTGTTCACATTATGCATGTCCCTCCCTTATTTGATGCAGAAGATGTTTAGCTGAGCTCCTATTCACCTGACCCGCTGTGTCTAGGATCTCCATGGAAACCGCTTCGTCATCGATGGTTGCTTGATGTCGGTAGGTTGATTCTGAGGAATAAGCAAACAAAGGTGCAGTGGTGAATACATGTGCGATTGCATTTGATCCTCAGAATGAGAAACTAGGCACAGAAGAAGCATTTATGTCTTTACAGCATAAGGAGCTGTACAGAGAGGACTGGACGGAGGTGGGCGGATGTGACATTTGTGCACTCCAGAGCTCTTGGGAGTCACTATTCTAATAAGGGACCATCAATGTTCAAGGAATATCAGGGGTAGCACGGAGGAGTTCCCTGTCTCCTTGCTCTGCTATCTTTTCCTCTTAAGACTGGGTCTTACTCTCCTCTGAGGCCAGCTCCCTTGTGCGCTTTTCTTAAAATTTATTTTGAGAAAGAGAGAGAGAGAGAGAGAGAGAGAGAGAGAGAGAGAATGGGCATACTAGGGCCTTCAGCTGATATGAACGAACTCCGGACAGATGCACCCTCATGTGCACAACTGACATTGCCCACTTGTGTCACTGTGCATGTGGCTTACACGGGACCTGGAGATTCGAACATGAGTTCTTAGGCTTCACAGGTATGCACCTTAACTGCTAAACCATCTCTCCAAATCCCTAGGGTTCTTTTTAGTATAAACAAGATAAAGAATCTATATTTTTAAATAAGGATTTTTTTGCCACAAAAAGTATTCTAATTTGATATTCCTAAAAATCTAGTTTCTGGAAATATCTATTGTCACAGTCATCCTCATGTTGCTGAGATGAACTTCTCAACCAGGCACAGTTATGGAGAAAGGGATTTATTGAAACTTACAGATAGAGAGGAATTTCTATAATGGCAGAAGAAGCTGGCCCACTTCACAGGTCCACCCAGGGAGAAATACCACCACCACCACCACAAGCAAGCACACTCCAAGAGTCCCAGGCAGAGCTCAAGCTCTCTGAATGTCTTTTGTCTGGAAACAGATCCACCCCCAAACACACCTTGGGGCTGGACCCTAGGATCTACCCACAGTGACACCTCCAAGCGGCTGGAGATCTAAATTACAAGCTTGAATAAAACTCCAGTATCTTGGGTTGGAGGGATGGCTTAGCTATTAAGACGCTTGCCTGCAAAGCCGAAGGACCCATGTTCAACCCTCCAGATCCCACCTTAGCCAGATGCACAAGGGTGAGACAAGTGCAAGGTCACACATGACCACTAGGTGGCGCAAGCACCTGGAGTTCAATTTCAGTGGCTGAGGCCCTGGCATGCCAATTCTGCTCCCACCCCCTAAAACACAAAAAACAAACAAATCTGCTGTATCTATTGAGGAACATCCATTCCAACTGGCACAACCATTAACTAATTTTCCTCCCAAAGTTACATGTAAACACACCCTTCCATTTTTCCTCCAACTCAGCCCTAGAAACATCGGAGACATTAAAATGAGGTGAACAGATCTCACCAAATGATATAAAGCCACAGGGAACCTTGATATGGTGAATGGTGTTTGCTGCGGATGATGGACCATTAACCCAAAACTAGAGGGGACTAAGAAGAGAGAGGGTTTATGGGACAATGCCGATTTCTCATTCATGTTGCCTGTTCAAAGCAGGAAACAGCAGCTGCTCTATACCTGCCCGGTTAGTGGGTCAATAGCAGAGAAGTTGGCAGGGGTCAGGAGTCCGGGTAACCTACAATATGGCCCTGGTGGCATAAATGGAAACCAGAGATCAAAGCCAAGGGCCAACTGGTGGTGCTGTATGTGAAACCAGCGCAGTAACCAGGAACTTCATGGGTGACTGCCTGAGCTGAGGAACGCCAAGGGGAAGGACTCTCAGAAGGTAACCCAAAACTGATAGGAAGGAAAGCAAAACTTGGAAAATGAACGAGAAGCAGAGATGATAGTGCTATAAACATCATTCTGCTTTATAAAACGAATAACAAAAAATAGAATACCCAAAGGTCTGGGAAGATTCGAGGCTGTGGTGGCAAATACCTAAGAGCCTGCGTGAGAAGATGAGTCCCCTATCTTGGCCCACTGTGGTGAAATTTAAGGATATCAATGACAAAGAAAAATGTAAAGGGAGCCCGGGGTGTGGTGGCGCACGCCTTTAATCCCAGCACTCAGGAGACAGAAGTAGGAGGATCACCGTGAGTTCAAGGCCACCCTGAGAATACAGAGTGAATTCCAGATCAGCCTGGGCTAGACTGAAACCCTATCTCAGAAAAAAAAGCAAGAAAGAAAGAAAGAAAGATGCAAAGGGATTTAGAGGGAGGGAACAAGCTTGCCACTTGTGGGGACATTATTCAGATTGAACTGAAGATAAAAGGACACCCGTGGCATAAAACAACCCAACAAAACTCTATGGAAAGCAATAAAGACGATTCTAGAAGGCTCTAATACATATGAGGGTGAAGGTGGGCTAAAGAGAAGAGGCAGGATTAATAAACTAACAAACTCATTGCACAGCAAAGGGAGAGCACTGGACAAAGTGAGCCAAGTTCTCAAGAAAGCAGACGGGGCAAGCCAGAATGAAGAAATCCAACCAAAAAGATGGTCCAGAGTCATTTCAACCAAGCACACACGTCTTGAAGTTTTCTGCCCTCTTGGGGAACAGGCTCTAGAACAGTACTTTCATTTGCTTACTGATCTACTTAGTACACCGATCTTCTCTCCCAACTCTCCTTTCTCTTCCTGAACAACGAATTTGCAGCGTTTTATGACCGCGATTTTATGTATCCGCACAGTAACTATAGTCTCCTCTGCTGAGCACAAAATGCATAACAGAAGCTCTTATTATGAAGCACGACTAACCACGTCCCTGCCATGTGCACCAGGCAATGTTTGGCGCCACCCGCACCTGCATGGTCAAAGCATTTTTCCAAAAAAGTGTCATTTTTAAGAATGAGCCTATGTTCAACATATCTGAACAGGCGTGTTTTACGCTATTGCAGCTCTCCTAGAACTTGTAACCCACACACGGCTTATACACGCTGATGCTCAACTCTAGAACGTTCCACGCTCCTGCTTGTTTTTGCTTGAGAGGTGGTCACTCTGTGTGGCTGGATGCTCTGAAATACCATTCACACCGATGTCCTCTCTTCTTCCTTAGTACCCAGCCTGAGCAGAAGCCCAGCTGGCCTCACACATGCTGTGGCTCCAGATCCCTTTGCTTCCTCCCTCCACTGTTCGTCCATGTCTTTGGGACTGATTTCCTTTTGAAAAGAATGGCATTAGGGGCTGGAGAGATGGCGTAGCGGTTAAGCGCTTGCCTGTGAAGCCTAAGGACCCCGGTTCGAGGCTCGGTTCCCCAGGTCCCACGTTAGCCAGATGCACAAGGGGGCGCACGCGTCTGGAGTTCGTTTGCAGAGGCTGGAAGCCCTGGCGCGCCCATTCTCTCTCACTCCTTCTATCTGTCTTTCTCTCTGTGTCTGTTGCTCTCAAAGAAATAAATAAAAATTAAAAAAAAAAAAAAAAGAATGGCATTATCCCTGAAGCCTGGCAAAACAGAAATCTGGGCTCTCAGCCATCTCTTTGCACCCCAAATCCTACGGCAGACAGGAGCTTTTCCCTCTGTTGCCTCCATGACAAGTGGGGGTGTATTACTCAGCCACCACAGGGGAGGCAGGAAGCAGAACAGAAGGAAGCTTATAGGAAGTTGTGTGAAACTTTGGTTGTTAGCTGAAAAGAAAGATGCACAGGGAGTGAGGGAATGTCCTCTGCGCACACAGCAGTGGGGGGTGGAGGGCTTTCCTCTGAGGTGGACGCACTGGTTTCATACCAGTTTGAGCATCTTTTTTCTTTCTTCTCACGTTGCAAACTTATTTCCCGTACATGTGTACAAATGTACATGCATGTGCTGGCTTTCCTGGGGTCATGATATAAACCACACTGGACAGTGTGATAAGATCTGCTTCTCACTTTGATATTTTATTTTATTTGAGAGACAGAAAGAGGCAGCTAGAGAGAGAGAGAAAATGGGCATGCCAGGGCCTTCAGTCATGGCAAGCAAATTCCAAAAGACACATGAGCCACCTTGCGCATGTGGCTCACGTGGGTCCTGGGGAATCGAACCTGGGTCCTTTGGCTTTGCAGGCAAGTGCCCTGACCATTAAGTCATCTCTCCAGCCCTGCTTCTCATTTTATAATACATAGGCAAGTACAACAGGCATGATTTCAAAGCAATATTTACTATTCAGCAATATTTTTGTGACTAGGCGTATATTTTGAGCACTCTGAGCGGAGCTCATGCTGGGGGGCATTTTTTGTGGTTCATCCTTGGATTTTCTTAGCTGTTTTGCAAACTGCAGTATCAGTGTGGTCTCTTGGCCAGAGCAGTAACCGCGGAAGTGCCAAACGCTGATTGGTGTGAGAGTGGAAAGGGTATCTAGTTGGATTCTGTTGCTGGCCTGACTATAAACTAGCCTTGCATTCTTGGATGAAAACTGATTGCTTCAGGCCTGTTGATCAGGTGACCACGTCTCCGCGTTCTATTCAGTACTGGCCCCTGAAGTTCTGCACTGTTATCTGGTTGTGGGAATTTGTTCTGGGAGAGCCTCTCTCCTTGAGCCTGCCCAAGTGGAGGGAACGCATCACGGTAGACAGGAGGAACCAGCCACAGAAGCCATGCGCCAGTGGGCTTACCATGTCTTCCGACTCCCTCCCTTCTTCCTCGCTTTCACTGAGCTTTCATTGAGCTTGCATGTGCAGGCAGCCCTCCCGTGTGCCAGGAAAGCAGTGGCTGTCCTGAGATGCAGTCCCTCGCTTCCTCCACACGCGCCTAAGTGTGTCCGGAACTCAGAACCAAGGTCGACTCCTTTTCCTTCCTGTGGTTTGTACATAAAATGTACCACAGGGCTGGACAGATGGCTTAGCGGTTAAGTGCTTGCCTGTGAAGCCTAAGGACCCTGGTTCAAGACTTGATTCCCCAGGACCCACATTAGCCAGATGCACAAGGGGCGCACGCATCTGGAGTTCATTTGCAGTGGCTGGAAGCCCTGGCGTGCCCATTCTCTTTCTCTCTCTCTCCCTCCCTCTTTCTCTCTCTGTCTGTCACTCTCAAATAAATAAATGATAAACAAAAAAATGTACCACATAGGCACGTGGGTTTGAACACTTGCCTCCCTTGCGATGGCATTATTTGAAAAGGTGGGAGAGGCTTGCTGGAGGAAGAGTCACTGGAGATGGGCCTTGAACTTTTTGTTTGTTTTTTCAAGGTAGGGTCTCACTCTAACCCAGGCTGACCTGGAATTCACTCTGTAGTCTCAGGCTGGCCCTGAACTCTTGCCTCCCGAGTGCTGAGATTAAAGGCATGCACCACCACAGCCAGCTTGAACTTTTTTTTTTATAAGCAGGCCCCACTTCCTGTTTGCTCTCTGCTTCTTGACCACAATGTGACAAGCTGACCTGCCAGGACTTTCCGGCCATAAAACTTCCCCTCAAAAATGCAACTAAGAGGCTGGAGAGATGACTTAGTGGCTAAAATGACTGCCAGCAAAGCCAAAGGACCCAGGTTCAACTTCCCAGCACCTATATCTAGCCAGATGCACAAGGTAGCACATGCATCTGGAGTTTGTTTGTGGTGGCTAGAAGCCTTGGGATGCCCATTCTCTCTCTCTCTCTCCCCATCCAACTATTTTTTTCCCTCTCTCAGATAAGTAAATAGAATATTTAAAATACTGTAAGTAAAATAAACACTTCCCTTTGTTAAGTTGCTTCTGGTCAGGTATTTGTTCACAGCAATGAGAAAGTAACTAATATATCTCTCCTCCTCCTCTTCCTTTCTTTTTTTCTTTCCTCACAAACAAGTCCCTCTGATTTGGAATGTTGCTATCTCCGTTACTGGTTGTTAGATTTTTTTTTTTTTTTTTTTTTTTTTGTAAACACCACATATTCTAGAAAGATCCAGTATTTCTCCATGGTGCATAGTGTGAAGTCAAGTCCAGGTAATGCTAATGTTTGCTTTCCTGTATGCTGGACAATGAGTGACTTCTAGTGCATGCACTCACCCTACAAGAGATCAGGCTGCGTCACCTGAGCGTGTCATGCTCCTGGTACCCCTGAAGTCGGAGGAAAGTTCTGGTTGCTTAGCAGCCACAGTCCTCTCTCTGAGCAGCAAGCACAGTGCAAGGTCACATGTGATGCGTCATCCTTCCCTGGGAAGGAAGCCTTCCCTGCAGACTCATTCTTATTCATCTCTGTGGTTGTTTTGCATGACTAAGACACAGTGGCTTACCAAGGCCTAATTAGTCACTACAACACGAGACTCTTTTTTTGTAAGCTTCATCTTTTTGTTGAGCTACCTAGATATACCGGCAAAATAAGTATGGATCAATTGAACTCCCATCAAGTCATTGAGATCCCCAGATAATTTCTGTAAAGCTTATGTAAATAATAAAGACACAAGAACAGAATACTGTTTACACAGATGAGAGAAACAGCAGACAATGAATGGTTTCTTGTTTTTATAACTTTATTATTTTGTTTTAGAGAGAGAGAGAATGGGCACACCAGGGCCTTACAGCCACTGTTAAGGCACTCCAGATGCGTGCGCCCCCTTGTGCACATGTGCGGCATTGCATGCTTGCATCACTTTGTGTCTGGCTATGTGGAACCTGGAGATCTGAACATGCGTTCTTGGGCTTCACAGGCAATCACCTTCACCACTAAGCCATCTCTCCAACCCTGGTTTCTTTTTTTTTTTTTTTTTTTAAATGAGGCTCATTTTTAGATCTAAGTACATTGATTGCCTTAAACTTTAAGTATGCTGAAAAATTTCGATGAAGAAAATTTTAACAGCAAAAAAAGGTCAGGAATTAATATAGATGTTATGCTCCTAGTTTAAAATATTAAACATCTTTAAGTGTATGAATCTTATTAAGTAGTTTATAATTTTAGTGCAGTTCCAAAAAAAATCATGTCATTTTATAACAGTTTCTAAAACTGACTGGGGAAAAAATATGTTGGAGAGAGTAGTCAAGATATTTTGTAAGTCAGTAATGCAAGAAGACTTTTATGCATCCACATGTTGTGTGGAGAGTATAGTCATTAAAGAAGTCTACTAGAGCCAGGCATGGTGGCGTATGCCTTTAATTCCAGCACTCAGGAGGTGGAGGTAGGAGGATCGCTGTGAGTTCGAGGTCACCCTAAGAATAGAGAGGAAATTCCAGGTCAGCCTGGGATACAGTGAGACCCTACCACGAAAAACAAAAAAGTCTACTAACTGCTGCTCTCAATGCTAAGTGACGGAACCAACTTAGGTGCACAACAATAGAAGAATTGATAAAGAAAACGTGGTACCTCTTCCCTGCTGGCTAGCTATCACATAGTGATTAAAAGAGCTATGCAGGGGCTGGAGAGATGGCTTAGTGGTTAAGGTGTTTGCCTGTGAAGACTAAGGACCCATGTTCAACTCCCCAGGTCCCACTTAAGCCAGACACACAAGGTGATGCAAGCATGCAAGGTTGCACATGCGTACAAAGTGGCACACACATCTGGAGTTCGGTTACAGTGGCTGGAGGCCCTGGCGCACCAACTCTCTCTCTCTTTCTCTATCTCTCTATATCACTTGCTCTCACTCTCTCACATAAAAACAAAGGCCAGTGTGTTGGGCTTGCCTTGAAAAAAAGAAAGAGAGAAAAAGAAAAGATAAAAGAAGTTCTATGCAGGCTTCTAGGGGAGAGGAGTCATCAATAGTCTTAACTAGCAATGAACTACATGACTGACCTGCCAGGCAAGATGCGTTTCTGGTGCAATAATGGCATGACTATTTGTGGAGGTAACCAACTGCTGTCTGATTGGGTTTGAGTCCTGCTCTATGGAAAAGCATTCATGTCTGGTACTGAACAGAATGCAAAGCCAATTGCTGGGAAGGTCATAAGAACTAGTGGGGAAGTTGCTACTGTTTATATATTTATTTTTGGCTAACTGGGTATATTGTGCTCACCAAGCTGCCCTCCAAATATGTATGTTTAAGGTCATAGATTATTGCTGCTCTCAGGTTTACTCAGTGAAGAAAATTCATTTTGCAGACAGTGCCAACCACTGAGGAGACTCAAAACTCACCAAGTTAGCCGGGCGCGGTGGCACACACCTTTAATCCCAGCACTCGGGAGGCAGAGGTAGGAGGATCACTGAGTTTAAGGCCACCCTGAGACTACGGAGTGAAGTCCAGGTCAGCCTGAATGAGAGTGAGACCCTACCTCGAAAAAACAAAAAAATAAAAATTAAAAAAAAGAAAAGCTCACCAAGTTGCCAAGAACAAGTGACTGCTGAGTGCTCACAACCAAATGAGACATCTCCATCAAGCCCTTCAAGGATCAGGGAACAGTTTGGAAGAGAGAGTGGAAAGCACGTAAGATCCGCAGGGTGAGGAGGAGTGCTCTGAGATGTTGTCTTCTGGAAATGAAGTGACCATTCGTATTGATGCCCTCACCCAGACTGGCCTCACCCCCATGAGACCCGTACAACTGCGGACCTACCAACATTTCATCCAGGATGATGGAGAAAGAGACACGGTGGCGGGGCGTGGGGGGGGGAGACATCAAAATAGAAGAGGAACTAGCTGGAGAGAAGGGGTTCAGTGGGATGGGGATGAGGGAAAGGGGAAAGACAAGAGAAGGCAACGAAAGGGCTTTATGATCCAAAAACACCATGTGCATGGGTGAAAGATGTCAATACAAAAGAAAATGTGTATATACTCACACTGGAATTTTTTCAACCACGAGGAACCAAGTGATGTCATATTGCAGGAAAAGAGACAGAACTGAAGATAATTATATCAAGTGAATTAAGTCAGTCTCAAAGAGTCATATTTTTTCCCACATTGTGGTTCTTAGGGTTTTTTAAAATAGTTTTTTAAATTAATTGTTTACTTTTTTATTGATTGAAAGCAAGATAAGGAGAAAGAAAGAGGCAGGTAGAGAATGGGCATGTCAGGGCCTCCAGCCACTGCAAAGGAACTCCAGATGCACGCGCCACTTTGTGCCTCTGGCTTTCGGGGGTCCTGGGAGTTGAACCTGGTCCTTTGGCTTTGCAGGCAAATGCCTTAACCACTGAGCTGTCTCTCCAGCCCGGTTCTTAGGTTTTATAGAGATACACAAAATTTTGTATGTAGGGCTGGAGAGATGGCTTAGCGGTTAAGCGCTTGCCTGTGAAGCTTAAGGACCCCGGTTCGAGGCTCGGTTCCCCAGGTCCCACGTTAGCCAGATGCACAAGGGGGCGCACACGTCTGGAGTTCGTTTGCAGAGGCTGGAAGCCCTGGCGCACCCATTCCCTCTCTCTCCCTCTATCTGTCTTTCTCTCTGTGTCTGTTGCTCTCAAAAAAATAAATAAAAATTAAAAAAAAAAATGACCAAGAGTGTACGATTGACTGGTTCTAGAAGCGACAGACAAATCCAAACAGCATCTGAAGACAGCATCAGAAGTAAGGGGAAGTGGTAGGGGCCATTTAACGGCGGCAAAGCGGGTCAATGATCTGCAAACGGATGCTTGGTGCTTACCTGGCCCTCGCTAAAGTAGGTTCTAGATAGCCACAGAGTTGAGTGTTCCGGGAGCGAACTGACAAGCTCACTGTGGTTCTTCATCTGACCATTTCTCCACAGTCCCCGTCTGTCTGACTAGAGTGGCTTGTAACCTGATTCCTCTCTTGACTAGATTTTTGGGTCAAAGAAAAGAAGAGGTTTTTCTCTTTCTGCCAACTGGACCCCCCTCAGCCCCTCACGGTGCCACACAGAAGACAGTTCAGACGTACTTGTGGAATGAAGGCTGGGGGAGGGCTCAGCAGTTAAAGGAGCTTGCTTGCAAAGCCTGCCAGCCAGCGGTTCAAGTCCTCAGTACCCAAGTGAAATCAGATGCATAAAGTGGTGATACATCAAACTTCCTTTCTTTTTATTAATATTTTAGTTATTTATCTATTTGCACAGAGACGGGGGGAGGGGCAGGGAGAATGGATGCACCATGGTCTCTAGCCATCTCCAGAGGCATGCACCACTTTGTGCATGTAGCTTGATGTGGATACTGGGGAATTGAACCCAGGTCCTTAGGCATTTCAGGCAAGTGCCTTAACTGCTGAGCCATTTCTCTAGCCGTCCCTTCTCTTTAGTCTGACTCACTGAAGAACCAAGGGAGTGGGACAAAGTTTTATGCTTAAACTTGCCCCAAATCAGTATTCTGGAGTTTTATCTTACTATAACTCTCTGGTTAACTTCTCATTCTTCCCCTACCAACTTTGCTGTCTATGTTGTGCTTTCTCCTACTATAGCAATGCTGCGGTTTTTCTGATCCACCTCCACCTGTGTCTCGGGCTGACTTAAACCTCTTCATTTGTGCACTGATGTCGCATAGGGTCCTAAGCACAGTCAGCCCGATACACAGAAGACTGCTTTGCATGGATGAGTCATGGCTTCCACTTCCAAAGTTGCAGAAAGGGGCATGCACAGGTGGACGTGGGAATTGTCCTCTTTTCTGGAGGGCCATAACTGTATCAAAAAAACAGAGGTGGGGGCTGGAGAAATGGCTTAGCAGTTAAGGCATTTGTCTACATAGCCAAAGGACCCAAGCCACAAGTTGATGCACACATCTGGAGTTTGTTTGCAGTGGCTGGAGGCCCTGGTGTGCCCATTCTCCCCTCCCCTCTCTCTCTCATCTGCCTCTTTCTCTCTCTCCCATAAATAAATAAATAAATAAATAAATAATTTTAAAAAATCATTATTATTACCCCCCAAAAGAGAGAGAGAGAGAGAGAGTTAGGAGAGCACAAAATTTGACCTACCAAGGGTTGGATCATATTCCCAGATGAACCGTCTGGTCAGGAATCTCACTACGATGGCTGTGGGAGAAAGAGCCACATGTCAGGTAAGTCTGTCAAGTTCATGCAGTTCTTGTCTTTTTCTAAGGAGATGGCAAAGACACACAGAACTTTACATACACTTCGTGTTTCCTTGGTCTACAACCTCGATACATCCATATACGCTTGCTCTCGCAATGTTCCAATTTTCACACCAAAGCCTAAAAGCTGGCACAATTTTGTAATGGGTACATGGTGCCCCAGCCCTCAGGTGAGACTTGATCCTTTAGTCACTGACTTGTAAACAAACTCCACACTGTGAAAACGCTTGCATACGATATTCAGTCAAGTGTTTAATTCAGACTGAAAGTGCATCAAAGTTATAACGATCAACAAAACTGAGTTGAGATAAAGGTGATTGTTTTTTTTTTTTTGCTGTCACTGAAAAGGTTGCTGGTTGGTCTTTATGTTATCAAATGTAGCTATTGAAAATTGAGGGTTTTATCAGGGACTGATTAAAGCAACAGTGATGAGGGCTGGAGAGACTGTTCTGGTGGTCACCTGAGCTATATGCCCAGAACGCAAGTAAAAATGCTGGGGCATGGTACCGTGTGCTTAAAATCCCTGGGCTGGGGTGGTGGACACAGACTGACCTTGAGGTTTGCTGCCTAGCCAGTCTAGCCTAGTTGGTGAGTACCAGGCCACTGAGGGACTGTCTCAAGAAGAAACAGGAGGGCTGGAGAGATGGCTTAGCAGTTAAGTGCTTGCCTGTGAAGCCTAAGGACCCTGGTTCGAGGCTCGACTCCCCAGGATCCACGTTAGCCAGATGCACAAGGGGGCGCACGCATCTGGAATTCATTTGCAGTGACTGGAGGCCCTGGCGTGCCCATTCTCTCTCTCTCTCTCTCTCTCTCTCTGCCTCTTTCTCTGTCTGTCACTCTCAAATAAATAAATAAAAATATTTTTTAAAGAAAAGAAGAAAAAGAAAAGGTTGATGAGATGATGTTGCTATGGAAAGAGGCCAGAGGTTGTCACTCCCCACCTACACACACACACACACACACACACACACACACACACACACACACGTGCACGCGCGGGGTAACCCATGGCATATAGCTTCTGGAACTTTGCTAAGCACTTTCTTTATCAGTTCTCAATGCTCATTTCACCCCCATGAAGCAGGTGTTTTGGTTCCATCTTTTAAAATTATTTTTTTTCAGCCTGAAACAAATCTCACTTATTGACTACAGTACAGTGATCTTGAATCTTAGCTGGTAATTAAAGATGGTTATGAACTAACAGAGAGATGCAACCTCTCTTCCAGGTACCACTTCTCCGAAATCTGGGAAAATTCCATCTAAGATCTAGAATGGCGCTGTCACCCTGAAAACAGGAACGAGGCAAAGAAAGTCTTTGATTTTTCCTACAATGCATGAAGTTAAGTTTATTTTTTATTTTAGTTTTTGGTTTTTTTCAAGGTAGGGTCTCACTCTAGCTCAGGCTGACCTGGAATTCACTGTCATCTCAGGGTGTCCTTGAACTCACGGTGATCCTCCTTCCTCTGCCTCCCGAGTGCTGGGATTAAAGGCGTGCGCCACCACGCTTGGCAAAGTTAAGTTTTATTAATGACTATCTTTGAAGCCAGCCACTTTGTCCAATGTTTAAACAACAAGCTGGCTAATATTAAAGCAAATGGCAGTGCCACAGTGTGCCAGAGATACGGCTCTACCCATGGCCCTTCACACAATTATACCTTCAATGTTACCGTTATTTAAGCAAGGTACCCCTACTTGTTCTGAAACATGAAAAAGCACATGAGGAGACCCCGATTTTTGTTCCTACCTAGAGCTGGTTTAAATTCAAATAAAGCAAATTAATATATGTACCAGTGTGGAACACTTTGAAAAAAATGACTTTACAATTTTGAAACTAACAAACATCCCAAACCGCAAACAAAGTGAGGGAAAGAGAGTCACGCGAGGTTGACTTCAAAGCCGAGATAGACTTCCCTTCCCCAGACAGACACCAATGCCGAATGCCTTCAGCAACAGGGAGCGGAGGCCGAACGGTTCCAAATGCAGAACTGCTGAGCTCTCCGCATGACATTGAGGAACCTGGACTTTGCTTTCTTTCTTTCTTTTTAGAAATGTCTACCCTTATCTAAGTAACCAAAAATAGTTAATTTAAAAGTAATTGGCCAAACTATGGTGGTTAGATTTCTGAAAACCTTCCTTGCTTTGGTGTTTGGTTAAAATATGCCATTTTACTCCATGAGAAAATTTACATTGCAGCTTAAAATGACTTTATTTTACTTACTAGAGAAAGAGAGAGAGAGAGTGAAAAAGAGAGAGAAAATGGGAGGGCCAGGGCCTTCAGCTGCTGCAAACAAATTCCAGACATATGTGCCATCTTGTGCATCTGGCTTACATGGGTCCTGGAGAATCAAACCTGGGTCCTTTGGCTTCGTAGGCACATGCCTTAACTGCTAAGCCATCCCTCTGCCCTTGGTTCCATTTTTAAATAGGGCACAGGCTCTGAGAGGATAACCAATTCACCTGAGTTCATCTAGAGATTACTGGCTGGGTCAAGATTGGATCCAAGAAATCTGCCAATGCCCATAATTTTTTTTTCCTCATCATTCCAAACTAATTTTTCAATCACAGGCCATCAGTACGATTCCTTGTTGGAATATGAGTTAGAGAAAGAGAACTGTATGATGGTGTGCTCCTATGGTCCCAGCATTGGAAAGGATGAGGCAGAAGAACAGTGAGTTTGAGGACAGTTTGTCTTATATAGAAATTGCAGGGTTAGCCTGGGCTACTTGGATAGAGTTGGCCTTAAAACAAAACAACAAAATGAGAAGTGCTTAAGTGGGGTCTACTGCTCTTAAAGAAAATACACTAAGCGGATGGGACATGTGCCGAGCAATTTCACAAGACTGAACTTTCATCTTGAGAAAATTTCTGGAGCAGGATGCCACAAACACTACCCATGGGGCAAGCACATCGGCTCCTCCCCGGAAGACGGCATCTGTACACAATTTGGTACAATTTAGTAGTCACGGGAGGCTCGTGAGCTCTCTGAAGGTCCTTAATGATCTGGGCAACCCCACTATCTTCAACTCTTAATTATCCATCACATTTTCTAGTTTAACAATATTAATTATTAGTGTATTTGTTAAAAGATTTATTTTGAGAGAGAGAGAGAGAGAGAATAGGTGTGCCCGAGCCTCTAACCACTGCAAACGAACTCACGTGTGATACCTTGTGCATCTGGTTAATGCGGTTCCTGGGGAATCAAACCTGGATACTTAGGGTTCGCAGGCAAGCATGTTAGTGGCTAAGCCATCTCTCCAGCCCATTATTAGTGCATTTTTATTTCTGCATAAATGCCTTGACCACAGTCACCAAATGAGACTCATTAAGAAGCAAAGCTAGCTCGTGGAAGGGGGTTGTCATATTTTGTCTCTCGTCGACTTTAGGGTCACAGAGATGCACGTCTCCTCTTCTATGAGATGTCACAGAGCAAACAGCAATGAGGGCGTTTGTCAAACTGACCCCAACTGTCTGTGGCTTTGCTGCTGGTCACTGGAGATAGAGAGTAGCGATATTCTTTCTTTCAGAGTGTGAGACTGGATTTGAGCAAAAATATCTAGAGTCGCAAGGCCAGTGACCCTGTCACCCTTCCCACAGACGGCAGGCCTGGGGTTTCATCATCAGTCTTCAGTTTGTCACTGTGCAGTCTCTTGAGAATAAAGATTTTTTTTTAAAGGTTATTTGTGCATGTATAAAGTAGTAAGCACAGAGATTTTTCTCTTTTTAAAAACAGCAATGTTTAGTAAACACAAGGGCTCACTTGATTCAGTTTCGTTGTTTCTATAGAATGTGTAGTTTTAATTATAAAGGCCATGATCTAGAAAAAATTAATTATTTGCTATCTTTAAGGGATGGATATATTTATGAACTAATTTTTTTTTTAATTTTTAAAAAATAATTCTTATTCTTTATTTTTAGAGAGAGAGTGAGAGAGAAGCCAGGGCCTCAGCCGCTGCAATCCAACTCCAGATGCTTGCGCCACCTAGTGGTCATGTGTGACCATGCGCTTGCCTCATCTGTGTGTGTCTGGCATATGTGGGATCTGGAAAGTTGAACATGGGTCCTTAGGCCTTGCAGGCAGGTTCCTTAACCTCTAAGCCATCTCTCCAGCTCATGAACTACCTTAAAAAAATATATTTACACCTGGCGTGGTGGCACATGCCTTTAATCCCAACACCCAGGAGGCAGAGGTAGGAGGACTGCCATGAGGCCACCCTGAGACTACACAGTGAATTCCGTGGCAACGTGGGCTAGAGCGAGACCCTACCTTGAAAAGCAATAACAAAACTAAAAGCAATTATATATATTTACTTATTTGAAAGAGAGAAAGAGGACAATAGAATGGGCACACCAGGGCCTCCGGCCACTGCGAACAAAGTCCAAACACATGCACCACCTTGTGCACCTGGCTCATGTGGGTGCTGGGGAATCGAACCGGGGTCCTTAGGCTTCGCAGGCAAGTGTATGGGCGTGTGCATGGGTTGCAAACATCTGTACACACACGTGTATACACACGAACATGCGTACACACATAACCACCTGTACTACACAGAAAAAAAAGGAACACATGGGCTGGAGAGATGGCTTAGTGGTTAAGCACTTGCCTGTGAAGCCTAAGGACCCAGTTCGAGGCTCAGTTCCCCAGGACCCACGTTAGCCAGATGCACAAGGGGGTGCACGCATCTGGAGTTCGTTTGCAGAGGCTGGAAGCCCTGGCATGCCCGTTCTCAATCTCTCTCTCTCTATCTCTGTCTCTTTCTCTCTGTCACTCTCAAATAAATAAATAAAAAATGAACAAAAAAAATTTTAAAAAAAAGGAACATAGAGCCCCCTAAAGTGTATGGGATAGCATAGTGATGAGTGTTCCAGAATGAACATAAGGAGAACAACTTGAGAGGATTTGGTGTAGCCGGGTGAGCATGTGAGAGCTGGGATTTAAGACGGTGACCAGCATAATCCTCCTTCATAAGGAGAGAAGATATCTGAGGGCTTAGTGTTCCAGGCAGAGGCAAGAGCCGGGACAAAGCTCCCGAGTCAGGCGTGTGAACTTGGTGTGCTTGAAGAGCGTGCATCCATGCGGCCAGCGTGGACGAAGCCGAGAGACCTATAGTGAGATATATATATATATATATATATATATATAGTGGAGATGATGCAGCTTCTGTGAAACGATAACCGTGCATTGTGAGAAAGAGCAGAAAAGCTAAATTGAGGAGAGTTTACACTAGAACTATGTTCTCTGGGCATAACCCTTATCTTAAAAAGTCACATGGGGGTCGGTGGGTAAAGTGTTTGCTGTGCAAGCAAGAGGACTTGTTTGGATCTCCAGAATGTTCGTAAACCCCTGGGTGTTGTGGCAAGAGACCCTGTCTCAATAAGTAAGGTAGAGAGCAATACAGAGAGAATGTACAACCACCCCTCCATGCATGCACACCCTCACACATGATCAACCGTATTCCTACAAATACATGTACAAACCTGCGTGCACATTACACACTAACATGTGTAAAAAGGTCACATAAATATGTAAACTGAAATGTTTCCATTATTTTTAATGATCTGCATACAAATTATTACTCTGTGGTTTGTCAGAACATTTACTGCACGGGGAGGGGAACTTAGGTAACTGGAAGAACACTCCCCCAGCTCCTGTGAAGCCCTGGACTTAATCCCTAGCCCCAAATAAAAGCTACTATAAAACAGATCCAGCTATTGCCAATATAGCAGCAATGAACATGAATGGGCAAAGTTATCTCCGTGGTAAGATGTAAGAATCGTTTGGGTTTATGATATAGCTGGATCATATGGTAATTCGACTTTGAGCTTTTTGAGAAACCTCCACACTGAGCTCCAAGCGGCTGCACCAATTTACAATCCTACCAACAGCGAGTAAAAGTGCCTCTTCCCCCAGACACTTGCCAGCATTTGTTATCATTAGTGTTCTCAAATGATAGCTATTCTGACTGGAGTGAGATGAAATCTCAAAGTAATTTAAAAAATCATTTTTGGGCTGGAGAGATGGCTTAGTGGTTAAGCGCTTGCCTATGAAGCCTAAGGACCCCGGTTCGAGGCTCGGTTCCCCAGGTCCCACGTTAGCCAGATGCACAAGGGGGCGCACGCATCTGGAGTTCGTTTGCAGAGGCTGGAAGCCCTGGCATGCCCATTCTCTCTCTCTCCCTCTATCTGTCTTTCTCTCTGTGTCTGTCACTCTCAAATAAATAAATAAAATAAAAATTAAAAAAAATAAATAAATAAAAAAAATAAAAAATCATTTTTATTTGAGACAAAGGAAAAGGAGGAGAGAGAAAGAAAGCAAGAGGATCAAGAGAGAGAGAGAGAGAGAATGGGCATGCCAAGGCCTCTAGCCACTGTAAACAAACTCCAGGCATGTGCATCACCTTGTGCATCTGGATTATGTGGGACCTGGAGAATGGATCCTGGGTCCTTAGGCTTCACAGGCATGTGTCTTAACCACTAAGCAATCTCTCCAGCCCTCAAAGTAATTTTAATTTACATTTCTCTGATGGCTGAGGATGTCGCATAAAATGAAATCATGTTAAATGTCCATCAATTGATGACTGAATAATGAAAATGCAGTATATACACACAATGGGGTAAAGCTGTGAAGAAAAATGAAGTTATGAAATTTGAAAGGAAACAAAGGGAATTGGAACAAATTACACTAACTAAGGTAACCGAAGCCCAGAAAGACAAAAGTTGCATATACTCTCTCATCTGTGGACCCGAACTTTTCATGTTTGTATGTTTGTAAATAAGGGGCATGAGGTAAGCACGGGCTGTGATTTAACTTAGGAGACCATGAGAGGGAAACAGGAAGTGATGAAACGGGGGAAAGGACATGAAATCAACAAGGAGGCAAAGTTGAGGGAAGGACACAAGAGAGAAGGGAAGAAATGGGGACAGGAGAGGCCAAGCATTTACACAAAAGCACCATAATGAAACCTACTCTTTTTAAGTTAACTTAAAACAAAAATCAATCTAATTTTCTTCCTGTCTCTATCACAATAATTGTGGACAGCTTCTCTTTTGATGTAAAAATCTGACATTGATAACCTTTATTTGCACCAGGCGCCTGATACAAGCTTTTGTCCTCCTTTAAAGTTTGACCTAAACTGGGCGTGGTGGCACAGGCCTTTAATCCCAGCACTTGGGAGGCAGACGTAGGAGGATTGCAGCGAGTTCGAGGCCACCCTGAAAATATATAGTAAATTCCGGGTTAGCCTGAGATAGAGTGAGGACCTATCTCGGAAAAAAACAAAAAAAAAAAAAAAGGGTTGACCTAGTTGCCTAGTTGCAGTTAGTTAATTATGTATGTTCTAAATATTTTATTTCCTTCCCGTTGCTTTGAAAGCCTATGAGCTAACCCCTCAACAAGCCAGCATGTCTGATGGCTAATTTAAAGAGGAAAATTTCCCTTGTTTTCCCCTAATTTATAACATACTGGACAATTCCTTGTCATATAGGGCTCATTTTTAGTATTATTAGCACTGTAAGGTCCATACTCATTAATGGAAGCTGGTTTCTAACACAATGGAAAACTAGGTATGCCGAATTTAATCTCAGGAAACTTATTTAGTTTTGTGTTTGAGGTAGGGTTTCACTCTAGTCTAGGCTGACCTGCAATTTACTCTGTATTCTCAGGGTGGCCTCGAACTCATGGCAATCCTCCTAACTCTGCCTCCCGAGTGTGGGATTAAAGGCGTGCGCCACCATGCCTGGCTTAGGAAACGTTTTTTAATGGTTATTTGAGGCAGCATGGCTGAGATAAGACAGTGAAGCCACCTGTAAAGATGAGCGGTTACTCTGAGTAATTCCTGATGTCATCATTGTATTGAGGGAGGAGCCATCCATGCCAGTTGCAGTGACTGCAATGACATAGTTATTTATTTATTATTTTATTCAAAAATACTTTATCTATTAGCAAGCAAGAGAGAGGGAGAGAGAAAATGTGTGTGTGTGGGGGGGGAATGGGTGCACCAGAGCCTCTTGCAACTGCAAAAGAACTGCAGATTCATGCAGCATTTTGTGCATGTGGCTTTATGTGGTTACTGGGAAATCGAACCCAGGCCATCAGGCTTTGTAAGCAAGCACCTTTGGCCACCAAGACATCTCTCCAGGCCCACAGTGGTATATTTAAGTGCAAGTTGGTGAGATATAATCCAAGCAATTAATCTTTTAAAAAGAAATGAGTTTTTCTAGCTAAATACAAGCCAACGTTGATATTATCATAGTCTTAAAAAGAAAAAGAAGTTAAGAGCCACACTCAATAGCCACAGAGGCAGAACGTGCAGATGCTACACTTCAGGCTTATACTTTGAAAGTAACCCTGTTACGTCATCAGTTTTCACTTACAGTTGATGAAATGACCTGACTAAAGATGTGTGCACTGTGGTCATTTTGTGTATGTAGGCACATACAGCCTCCCAAATCTGTTGGTCTCTGGGTCCACAGCTCTTGCTATGTAACAAGTTTATCCCCAAACTTGGCAATGTATGTGAATGGCTATTTGTTAAGGACAGCCCGGGAGCAATAATATTCCCTTATAACATCAAATATCTTAATAATGAATGAATATTGAATAATATTCATGGGGCTATGGTCAATTAGTGGTACTGGTATAATCCAGAGCTAAGTGTTTAAAATAGCCAGCTTAATTTTTTTTCAAGGGAGAAGAGAACTTCTGCTTCAATTAGGAATATTCCAAAGGGCAAAGACTGCTTATCCCAGTCATCACTGACACTTTTTGAATTTTGTCCAAAACACCCTGGGCATATTCTTGTGAAAACCTTTAGCTGTCATATCCTAATTCATAAAACAATGAAAATCTATGCATATGTACTAAGTGATTTATTGTTTTCATTCTACAACCTGCAGGAGCTTTATAAAATTTTCTTAAATTCAGCTGTGGAGGGAGCTCGCCTACCATGAGTAAGGCCACGGGTTTGATGCAAAGTGACTGTGGGAGCTCACAGCTATAATCCCAGGACTCAGCAGCTGGAGATAGGACCAGAAATTCAAGATCCTGAATCAAAAATGAAAAAAAAGAAAAAAGAAAAGAAAAAGAAAAGAAAAAAAAGGCGGGCGTGATAGCGCACGCCTTTAATCCCAGCACTCGGGAGGCAGAGGTAGGAGGATCGCCATGAGTTCGAGGCCACCCTGAGACTACATAGTGAATTCCAGGTCAGCCTGGACCAGAGTGAGACCCTACCTTGAAAAACAAACACAACAAAATTTTAAAAAAAAAGCTTGAAGTTATAGGAATATTTAACCTCAAAATATTTCTAAATATCTTCCACAAGGTTTACTAAGTAAACATGCGCACATTGAGGAGGCTGAGGCCATGGCTCGATTGATGAAATGCTTGCCGTGCAAGAGCGAGGACTGGAATCCAGATGCCCAGCCTCCATCTAAACGCGGGGCAGGTGAGGTGGCTCCCATTTGTAATGCCAGCAGATATGAGGCGGAGACAAAGGGACCCTTGGGCAAGTTGATTAGCAAGAGGAGTCGATTCAGTGAGGTTCTGGGCTCAAGCCAGGATCTTGTCATAGCAAATAAAGTGGAGAGTGACTGACAGAGACAGCCGACATCAACCTCCGGCCTCTAAAACATACGTGCACCCACATGTATGCCACACAAAGATAAATGTGCAAAAAAATACTGTGAAAAACCAACAAGTATTTTTGTTATCTAATGAGAAGGTTAACCTGGATGATACCAAGACAAGCACAGCCCATTCGTGTTGGGGAGAGCACGCGCCACTTACTTTCTCCATTATTTTTCCCAATTTAATTTACGAGCAATTGGTTATTGTTCAATGAAAGACGCAAGCTTAGGGCTGGAGAGATGGTCCAGTGGTTAAGGCGCTTGCCTGCAGAGCCCAATGGCCAGAGTTCTATTCCCCAAGTATCTGGCATCTGGAGTCCATTTTCGGTGGCTGGAGGACCTGGTGTGTCCATTCTGTCTGTCTCTCTTCCCTCTCTCTCTTCCTCTCTCTCTCTGCTTGCAAATAAATACTATATATACTATATATGGTACTATATATATAATACTATATATATGCGTATAGGTAGGTAGATAGATAGGTAGGTAGATATTTAAAGTTATGAGCTTAAAACCACATGAGGACATTGAGATGAATCACACAGTATGTTAAGTTTGAATTTTCTTGAATTTGGGGGGCACCTGGCAGATGAGAGCCTGTTTCCCCTGCCTCTTCTCACCGCTTTCACTTTATTATAGAACTACCGTGTAATAGCTTCATCTAAACATCAGCAAACACCATGAGGCTATGGTGCATATTACCAAGCGCACAAGGTCGCAAAATCAATACTAAATTACTTTCACTTTGAATTTTAGGACCTGTACTTAAAATGTCATAAGAAATAAGGCAAGTGTTGAAAATAATGGAGAGGAGAGCTTAATAACATGTGGGAATTTTGTTCTCACTTCACTAAACACAACCTTAAACAACATCATTTAAAAAATTGTAATGCGGAAAAAAGTTTAAAAAATAACAGGGACTGGAGAGATGGCTTAGCGGTTAAGCGCTTGCCTGTGAAGCCTAAGGACCCTGGTTCAAGGCTCGATTCCCCAGGACCCATGTAAGCCAGATGCACAAGGGGGCGCACGCGTCTGGAGTTTGTGTGCAGTGGCTGGAGGCCCTGAAGCACCAATTCTCTCTCCCTCTCCCTCTCTCTCTCTCTCTCTCCCTCTTTCTCTTTGTGTCTGTCACTCTCAAATAAATAAAAATAAACAAAAATAATGCTGCAGTGTTTTCTTGCAAGCTTCCATGCATTGACTGTGCACTGTTAGGTCACATATTATGCTCCATCTTTGTAAGTGTGTCTTTCCTCTTGACTTGCCTGTAGCATCATTTCATGCACATGGATGACTGTGAGCCAGTGAAGAAACTAAAACTCAGATCACTCCCATTTCTTCCTTAACTCTGAGCCTGGGCCTCACGGCCTCAGAGAATTGGGTTTTGTTCAGTGAATCCTCATGGCTCATCTCAGGCAATGCTGTCTTCAGAGTTGAAGACCATACTGTCAGAGAGCTTACAGGTCACAATGGTGTGTTCTTCTATTGTAACTAAGCCTTTAACAGGGAAAATTTCACAGAGAATGCTTTATATAGAGATACAGCTGTGTATAAATTCTTCCATGTTAAGAATAATAATAATACCACTGCCTAGTCTTGCTCAGTACTGCTTTTGTAGAAAAGAACCAAAACCCTGGTTAAAAAAATATATTGAACTCTGTCTAGAAAAAATAAGCAATTTACTGTGCATAAATTTGTGAATATTGACTATCTTTTCATCTTTAAATATTTATTTTTTAGGTACAAGGCGGAAGAGAGAGAGGAGAGAGAAGGGAGGCAGACAGAGAAAATGGGCACACCAGGGTCTCTCACCGCTGCGCACAGTCCCCAGATACATAGACCACCTTGTGCATGTGGCTTTATGTGGGCACTGGGGAATCGAACTCCAGTCGTTAGGCTTTACCCGCAAACGTCTTAACCGCTGAGCCATCTCTCCAGCTCCTGTTTACTGCCTTCTCTTACTGCCTCGGTTTGGAGCCGACACAGTTTCCTTGTTGGAGCAGCGCACAGTGCATTGATATGCACACGGATGATATGACAACCCTCTTGTATGCTATTTTGTGTTACCACCGTCCACAGTTGCCTGTGAGTTTCCTTCAGGATTTAGTAAGTATAGCTGAGGGACAGTTCATAGGTAGGGGGCTTCAAAAGTCGTTTCATGCTGATTTCGTTCTAACGTGGCTTCCTTAAAATCCCAAATACACTAATAAAATAATGAGCATCTATTAAGCAGGCAATGCAGACTAGAACTGAATCAATAAAAGGTATTTAAGAATGCGACCAAAGGGCTGGAGAGATGGATTGGTGGTTAAGGTGTTTGCCTGCAAAGCCCAAGGACTCAAGTTCGACTCCCCAGCACCTATGTAGGCTAGATGTATGAGGTGGCACACATGTCTAGGGTTTGTTTGCAGTGGCTGGAGGCCCTGGTGTGCCCATTCTCTCTTGTCTCTCTTTCTAGCCACCTCCTTTTCTCTCAAATAAATAAAGCACTTTCTAAAAAAGAATGCAACTGACATAGAAATGATATTCCACACCAGGAGACATACCTGCCCATAGGAAGTGATAAAGTGGTGATTTCCTGTTTAAAGTTTCTCTCCTCTTGCCAGACCATCTGCTGTCCCTACTGATACATGACACTGTCATCCATTTCTTCTGTTATGGAACGTGTACGGTCACTTGCAAATATCACTTATTTTCCTGCATGTCTCCCCAGTTAAGAATGATCTTCCTGGGCTGGAGAGATGGCTTAGCGGCCAAGGCGCTTGCCTGCAAAGCCAAAAGACCTTCGTTCAATTCCCCAGTACCCAGGTAAGCCAGATGCACAAGTTGGCGATGCATCTGGAGTTCATTTGCAGTGGCTAGAGGCCCTGGCATGCCCATTTTCTCCCTCTCTCTCTACTCTGCCTGTTTCCCTCTCTTAAATAAATAAATAAAAATAAAATATTTTTCAAAATTCATATTTAAAAATAAGAATGATCTTCCTGAAGTCAGATCAAGCTCTGTTCCCCTCCATCTCCAGTGGTTGTCATAAGTGCTTGATACATTCATTGCATACATATTTAAGAAATTAATGCTGAAGCAATAAAACTGTGAATAAAGCTATTTGGCTTCAGCATTGCTCTCATACTTAGTGTGTATTCTGACGAGTTTATATTGTTTGAAAAACACAGCAATGAAAGAGGTACTTGCATCTCCTGAGAAGGTCCCCATCCCTTCTCAGGTTTGACCCCTGGTTCCAATGTCCATCTGGCCCATGTGCTTTGCAAACCTGAATGACTAAGAATCGAAAGACTCGCTATGACTCTTTTTATAGGTCAGAGGGGAGCCACTATCGCAGGCCTCATACCATTACCAGCTCCATAGTTACCAGTAAAGTCTGCAGTTAGTCATAAAAGCAAACCTCCACCCTTGATAGAGGAGATGGTTTATTACAGAATGAACTACATGTTTGAAACTAAGTAGACAATTATGTATTTTTACACACACACACACACACTACATATATATATATATGTATATAAATATATATATGTATATATAATGTATATAAACACATACATATATTTGTCTGTCTGACTGTTTATCTATCTATCTATCTATCTATCTATCTATCTATCTATCTATCTATCTAGAAAGTGCCATTAGAAAGGTCTTAGAGGACTGGAGGGATTGCTTAGTGGTTAAGGTGTTTGCCTGCAAAGCCAAAGGACCCAGGTTCGATTCCCTGGGACCCACGTTGGCCAGATACACAAGGGGGTGCATCCATCTGGAGTTTGTTGCAGTAGCTGGAGGCTCTGGCATGCTCATTCTCAATCTCTTTCTCCCTCCCTCTTTCTCTGTCAAATAAATAAATAAAAATAAAATAGTAAAAAAAGAAAGGTTTTAGACAAACCCTTTATGGGGACCTTAGACATGTTTAATGTACAAAAGGGACTTAAGAATATATTAGATACTGGCTATGAGCTTATTTGTTTCTCATATAAACATTGAACTTTAGTAAATAACGCTCCTATACATAAAATATCTGAGCATAAAAGTGAAAAAAACTTGTCCATTTATAGAGCAGTTCAATGAACAAACTGATATTGAAACCAGCATTTTTTTGTTCCTAGCATGCTTTTCCCAGTATGCAATGCTTACCACTATATTTTAATACTTCCATGGGCATGATTTAACTCTACATGGTTGAAATTTTATTGTATATGAGCATACACTTTGGGGATTGCATTTTTGGTTCATGACTAATTTTTTTTCTTTAATGGAGAAAATATCCATGACCCCAAAACCATGGGAACACAGACACAGAATATAAATTTCAAGAAGGAAAAAAGGAATCTTTAAGATAAATAAGATTTTTGTTTGTCTCTTTAAAACACTTTTATGGATGCAACAAATGGGGAAAACAGGAAGCATGTAACCACACAGACATGAGCAGCTTGTCATAAGAAACAGCCTTCTCGGGCTGGAGAAATGGCTTAGTGGTTAAGGTGTTTGCCTACAAAGCCAAAGGACCTCAGTTCAATTCCCCAGGACTCTCATACACCAGACGCACAAGATGGCACGTGTGTCTGGAGTTCGTTTGCATTGGCTGGTGGCCCTGGCACGCCCATTCTATCTTTCTTTCTCTATCTGCCTCTCTCTCTCTCTCTCTAAAATAAATAAATAAATACTAAAAATAATAAAACAAAAAGAAAAGATATGGCCTTCTCAATTCCCACCCACAACATTTTAGAATATCAGAAACCATTTTTAGCAGAGGAAGATAGCCAAGAAAATAAGATCCAGTATTACTCTCGTGCACTTGAGTGAGTCGCTTTGAATGGCCCAGGAACATAAGAAGGACGTATGTACAATTCAGGATGTAACTGGAATCCTGCTGTCCTGTCTAGTCTCCTGTTTCAATGGCTGGGTAAAGAAGAAAGGCCAGATGGAGGAGAGCCTGACTCATTGTAGTGCCTCATCAGGGGGAAAAAAAAGAGTGTTTGTCAGACGAGAAATTGTAAGCGATAAAATGGAGTAATGCTTTATAAAGCATTGATGCTGACGGCTACTCCGGCTTAGAGACAGCCAGGCAGACAACGGTAATTCTCTAGCTAGTGGTTCTATTAATAGCTCATGTTCAGTGCGTTCAAGTTCAACATCACAGGCTTATCACTAATTTCCCGTTTCTGTACGGTGTCAAATAATAACATTACCTCCAGGTTTGCTTATTTATTTTTGCTAGGTAGGATCAGGCTTTGTACCATGTCTGGTCTCAAACCCATGGCCATCCTCCTGCCTCTCCTCCTGAGTGCTGGGACTACAGGTGTGCAATGCCACACACGTGGCACACACTCCCAGTCCCTCACACTCGTCCTTCTCCCTCGCTCTCCACATCAAACCAATGAACACTTCAAGACGGACCAAATCCAGCCATCCTCCTGCTCAGAAAACCAAAGAATCAGTAAACCAGAATAAAGTGCGCACTGTACTCCCTACCTAGACCTCTGTAACTCTCCTGTCAAATTACTCCAAATTAGATGTCCCCTATCCCTTAGCCCCACACTTCTGTCCTTCCGTACCTTATTCCCGTGTCTTTCCTTTGCGCCATCCCCAAAGCACACATTTTACCCTGGATGGTCCTTCCTCTCCTTTTGTGCTCTGGCTCCCTCCAGGAAACCTTGTACCTCAGGGCAAAAGAAAGGACGGTAGAGACTGCAGCTTTGAAGCAGGGTTTGGTGGGCCGGGAGAGCTCCTTGAAGCCCCAGTTTATCTGCTGCTAGTGATGGCTGACATCAAGCAAGGGCTCTTCACCAAAGGAAACCAAAAGTCATTTCCCTCTCTCTCTCTCTCACTCGCTCTCTCCTTGTGCCACCTAGTGGGCATGTGCGACCTTGTACTTGCCTCACCTTTGTGCATCTGGATAATGTGGGATCTGGAGAGTCAAACATGGGTCCTTAGGCTTCGCAGGCAAGTGTCTTAACCTCTAAACCATCTCTCCAGACCCAAAAAGTCATTTCTGAACTGAGGGACTATGGTGGAAGGAGATGGAAATGAGCTGGACTGGAGACAGAATGACAATAATTGTGTGATTTTGAAACATCAGGATGTGAGAGAGAATCAGAGTTAAGATGTGTGTGCACACATAAAATTTTGGTTGTATTTTCTGACAAGTAACTTGAACACATTAAAAAATACTTTTATATTTGGATCTTCTACCAAACCTTTCTTTTCCACATATGTGAGCCTCAAATTCATCCATGTCATTAATAAACATTTCTTATTGTGCAAAACACCAAAGGGAGCAAGGCTGAGAAGTTTCCATGGTAGGCAAGACATTAGAAGTGGCTTCATATTAAAAGTAAATTGGGAACTGGAGAGATGGCTTACTGGTTAAGGCATTTGTCTGAAAAGCCAAAGGATTCTGGTTCAATTCACCAGGACCCATGTAAACCAGATGCACAAGGGGGCACATGTGTCTGGAGTTTGTTTGTAGTGGCTGGAGGCACTGGCATGCCCATTCTCTCTCTCCCTCCCTCCCTCCCTCTTTCTCTCCCACAAGTAAATAAATAAAATATATTTAAAAGAATAAATTGGGAGCTCAATGTTGTGGTGACTTGCAGCTTGGTCACTTAGGAAGAGGAAGTCAAGCAGACACGTCATGCCCAGTGGTCTGGACACAGGACAGCTAGGAATCACGTGTCTGGGATGGGTGTGATCATATGTGGATGAAGCTGTGTAGGGAGAACGTTGTGAGGTTCCCTGAGCCCAGAATCCAAAAGACCTCCTATGTCCCATCGAGGAGTTTGGATTTTACTCTGGAGCTGAGGGGTGTGGAAGAGTTCTGAGTAGAAGGAGGCCAGGACTTGATCTGGCTCAGAGATATTCACTGATTTGCTGAGGAAAAATGTCACAGAGAAATAGTGGCAAGGAATCCATATGGGATGAAAGTCTGGAGACAGCATTATCAGCCTACACAGAAGATCAAGAGGAAACCAGTTAAACATGAGTGAGGGAGCCTGAACATGTTTGTCATGAAGACACTGGGTAGAGAATTACCACCTTTGGTCTTTTCTTCTTCTTTTCAATCATCCACCTATCATATATTCAATCCGTCTTTGTTGGGTGTCTGGGATGCCCTAGGCCCTTGTCAGGTATTGTTCCACGGGCAGCTGACTATGACGGAGTGATCCTTGTCATTGTGCCACACTCCTGGGTTGCCAACGTAGTGGGTCTGGCCAAGATGCGGTAGGTAGACAGCCCAAAGAAGAGAGTGATCCCAGGGCTCAACTGTTCTCTTATCAGACCCAAGGCCTGCTCAGTGGGAAGGCATTCATGCCTGGTAGTGAAAGCCTGGTGCTTGGAACAACATAGAATCTAAAGGGAAGATGGCATTGTGCTTTGGCTAAATGTATACGTTGAGCCCAGCAAATTGCCTTATGTTTATATGTTTACATCCATTGATTAATGTCAACTGTATTTCACACTTTCTTTTAGAGAAGCCTCTTTTTCTAGGGGGCACTGAATAGCGGTGAGATGTTCAGACACATCAAGGTGATGACAAGAAGAGAAAGGTTGGTGCTTGTGGCGGTTTGATTCAGGGGTCCCCCATAAACGTAGGTGTTCTGAATGCTGGGTTCCCAGCTGATGGAGATGTGGGAACTAACGCCTCCAGGAGGCAGTGTATTGTTGGGGGCGGGCTTGTGGGTGTTATAGCCAGCGTCCCCTTGCTAGTGTTCCTGTTGTCCACCTGGTACTGGCCAGGAGGTGATGTCCACCCTCTGCTCATGCCATCATTTTTCCCTGCCATCGTGGAGCTTCCCCTCGAGCCTGTAAGCCAAAGTAAACCTCTTTTTCTCCCCACAAGCTGCTTTTAGTTGGGTGGTTTCTACCAGCAATGCGAATCTGCCTGTAACAGTGCTTAAAACTGGATGAGTCATCTCGATCCAATGTACCAGGGCTCAGGAAATGCTGCAGAAGAGGTAGCAGAAAGAATGTCAGCACTCTCGCTGCTGGGCAGAGAAGCATCTCTAATAAGGATGGTGGCAGACACCGAAGATCCTCAGTAAGAGCCCATGAGAGCACTAAATGAGGCATCTGTGTCATGCCCTCCAAAGCAAAGGGAACGAGGGATAGAAAGAACGGAAGAGCCACAGGGTTGGAAGAAGCACTCTGGGGTGCTGTTACCAGAACGTGCACTGACCAGTACATTGATGACTTCACAGTGGATGTCATTACCCCACAAGACCGGCACAGTCCAGGGCCCATCAACACTTTGATGTGGAGGACGGAAGTGGATCAAAGGAATGAGACATCAAAACAGGACTACTTGGAAAAAGGAGGGTGCTCAGCAGAATAAGGGTACGGGGGGACAAGGGCAATAGGACAGGAATGCAATCAAATTACTTTGTGTTCAATATTAAAAGTCTCAATTGAAAAATCTCTCAAAATTTCTGGCTGAACTAAGAGCTTGCAGATCAAGCCAGGTCCCCGAATCTGCCCATAGAGCTTTGCTTTCTGAAGGGACATCAACGCCCTCTGCTTATCACCACATCGGCCCCTGCCGTCTTTCCCTGAAGGTCAAAGTAAATTGACATAAAAACCCTTAATCCCCATAAAAAATAGAAATCGAGCAAGTTAATGGAAGTGTAAAATGAATGCAATATAAAGACTGCTTTACAATGTAGAAGTTAAAATGAGAAGGAAATTTGTTCCAGATGGGGTCTAGGGATTGCTTTTAAATGACTGTTTGTTTAAGCCTGACAATTTTGACTTGTCTTGCATTCTGACAAAAATATTGCTCGAAAAAAGAGTGATAAGAGCCATGTTAATTCTCTGTGAAGGACTTTTCTTAGGACTCAATGGTATAATCTTTCAGAATTGTTAGGGAAAAAAATTGTTAGGAAACACTTTATTTATGAAAATCTAACTATGGAGTCTAGCTTCAGTACATTTAATACCCCCAAACTGACTTATTTGGGTGTACAAGTATGAGGTAAATAGTAACTGGAAATGGTAACTGTGTTTAAGGAGGATGGGAAAACGGGCAGAACCATGACTTATAATTCCTAACATACTGAACAAAAGGTAGAGGTTTTCGCATGCTCAGGAGGATATAAATTTTTTTTTAATCTGAATGTTCAATAGTACAATCAATTAGTATGATTTAATGACAATGGGTTTTTGCACAATTTGAATTGTAAAGGACAAATGAGAGGAGATGAATTTGGAATTTCATGATCGAGTGATCTGGTTCCGTTTGAATCTTAAAGGTTAACATATGCATGGTTTGTCAAAACCTGAGTCCTCTGTGTGAGATTTCAAACCAGCATCACAGAAATTGAAGATTATTGTTTGCCTTAGTTATATGAGTGATGATTGAGAAATAAGTTACAAATGTCCAAGCCAAGGCCTTTTATTTTAAAATGTATAGCTTGTTATGTATTTATTAACAATACATTTCTTTCCAAGATATGATGTTTAAGCAGATTTGTCTGTAAGCAATTAAGGATTTTTTTAAGTTGTCAAGGAACTTGAATATAAAATTGTTTTTTGTTATTTATTTATTTATTTTTTGCCTTTGCAATGGAAGAGGAAATACATATGGCGTTATTGTCTATTTTTTACCCTGTGCTTTTATTACTAAGTAGAGAAGAAATTGACAGCTGGAAACATTCGGCTTTTATTGTGGGCATGAAAGTGATTCAGGATGACTAAGTGTCCCCAGGAAGCAGAGAAGTTTCTGGTCTAATCCTCATGGAGAAGCTGTTATATAACAGTCCAGGGACCTTGTAACCCACTGTGCCATAAAAGTCTTTTTTTTTTTTATTTTTTGTTCATTTTTTATTTATTTATTTGAGAGCGACAGACACAGAAAGACAGATAGAGGGAGAGAGAGAGAATGGGCGCGCCAGGGCTTCCAGCCTCTGCAAACGAACTCCAGACGCGTGCGCCCCCTTGTGCATCTGGCTAACGTGGGACCTGGGGAACCGAGCCTCGAACCGGGGTCCATAGGCTTCACAGGCAAGCGCTTAACCGCTAAGCCATCTCTCCAGCCCCCATACAAGTCTTTTATTCGAGCCTGGTCATACTTCCTGTAAGATAGTGGCTGTGCCCACAGACTCTGGTCCTGGTTGTAACCTCAGGCATCTCGGGGTCTCCCTTGAAGCTCTATTAGCACTCACAGGTCTCTTCATAGCTATTTAATAGAGCTATTAAAAGCTACAGTGAACCCTGCATGGTGGCTTACACCTTTAATCCCAGCACTCGGGAGGCAGAGGGAGGAGGATCACCATGACTTCGAGGCCACCCTGAGACTACATAGTTTAATTCCAGGTCAGCCTGGGCTAGAGTGAGACTCTACCTGAAAAAACCAAAATAAATAAATAAATAAAATAAAACAAAATCAAGAAGCTGGAGAGACGGCTTAGTGGTTAAAGAGTTTGTCTACAAAGCCTAAGGACCCAGGTTCGATTCTCCAGGTCCCATGTAAGCCACATGCACAAGGGGCACACACATCTGGAGTTCATTTGCAGTGGCTGGAGGCCCTGGTGTATGCAGTCTCTCTCTCTCTCTAATAAATACATTAAAATAATAAAATAAAACCAAGACTTACAATTCCCCTCCCCCCCACCATGAAAAATGTGCCAAATCATGATTGGGAAGACACAGTATGTGCCCTTTTCAGACTAACTTCCTTCAGTTTGCAACACATTCCTAAGGTTCATTAATGTCATTGACTGACTTGGGATCTTACTTTTCTCCATTGTTTAATATTCTTTTGTATGGAAATACCTTTGCTATAGTCAGGTTCACATTGCTGGCAGAAATCACCTGAACAACAGCAACTTGTGGGAGAAAAAAAAAAGTTTATTTTGGCTTACAGACTTGAGGGGAAGCTCCATGATGGCAGGGAAAATGATGGCATGAGCAGAGGGTGGACATCACCCCTTGGCCAACATCAAGTAGACAATAGTAACAGAAGAGTGTGCCAAACACTGGCAAGGGGACACTGGCCACTATAGAAGCCCGCCCCTAACAATACACTGCCTCCAGGAGGCTCCAATTTCCAATTGCCATCAGCTGGGGAGACCAGCATTCAGAACACCCAAGTTCTTGGGAGATACCTGAATGTAACCACCACAACCATAGATCATTTTGTAAATTTATTTATTTGAGAGAAAGAGAGAGACAGACAGATATTAAAGAGAGAAGGGCATATCAGGGCTTCTAGCTGCTACAAATGAAGTCCAAACGCATGCGCCTCCATACACATCTGGCTTTATGTGGGTCCTGGGGAATCGAACCTGGGTCCTTTGACTTTGCCGGCAAGGGCTTTAACTGGTAAACCATCTCTCCAGCTCCACCACAGATCGTTTAAGCAGCAACTGCCTGAAGAACACCTTGGTTGCTCCCAGCTTAGGGCACATATACTTTCGAAATGAAAATTCCCACGTAAGCCAGCCGGATGTTTTGGTAGATGTTTAGGAGCGTGATGGCTGGATTACGGTAAGCCTACATTTAGTTTTATGACACATTACCTGGATTTTCCAATGTGCCTGCATCATTTTGCATTTCTCTTGGTGGATGACTGACTTTCTCTTCTCCCACATCCTTTTTAGCCATAGAATATATCCTCATCAAAGCTGGGCGTGTTGACAAAAACCTGTCACTCTAGCATATAGGAGCCCTAGGCAAGAGGATGGCTGTGTTTGAGGCCAGCCTAACCTGCATTATTCATTTATACACCTCAGTGGTGTTTTGTTTTCTTTTTTGTTTTTGTTGTTGTTGTTATAAATGATAAGCCTTCTTTAATGTCTCATTATTCCTCAAAGTCCCTACTTTATGTTGCGTTTTACTCTTGATGTTGCACGTTCCTATAGGTTTTTTTTTTTAATTTTTTATTTATTTATTTGAGAGCAACAGATACAGAGAGAAAGGCAGATAGAGGGAGAGAGAGAGAATGGGCGCGCCAGGGCTTCCAGCCTCTGCAAACGAACTCCAGACGCGTGCGCCCCCTTGTGCATCTGGCTAACGTGGGACCTGGGGAACTGAGCCTCGAACCGGAGTCCGTAGGCTTCACAGGCAAGCGCTTAACCGCTAAGCCATCTCTCCAGCCCTCCTATAGGTTTTGACATAGGTATAATTTCATTGTATTAAAAATCATTTGTAGGGTTGGAGAGATTGCTTAGTGCTTAAGGCACCTGCCTGCGAAGCCTAAGGACCCCGGATTGATTCTCCAGGTCCCACGTAAGCCAGATGCACATAGTGGCACATGTGTCTGGAGTTTGTTTGCAGTAGTTAGAGGCCCTGGTGCATCCATTCTCACTCTTCCTCTCTCCCCCTCTCTCTAATAAATAAATAAATAAAATCATTTGGAGATTAGAATGCTTGCTGCTCACGTATGAGGATCTAGGGGTGGTGGCCCATTCCTGCAGTTCCAGCATCAAAAGGGGTCCAGACAGATGATTGTTGGGGCTCATTGGTTAGCCAATCTGACCAGAAAATGGTAGCATCAAAACAAAAGAAAGACTGATTGAGAGGGGGAAGGGGTATGATGGAGAGTGGAGTTTCAAAGGGAAAAGCGGGGGAGGGGGAGTTTACAATCATGGGATAGTGTTTACAATCATGGATTTTGTTAATTATAAAACAATAAAGGCTGGAGGGATGGCTTAGCGGTTAAGGCCTGCAAAGCCAAAGGACCCAGGTTCGATTCCCCAGGACCCACGTTAGCCAGATGCACAAGGGGGCGCACGCGTCTGGAGTTCATTTGCAGTGGCTGGAGGCCCTGGAGCGCCCATTCTTTCTCTCTCTTCCTCTATCAAATAAATAAATATTTGATAATACTACTACTAATACTAATAAAAATTAAAAGCAAAAAAGAAAAGAAAATGACAGGAGCTTCAGGTTCAGTGCAAGAACCTGCCTGAAAGAAGCAAGGCAGAGAAAAGCGCAATGGAGGCACCACACATCTCCCGGCCTACGTGCCCAGGCACAGGGGGCATGCACCCTTCGCCCCCCACACAAAGAGACAGGTAAATTCTCTGCTCACTGCTGTTCACTCTTCCCCTTTCAGGCCTGTCCATCACGGATCCTTCCACTCACCTCCTGGTTAGGCCTTGTCCACAATGTCGGTGGTTGGAATCATGTCGTATGTACCTTTTCCCTGTTGGATCGTTTTCCTGATCATATTAGAATATTCCCAATCCCAGCCCACGGGAGGCAAAGGTAGGAGGATCGCCGTAAGTTTGAGGCCACCCTGAGACTACATAGTGAATTCCAGGTCAGCCTGGGCTAGACTGAGACCTTACGTTGAAAATAAAAAAATAATAAAATAAAACTTTATGTATATAAAGTTATATATATGTATACATACATATATGTACACACACACACACACACACACACACACACACACACATGTATAGGTATATGTATATAGTAGCAACTCCAAGAACAAACTTTTATCTAAGAGCAAATAAATGCCCAGACAACCAGATTCTAACAGCCGGAAATGCGGTGACGGAGGGAGAACGCTGTTTCCACGTGGTTCTCTGGAGAATTTTGTTCTCATCACTTAATGCTACATCTGTTCTGTTCCCTTTGTTTGGAAATACATGGACTTCAAAGCTCATCAGGTCACTGCTGTGTCATTTACACAACCCAGTAATGATGTACTGTTGATGAGACTCTTGTGGTAGGATGTCAGTGTCAGTTATGAAATATTTGGTGATGATCTATCAATTAATCATTTTCCATTTTGCTTCTGGTTGACCTAGTTGGCGTATCACTGGATAGTGAGACTACTTGGGATTTCTTTATTTTTTATACTTTATTATTTACTTGCAAGGAGATAGATAGATAGATAGATAGAGAGAGAGAGAGAGAGAGAGAGAGAGAGAGAATATGGGTGGGTGTACCAGGGCCCCTTGCCTCTGTAAACATGAATGCACCAGTTTGTGCATCTGGCTTTATGTGGGTAATGGGGGACCATACCCAGGCCATCAGGGTTTGCAAGCAAGCATCTTTAACCACTGAGCCATCTTTATAGTCTTAGTACTTGGGATTTCAAGGGCGGGAGAACAAAGGGAGGGTTAGAAAGGAAGACACAAACATAAAACTAGTTTCTCTCATTAGGTGTTTTTTGTTTGTTTGTTTTTGTTTTGTCTTGTTTTGAAGGTCTCACTTAGCCTAGGCTGACCTGGAACTCACTCTGTAGTCCAAGCTGGCCTCCATCTCTGTAGCCTTGTAAATTCTGAGATTAAATGTGTTAGCCACCACACCCAGTTCTCATTAGATTTTGTTAAGTTGTTATACTACCTAACAAGAAAATCAGTGGAATTTCTTTGATATATATTTTCTTTTAATCAGCATTCTTCTAAATGTTGAGTCCTTTCTTCATTGCATGAGGTAGAAAAGCAAACTGTGCTAAGTAGAGTATATTTGCCCACAGAAAGAACAGCTTAGAGCCCTTTTTTTTCTGTTTCAAGAGATTTGGATCAAAAGCCTTTTTTGGTAAGCTCTGTCCCAAGCCCTGTGGGGAGTGTCACTGATGTTTGACTGTGAGATAGTTTTTACCAAGGCATTGAACTTGTATGCAAATAAGGGCTTTGTTTAAGCGCCTAAAGACAAGCTCAGGAGTCCTTAATAATTCCTTTCCATAGAATTTATCACAGCAAAGACAAACTACCTGTGCAGATAAATTAAGAATCATGTGTAGTGCCCGTGTTTGAGGTTCTGCGAGCTTCAGAGTGACAACTGCTTGTGGGTTTCAGCTTTCTGCTCTCCTGCGACACTATTGTGCATAGGGCACAGAGCCAGTAGCTGAGGAACTCTATTGGCCCTGAGTTGTCTTTTTTTTATTCCCTAACTGATTTAAAATTTATTGAGTAGCTATATAATATTCAAAGCTCTCGAAATGTAAACAGACAGAAAGTCTCACCCTTAAGAGTTCAGCAAAACACATATTAAATCAGCACCAAAATAAATAAATAATATGTTGCGTGAAGATAAGCGCTAGGAAGGACAGGAAGCATAGAAAGATGGGGAGGAAAAACCGGAACAGTGTATTATCTCTCTGTTCTGTTTTGTTTTGGTGTTTGATTTTTTTTTTTTTTTTTGAGGTAGGGTCTCACTCTAGCCCAGGCTAACCTGGAATTCACTCTGTAGTCTCAGGGTAGCCTCGAACTCATGGCGATCCTCCTCCTACCTCTGCCTCTTGAGTGTGCCACAAGGTCTGACTGTTTTTTGTTGTTGTTTGTTGGTTTGTGGTAGGGTCTCGCTCTAGCCCAGGCTGACCTGGAAGTCACTAAGTGGTCTCACGGTGGCCTCAAGCCATGGTGATCCTTCTCCTACTTCTGCCTCCCAAAAGGCATGGGGCCCCACCCGCAGTGAATTATTTTAAAGAGAGGGATTGAGAAAGGCATCTCTGATAAGAGGTTATCTCTGGAGCCACCTACACATCCAGAAGAACGAGCTGGGGGGAGGTGGGGGGAGATCACCTGTAAAGGTGGACCTGGTCCTTTCACGGAGGCGGCCTGTGGAACAGAGAAGAAGGGAAGGGGGAAGGTCTTGGGGGGAGGGGCAGCCAGGAGGAGGCTGAGGTATAGGTGAATGTAAGGATCCTGGTGTGAAGCAGGGAAACCTCTGGCCATGATGAGGAAGGAAGTAATGTGATCCTGTTTTGCTCTGGGCAATAGACTAGCTGTGTCGGGGGCAAGCTGCAGTTGGGAGAGATGGAGGGTGCCCACCGAAGTCAGTCATGTTCACCTTTGGTTCTCGGTCCTTCCGAGAGGGCGAGAGAAGAAAAGGAGTGAAGGTCTATGATCCAAACAATTAGAAGGATGAAGGAACCGTTTCCTGAGGTAGGGAGCTGGTGTGGGTGAAACAGACCTTAGAGAAAAGACCAGAGGTCAGTTTGGAAGAAGAGAAGTGGGTGATGGCCCGCAGGCATGTAATAGAGGTGTAGAGGGACATCAGGATTGTTTGGACCAGGTCAGAAGGATACAGCAAAGATGGAGAAACAGCTACACTTTGAGCCAGTGGTAACAGGTGAGGTAGTAGGGGAGTCCAGTGCAGGGGAAGGATAGAAGCCTGGATAGTCTAGAACCCTGGAAGCTTTGCAATGTAAGTTCTCTCTTTTTTTAGAGAGAGAGAATTGGATTGCCAGGGCCTCAGCCACTGAAATTGAACTCTACTCGCTTGCGCCACCTCGTGGGCATGTGCAGCCGTGCACTTGCCTCACCTTTGTGTATCTGGCTTTATGTGGAATCTGGAGAGTTGAACATGGGTCCTCGGGCTTTGCAGGCAAGCGCCTTAACTGCTGAACCATCTCTCCAGCCCCAATGCAAGTTCTCTATGGAGAAGGGAGGAATTCCATCCAAGGCTGGAAAAAAATGAGGGGATTGAGAATAGAGGAAGAAGTCACTAGCAATGGCTTGGTCGGGCTAACATCACCCAAGTGGAGGAAGCTTAAGGGAATATGGAAGAGGAAGCTGTGATAAGAGGCCTAAGCTTCAAGCCGTTACCAAGTCATTCTCTACTGCAGACGGTTCACAGAAAGATACCCGTTTTAAGCATCTTTCAGACACCGTTTTGTTCGACAAGAAAACTGTGAATCACACAAACCTGACCATGCGTCCAAGTGTTACTCAGTGGAGGTCCCACCGCAGAGTAAACTCACAGAGCTATAGAAATGAGACTATCACAAAGTGACCGAGAGTTATACAAAAGGGGGAGAGGTATAGGAAAGCAATTCCTTAAACGCATTTGAGCTAAACTTTTCTAGCTTTTTTTCCCCCTCCATTTCCCTTTTCTTTTTTTACTGGTTGTGGGTATATGTGGGGAAGCTATAGATGTCATGCGTCCTCAGTCACTCATCTCTTTGTTTGTTTTTTGGTTTTGGTTTTCAAGGTAGGGTCTCACTCTAGAACAGGCTGACCTGGAATTTGCTATGTCATTGCAGAGCGGCCTTGAACTCACAGGGGTCCTCCTACCTCTACCTCCCAAGTGCTAGGATTAAAGGCGTGCGCCACCACGCCCAGAAGCACCACAACACCCTCCCAGTTTATGTTTGGAGACAGGGTCTCTCCCTAAGCTCCCAGCTCACATGTTCAGCTGACTAACTAGCCAGTGAGATTGAGGGATCCACTTGTTTCTGCTACTTCAGGGCTGGGATTAAAGATGCGTGCCACCATGCCGGGCGTTTGCTGTGGGTACTAGGGATTGCAACTCAAATCTGCACACCTGCACAGCCAACGCTTTACTCAAGCCCCCTTGTTCTCTTTATATCAGACCTCGACCCTCAGAGACGGAGCACGAATGGGAAAGGAAGGGGAAGACAGGTCAGCACGTTCCGAGACGCTGGCACCAGTGACTGGATCCCACTGAAAGCTCTCGGTCTCCCCAGTTCCCCGACAACCCTATATCCCATGCTCAGATGCCTCAGATAAACGTCAGACGTGGAAGGGAGTGTGTCAGAGAGGCAAGGAAGCGAGAGTAATGATGATGTGGCCCTTTGTAGCCTCCCACTTAGGCTGAGCCAGCTGTGTGGAACTGGAAAAGCAATGGACTTTGATGGTTTCAACTTAGAGAAACCTCTTGCTTGCAGCCTGTCTGGCTCCTAAACACCCTCTCCAAACATGCCTCTGGCCAAGGAGGAGCTAAAGGGTCAGCTCGTGGGTCAACAGGGCAGCTGGATCTCAATCAGGGTCACAGAGTCACTCTCCCAGCATGGTCAAAGGGCACCCACCATGGCGACTCCACGGATAAGAGACTGCCACAGGTATACACAGGAGTGCCCATCTTATGCTCCGTATTCTGCTGGGGCGTGTGCCACTTATTCTCCTCCTTGCAACGGGCAGGAGGGGTTTATTTTGGCTCACAGCTTAAGGCATTCCAGCCCATCATGGAAGGTAAGGCATAGCAGCCAGGGGGCTGGAGTGTGCACGGTGGAGACTCCTGACATCTTGGCAGAAAAGGAAACAGAGCACGGACAGGATGCCAGCTGTCGCGAGCACTCTCAAAGGTGATTGGTTGAGAGGATTCCGCCCACGAAGGTCAATGATACTCAGACGCTGGTGTACTCGCAAAGGAGTTTACTGGGATGAAAGTCACACACAAGCAAGTCCAAACGATCACAACTAATATTATAGCTAATATAATATATAACCAAATTATATTCATCACTACTAACACAAGAATATTTCTAACGAGTCTAACATGTATACAACCTGATATCGCGAGACTTGGGACGCAGTATCGCGAGACTCGGTCGCAACGCGAGACTCGGTCTGCGAGATTTCTGACGCTTTACAACCTGGTGGCGCGGGTCCGTGCTCCGACTTTTCTCTCGGTTCGCGGTGTTTCAAGGCGAGTCTCGGTCGTGGTCGTTCAGACAGCGTGTCGGGCAGATGAATTCGGATCGGTGATGCGTCTCGCGGAGGTCTCAGTCCGGACTGCTGAGCAGCCGTTCAGTCAGTCATAGCGTCGGGAGGACTGGGACAACGGCTGCTGAGCAGCTGGGTTTTTTGTATTTTCCACTACTTATCTAGGGTTGCACACACACCTTCTGCTAATCTCTTACTATGTCATTGTACTCAGCTTACTCTTAGATTTTTGCTTACAAAGGTTGACTTTGTAATTTTACTCTCACACACAAAGAAAAACAAACTTATTTATCTAAACTGTCCCTGGACCATATGCTGGTCCTTACCTGCTCATAACACCAGGCTAGGCAATTACAACCTCACGCTACTCCCTCAGTGATCCACTTCATCCAGTAAGGCTGCACCTCCTAAAGATCCCCTGAAAGGTTCCAAAACAGTGCCATCAGCAGGGGAACCAGGTGTTCAAACAGAAGAGCCTCTATGGGACGTTACATATTCTGACCGTAAGAGGCGTTTCCACAGATGGGCTCAGGTACGCAGTGAATGGTGGGGAGAGGTTGGCTGCTCCTGATGAGGAAGACTTTCAGTGTTTTGCTGAGCCCTGTTCCTTAGACCTCAGAGCACCGGCAAAGGGGCAGCAGGATCCTATGTTGGGAGAATTACCATAAATCACATAGAGTTGACTCTTCATTTTCATACTGGAAGACGGAGTACAACGTGAGAGTGAGACTGGGCGGTTTTCATGGAAAAAAATAAAAATAAACAATGCTTGCAGATACTTTGCCAACCCATGCTGGCTGATTGAGAAATTTACCACCTCAGCCCACGGGCATAAGGAGGACTATCTCCCCTTGGAGGAGTCTTCTGGATAAGAAAGGACAGAATGGGCTGGAGAGATGGCTTAGCTGTTAAGGCACTTGCCTGCAAAGCCTAAGGACCCATGTTCAACTCTCCAGATCCCACGTAAGCCAGATGCACAAAGGTGAGGCAAGCGCAAGGTCTCACAAGCCCATTAGGTGGCGCAAGTGTCTGGAGCTCAATTGCAGTGGCTGAGGCCCTGGCACACCAATTCCCTTTCTCTCTCTCTCTAAAAATAAAATAAATTTTTTAAAAAAAGGACAGAATGGCCTTTGCATTCTGCAAGGGGAAGAACTGGGTTTGAACCCCACCTCTGTTACTTCCCCACCTCTGTTGTTACTTGCCCTAGGGCTGAAGGGCGCTATGCTGGGCTCTAGCACCCTTGGTACAAAGCAAAGACAAGTAAACCGACCTTTCTCAAGTACTGTAACTTATGGAGCCATGTTTTATCAGCTCTAAATCTTCCAATGTAAATGGAGGAATCACCACCCGTGTGCCAGTGCCCAAGACTTGAGATAAATAATAGGATATGTATTTTATGAAAATATAATGCATATATTATCATATCATATTATTATATTAGTGGATTGTCTAAGGGAGAGCTATTTTGCTGTTATTCTTGTGGCATTATTTTCAATAAAACCCATTTCATTTCAAACATTTTGGTTTGGGTAATCACTGCAGGATATTCTTTCCCTGTCAAATGTCCTTTCAAGGTACAGACAGGTGTTTTCACCCCCATTTACTGGTGACTCATTAATGCTCCCATGGTTTGAATGATTAACCTGTGTCCTTACGGCCAGATATAAGGCCTTAGTGGCCATTTTATCAATGAAGCCATACAATATTCCTCTTCCCACTGGGGTTAGATCATATGTGGGTAATGTGAACCATTTTCTCTGAGGTGCAGGGCAAGGGTTCTGTCTAACCTGGCCTCACAGGCTAAGGGCAGAAGAAAAGCCTGTCCTAGAATTCTACAGGAGGCTGCTTCCCATCCCTGTTTATCTTACAGACCTAGCCTTGGGCTTCCCAAGCAGTATAAACACATGCAGATTACTTGAAGGGAAATAACCTAGAAATACCATACTAATGACTCCTCTCTTCAATTTTTTAAATTAGGAGTTTCTCCAAATATTTTTAAATGAAAAGCTACATTTCCCTTAAATCTTCTCTCTTCAAGGCCTCCTAAAGATTTTCTTTTTTCTAAATTTTTTTTGTTTATTTTTATTTATTTAAGAGCAACAGCAAGAGAGAGAGAGAGAGAGCGAGAGAGAGAGAGAGAGAGAGAGAGAGAGAGAGAGAGAGAGAGAGAGAATGGGCGCGCCAGGGCCTCCAGCCACTGCAAACACACTCCAGACGCGTGCGCCCCCTTGTGCATCTGGCTAACGTGGGTCCTGGGGAATCGAGCCTCGAACCAGGGTCATTAGGCTTCACAGGCAAGTGCTTAACCGCTAAGCCATCTCTCCAGCCTGGTTTTCTTTTTTTCTTTCTTGTTTTGTTTTGTTTTGTTTTTTGAAGTAGGGTCTCTCTCTAGCCCACGCTGACCTATAATTCTCTATGTAGTCTCAGGGTGACCTCCCGAGTGTTGGGATTGAAGGCATGCGCCACCACGCCTGGCAATTCTAAAAGTCTTAATTATGTTCATTTCTAAATTTAGTTTAGTGAAGCCTGAGGGGGCTTTCTTCTCTACGGTCTCTCTTCATCTCTTCACTTCTTCCTCCTTTCTTCCCTTCCTAATCTCCTCTTCTTTCCTTTCCTTCCCCTCTTCTCCCCTCTCTCTCCTCCCCTCCCTGTTTTGCCCCCTTCCCCTCCCCTTTTATTTTAACTAATTCTGGCATTATTTAATCTTATTTAAACTAAGCCACTTCACCGTCCCCTAGTCAACATGTATGGAACTTATATTGGTGTCCAGAGTAACTTCTTGGCTTTGGTTTATAGCATTATGTGACCTCAGATCAGCATTATAAATCAGTGATTAAAATCGGTCTGCTGTAAGCATAATTCCTATTATAAAATTTATTTCCACCACCCCCCCAAAAGCATTTTATGACATTCTCTCAACGATGCTATGCTTTCACAAGCCAAATGAGATGGAAAAGTAGGTGAAAAGCTTTCAGCTAATTCAGGCGAAAACAACCTAAATAAAGATGGAAGGAGAGTGGGATTGCTTTTTAGCTATAGTTCTACAGGCTCACATTTAAGAATATTGATGGAATAAATTAACTTCCTTTCATAAGATAGGAAAAACTCAAGCTTTTTAAAAATGTGTATGCATACCCATACAGTCTACATGTACAACTGTGCCCGTTGGCCCAGACCAGCTTTTTAAAACAAATAAACGGACAAACTGCATAGGAGCATTCAATGCCTAACAAAATATCATTCCAGAATGATGGACTAAAGATAGTGTCTGACTATATCAGAAGGTTTACTATGAGAAATTCACAATTCATGCTCAGCAAGGAAAGAGGGATCGCCAGACTGTTCTCCATCTGGAAGCATGCCCACTTATTTTTAACGGGAGTTAGTGCTTTGACCATGTCTGTAGGGTCCAACTGAGTCAGGAATTGGACAGAACACCTGTGAGGCTTGATAGTTAGTAAAAGACAAGTGCACATGAAAGGTGAACTACCCAGGTAAGGTACATGGGGTGTCCTCATAACAACAGTGGGAAGTGACTGGAACCTGAAATCTCCAACTACACACTGACTAGATACAAGAAAACACTGCAACCTTGGAAGACAGACTTTCAGCATAGTGCTCTCTTAGACCATGCAAGCTGAGCGAGAAGAGCCACAGGGAGATGTTTCCCCAAAGGCAAGGCTGTAGTTGCATTCAAAACAAAGCAAACTAGAAATGAATTATGGGTAGTAAAGTCTTGAAAGACTGGCCATTATGAAGGCTTTGGGGATTTTTCATAAGGACCACTGGAAACATTAACTGTTATAGAAGGAGGGGGTGAATAAAAAGGTAGAAACAAAAATGAAATATGACCTAAAAATCAAACAGCAAGTGAAACAGAATTGCCAGGTCTAGTCTGGAAAGATGCAGAAAGATGAATACGCCTAGATGACCCATCTACTTAAGCTGTCTTGAGGGTGCCAACATGCCAACCATGCCAAAACTGGATATGGAAAATCAAATACTTAAGAGTATAATATATGTATTTTAAAAATATTTTTATTGATTTCTTTATTTGAGAGAAAGAGACACAGAGAGAATGGACAGACCTGGGTCTACAGCCACTGCAACCCAACTCCAGACACATGTGCCACCTTGTGCCTCTGGCTTACATGGGTCCTGGGCAATCGAACTGAGGTCCTTTGGCTTTGCAGGCAAATGCCTTAACCACTAAGCCATCTCTCCAGCCTATTATACATATTATATATTGTATATGATATGTATGTGACAGAAACCTATAGACCTCCACCATCCCCATTTTGTGTCCATAACAGGCATTACTAATTGATCATAGCACACTTTCCTCTTTGCTCTTTCTATGACGCAGCATCATGACATATTGTTCCCGGGAGCTGCGGCCAGCTTCTCGAGGTGACAGAGATGAAGGCTCTGTAGTAGTGAGATGATAGAGCATGGTTTCCATCCTCAATTACTTTGTTCTACGGACCTCCTTGGAGGCTGGAAGGAGATATGAGAGCTTGACAGAACAGGTGGCGGTCTCAGATCTCTTCCTCTTGCTTCTGCCACAGCTATGGCATTACAAGCGGACTTGGTGGTCCATCTGGATGGCAAGCACAAGGAGACTTTAGGCCGGGGTGGCAGAGGTCCTAGTAAAGTTGCAATGATGATATCTCAGATGCTTTCATTTATGAAAAAAATTTTAAATATTTTATTTTAATTATTTTAGAGTGAAAGAAGGGGGGAGAGAGAGAGAATGGGCACACCAGGGCCTCCAACCACTGCAAACGAACTCCAGATGCATGCGCCACCTTGTACATCTGGCTTACGTGAGTCTTGGGGAATTGAACTAAGGTCCATTGCCTTTGCAGGCAAGCACCTTAACTGCTAAGCCCTCTCTCCAGCTGTGAAAAATTTGATATGTTTTAAACTTAATATTTGTGGCAGTTATCTCTATGTACCTTGTATTTCGATACAAGTCAAACAAAAGGGTAAATTTACCACATTTGAAAGAAGACGGTAAGCTCACAAGTTGGTAGGATATCAGACCTAAGCTTATATTTTGCAACGGCAACTTTCTAGCTACACGCACCAAGCAGTCAAGGAGTAACCAAGTCACTCTTCTGTGGGTAGATGATGGAAAGAATTGGTATAATGCCCAATATGTCATCAAAATACATTAATAATACTGACTCATATTTGTAAAGTCCTTTATATATACCCAGGTTTGTTCTTAGGATTTTTCTCCTAAAAAAAAAAAAAAATGAAGCAGGATCTTTATTTTACAAACAGAAGGAAACTGAGACGTGAACTTTAAGTTACTCAGCCATGGGGCTGGGAAAATGGCTCCATGGGTAAGTGTTTGCCACCCAAGCAAGGGGCCCCAGAGAGCCCGATTTGCCCTGAGTTTGGATCCCCTAGCATTCCCATCTGCAGCTGAGTACATGTCTAAAGCCCCCAATCCTATGAAGAGCAGAGACGGAAGAACACCTGGAACTCACTCAGCCAATGTGACCAAAACCAGTAGCTCTGGGTTCCGTGAGGCACCATCTCAGGGAACCACATGGAAGAGCTACAGATGAAGCCACCTAGGGTTCTCTGGCCTCTGCCTGTGAGTTCACGGAGCAGCCACATCTGCGCGCACACACATGCATGCACACATCTCTCTCTCACACACACATTTTTGCACGCATGCAAAATAATTAATCGAGATGTCACAGTCTCTAGGTGGAAAGGACATACTGAGGTTCAAGTCGGCTGCATAGTTAACTGTTTCATGACTTTATGAAATATGGACCTGACAAACTGTACTTTCTATTACTACTCAAGCAGGCATGGGGGTGATGTGAAGGGAAGAATTCACCATGTAATGCTCCCCTGGAGGCAAATGTCCAGCTCAGGTTAGGTTTGGGCAATCTGTGCTAAATGAGTAGCTTCTATGATTATTGTGCGATGACTATACCTAATTTGGAACAGGAAATGAAAATATATGAACCCAGTATTATCACTGGACTGACTAAGCAGAGGAGGCAGCTGAGTGAGTGGGTGACTGACATGCTCAGTCCATTGTCCCCTCCTGCAGGGAGCACCTCGGTCACTGTGTCCACAACCAGCACTGGCCTCAGTGTGGCTATAGTTGATTTGTTTTTTCTTCTGTATTTTCAGCATTTTCTATAAAACCTGCTTCGTTTCACGGTGGAAAATTAACTTTAAAAAGGAAGAGAAGTGCAAACAAAATCTAATCTCAGCAAGGCAATAAGAACCACATGTCTTCTCAATGGAAAAAACAAAAAAACAAAACACATGTTTATTTTCCCTTTGTTTCTTGCAAGCAATTTTCCAGACACCCAGGCCGCAGCTTTGAACCATATACATAGACATGCCGAAGCCAAGTGTTTGCACGCAACAGCTAAATTGCACCCACACTGGCCATTTAGCGACTTTAAAGGCAATGGTTAAAAACTCAATATTTTGATGGCATCATCTTTTCTTCCTATTATGATGGTCTAGTGTGTGAGGGGAGGGAGGGAATTACCACGGGATATTGCTTACAATCATGGAAGTTGTTAATTATAAAAAATAAAAATAAGTTAAAAAAAGAAACAAACAAACAAAAAAACCCTCAATATTCACTAAGGTTGAATTAGCTTTTGGACACTTCCCACAAGCCAGAAACCAGTGACATTTGTAGTAGATCCAGTGTCACAGAAAACCCTTTGCTCCTGAGGTACAGGGAAAAGCGCTCAAGGGTAGCAAGAGATATAAATAAATTGTGCACATGAGACAAAATGCCCAGGAATTGAGGGGTATCACTGGAATTGTTACCATCCACCAGAGGGCGCTACCCGCACATGGCGAGTTTCCTACTTAAAAGTTTGAGAGCCCCCTCACCTCGTACCCCCTCATTATAAACAGAGAAGCAATGTAATCAGAGTTCACGTTTATAATGCTTGCCTTTCCTGAACAAATCAGTTAGGTTTTCTCCCCCATGAAGAGATTGATGAGTTGTACGCTACCCTTTACTGCTGTAACCACTTGATTATACAAAACGTTCTTGAACAACAAATGTTGCATGTCCTTTGTATACAGTTCCGAAGTCACCGTGGTGGTGTATAAATCAGCCTCTTCTGAACTGTGACTTGGAGATTAATAAAGGCCTGAAATCATTAAGAAACCCATGAGCTGACTTGGAGTTATAAAATCTGCAATATCATTGTTATTCAGGGATGAGAATATTGACCACAGTCATTTCAGAAAGGCATCAGAGGGCGGCCCCGAGGTTGTGCAGATGGAGAAGGCAAAGGGAAAATCAGAGGACAGAATCAGCAAAGAAACAATGAAGGACTGGAGAGATGGTGGCTCAGGCATTAAGGCGTTTGCTTGCAAAGCCTAAGGATCTGGGTTCGATTCCCCAGCACCCATGTACAGCCAGATGCACCAAGTGGCACATGCATCTGCAGTCTATTTGCAGTGGCTGGAGGCCCTGGCATGCCCATTCTCTCTATCTGTCTCTCTTCTATCTCTCCCTGCTCGCAAATAAATAAATATATACTTTTTTAATTTTTAAAAAGATAGAATGAAGAAGAAATTTCATTGCTCAGGAAAACCAATGCCTTTTCTTTATGATTGCTGTCTGCTGTTTTCAGATGCTTCTAGATGCATCAATCTACCTTTTTTAGAGTGATATCTCTTTGTCCTCTGTTGTAATAGGGGGATTTTCCATATTTCCTGAAGCAGTTATCCACAGCGCACCCCACCACAACTAACCAGTTTCAAAAGCTTAGAGAGAGACAAAATAGAAAAGTTGTTTTTGAATCAGTGGCTCTGAAGCGAGCCATGTCTTATAAAGAGGTTGACCCTTTTTGTTCCCTGAGCCAGGTAGGACATAGCAGGGGCTGCTGGGAAGACAGAGGCCACATGTGCCAAGGAAAAGGTTTTCATGCCGCAGTACCTTTGACAAGAGTCAAACACCAATAACTCGAATTGAGAAAACCTTTCTGGCTGGAATCCACCTTGTAATTCCCTGTTAATAGAAGTTAAAATCTACAACAGTTAAACTTTGGTTATTTATTTTTAATATATTATATTATATTATATTATATTATATTATATTATATTATATTATATTATTTATTTACTTATTTGACTGAGAGAAAGAGGCAGAGAGAGGGAGAGAGGAGAGAGAATGAATGGGTGGGCCAGGGCATCAAGTCGTTGCAAAAGAACTCCAGACTCATGTGCCACCTTGTGTACATGGGTACTGTGGAATCAAACCTGGGTCCTTTGGCATTACAGGCAAGTGCTTTAATTGCTAAGCCATCTCTCCAGCCTTAAACATTATTTTTTTTAAATTAAAGTTTAAAAATTAAGTGTTTTGAGGCTTAATAGTGGTATTTTTGATTGGAACCAGGTCTAGCATGCACATTTTTAGGTATTAGTGCTTCATACAATTACATTATTATCTAGAAATAAGGATAATTTAGTCCTTATTTTCCATTCACAATAATATTGCTTTTTACCTAGAGTGAAGTTTCTATTTCTGATGCTACTTAATAAAATTTTTTCCCCTCATGAATTAATATGTGTACACAATTATTTACTTACCACATAGGAGCACGACCTCTCTTTAATTCATCACTCCTAATATTTATGGTGTAATATGAGGTAGTGCAGTGACTCATAGATTTACACTTAGCAGGGAGATTAAGAGCAAAAATTAGCACCACAATTTCCCCTTAAGTAATGGGAGGGGGATGTGACTTATTACACATTCATTTTCTGGGTCAGTGTTTTTCCAGCCATCCTGCAGAGCTTGAAAGTCAAGCAAGGTCAAGAATGGTGGTTTATGATAGGGCTTGGTGTTCAGTTTGAAAATTATCTGCTCCTTTTGGACAACACAGCTTATGTTTGAGAAGGCTACGGTTCTGGGCAAAGTAGGAGACAGTCACATGAACTTGAAATGTTTGAAATGAATGAGTTAATTTTCCAAACAATAGGGCCCCAGGGGTGCGCCTTGTTTAAAAACAAATCCTTAGGCATTTGTTTAAAGAGGGAGAGGGGGGTCTGGGGTTGATAAACAATAGGGAAACAATAGGATTAAGAAAACTCCAAAAAGTTCTATAAGGAAATCATTGAAAGCCATGGTCCCTGGGAAATGCAGGATTTACTAAGAGGCAGTTCTAACTGAAAGATGAAGAACATCGGTCCTGCTTTACTTACAGTGTCCTTTTAGCTACAGAAAACATCCAGAATAAATACATTCACTGGAGACAGAGTGCAAGACTCAACAGCTGCAGGTTTCTCCAGGGATTTTCAGCATAATGTTGTAGGTTGGGTTCTAGCAAAAGCGCCTGACATCCCAGCCTCTGGAGTCACCTGGTCCATCTCACACCACCGTCTACAAGAGGCCAGTGAGGTAGGAGGGTCACTGTGAGTTCCAGGCCAGCCTGGATTTATAGACTGAGTTCCAGGTCAGCCTGGGCTACAAATTTTTTTTTTTTAAATACAACTATATAGGGCTGGAGAGATGGCTTAGTGGTTAAGTTGCTTGCCCGTAAATCCAAAGGACCCAGGTTCAATTCCCCAGGACCCATGTAGAGCCAGATGCATAAAGTGGTACATGTGTCTGGAGTTCATTTGCAGTGCCTGGAGGCCCTGTTGGGCCCATTCTTTCTCTCTTTCTCTTTCTCCCCCCACTTGCCCACTCAAATAAATAAATAAAAATAAAATATTTAAAAGAACTTTTAAAAACCAACTATGTTAAATGCCACTAATATAAAATTAAATTAAATTAAAAAATAAATTGGCAACATAACTGATTCATTGTTAGCATATGAACTATGACCTAGTGTTAAGTCTATTAACTATCAGAATTTTACCTTGACTGTGAGTATCAGGGGCATTTTGAGACACCAACCACAACTGATAAGATTGAACATATCTGCAAATTCTCTTGGTGACAAAGCCCCAGGTTTTGCTTGCAATGCTGTGACTTACTTCTCCTTCAGAATGAAGAGCGTTCATTTTCTGTGTCATTAAAGGTTAGTGTACATGGAGTATTTTCCAGTGAAATTATCCACGGGCTACTTAGTAAGTCTGGGTCTTAGATGTAGAATTCTACTGTAGGGCTTCTCTTTCCTGATGTAGGTTACCACAAATCCCACATCAGTTTTCATGACATTGCACCCTTGATTACCAACTTTTTTTTTGGTTTTTCAAGGTAGGGTCTCACTCTAGCCCAGGCTGATCTGGAATTCACTATGGAGTCTCAGGGTGGCCTCGAACTCACAGCGATCCTTCTACCTCTGTCTCCTGAGTGCTGGGATTAAAGGCGTGCACCACCACGCCTGGCTTGATTACCAACTTTTGACAAGAGTTCGTTGGATCTCTTTCTTTCTCTCTCTCTCTCTCTCACTCATAACTCAGAAATCTCACTTCAACAGCTGGACAAGAGGTAACTTCGTGACTGTCAAACACTACTGCCCTATAGATTTGAGGAATGCCTGGTAATGAGATGACTGCGTCGAAAAGCACCTTAACCACTGTTGCTCTGTGCTTTCTAAACTAGGGCTTGCAGCAACTTGGGCATGCATAGAGAGAGGCTCTCATTTTCCTGTATCCTCATGTCCTCTGGAGAAAGAAGGATCACATGATCAACCTAGCCAAGAAAATAGCTTAGTGACCTAAGCTTAGTCCAAGCTTAGTGATGCACACATGCTTGTAACCGATTTACCTCCATGAGCTTCAGGTATCTGAGCTACAACATGAGGATTAAAACATAAGCTTTCTGGGCTGGAGAGATGGCTTAGCAGTCAAGCGCTTGCCTGTGAAGCCTAAAGACCCCAGTTTGAGGCTAGATTCCCCAGGAACCATGTTAGCCAGATGCACAAGGAGGTGCACATGTCTGGAGTTTATCTGCAGTGGCTGGAGGCCCTGGCTCACTCTCCCGCTCTCTCTCTCTCTCTCTCTGTCTCTCTCTCTTTCTCTCTCTGTCGCTCTCAAATAAATGAATAAAATATTTTTTAAAAATGGCTTTCTTATGGAGCGTTTAATTAAGGGAATTAAGTGAGAGAATGCAAGACTATGCATCACTTTACAAAGTACTCTACCCATTGCCCAATGTAAAGAGAGAGAGTTAGGACCAGCTACAGCTCTGTCAAGTATTCCTGAGCCTGTCTTTAAGCATCTTTTCTGGAATCTTCTCTAGATCACCTGTGGTACTGGGTAGGGTCTGTTCTCCACTCTGCGTTCTAGAAGACAGAGAAAGAAGCCAGGTGGATTGATGTAAGGTAAAGATGGTCAGGCGTACCAGAAGCGCCCAAAGCTACTTCTAATCAGGACATATAGTGTAAGTCTGGAATCAGCTTTCAAATATTTTGTAATTTGGAGAAATAGTTTATAATACATCCATCCCCCAGTTCTTTTTTTTTTTTCCATGCCAAGATGTCTGGTGGGACATGCAAGAAGTTTAACAGTGAGCAAGTAATTTCTCGGATGGATTTGTACTAGTTGGGAATGACTTGGAGGGTTGATTCACGACCACCCTGGGAACAGCCACGCTCCTGTTTTCTGGACATGTGGTGCCAAGGCCTCTCAACTTCTTTCCTAAACTGATAAAACCAATCTTGCCAGGAGTGTTCTCATTTTACTCTTTTGGGTTTCTAGCTTAGACTTTGAAATAAAAAAGAAAAAGGAAGAAAACTGAAACAAGTCTAAGACACGAAGGGGTAATTACTGTCAGGAACTGAGATCTGTGCTCACTTGCAGGTGTGGGATCTTCCCACGGAGTGCTCCGCAGTGAAAGTGCCTGCCTGGCGGATGAGGGAACGCTCCCTTCCCATATTTTCTCTCTCTTTGGGGGATGTATTTTCAAGCAAAGCTCTCAGAATAGAACACAGAAATCTCATGCTGTTTGTCTAAATCTACCCCTTCTTTACATATTGTCTCATCATTTCTCTCACATACCCGCAGACCTATATGTTCTGGGCATCTAGATCACAAATGTATACATATCTGTGTGCACACGTACGTGTGCGTATACACAACGGCCCCGCTCTGTTCCTCAGGACCCACATAAAGCAAGATGCACAAACCGATGCCTGCAACGTTTGCAGTGACTAGAGACCTTGACACAACCATTCTCTCCCTCCCTCTCTCCTCCCCTTCCTCTTTTTCTTTCTTTCTCTGCCTGTCTGTGCTTGTAAATAAGCAAATAAAACCTTTATAAAATCAAATTCAATAAAAAGCTTAGGTAGTAATTGTTCTTAGGAGCAAGGCATGATTGAGTGATGGGTGCTCTGAGCTTGGGATATAGAGTATGTTGCATAGCAAAATGTACTGGCCATGGATCTGTAAAGGAAAACACTGGAGTCAAACAAATAGTAGTCTTCATGGCAGTAGCCACACACATATGCACATATATTTAAAACATATTTTGATAGTTTCTTTTAAGTCTCCCCTCCCCTTAAACCGGCCTGTCTTCCATATGCCCGAACCTCTCTTCATTTCCCATTTGTTTGTATTGTGCTGATTCCAGGACCAGTCAGATCCATGTTTTTCAGCATGAATGGCTGCTCTACTCAATGGAGCCTTCTGGAAGCGTATTCATTTTAGGAAGACATTTTAGATTGTCATGTATTCTTACCTACCATCATTTGAACGTGGAATATTTCCAACAGGCTCATACGCTTGAATGCTGGTTCCCAGCTGGTGGCGTTTTGAGGGACACTGTAGAACCTTTATGAGGAGCCCAGCTGGAAGAAACAGGTCCCTGGGGAGATGGGGGACCTCGTAGAGTTTTACAGCCTAGCCCTTATCCTGCCCATTCTTTCTAGATCTGTTGAGGTATCAGCAACAAGCCTCACCTTCCCACCAGCTTGGGACCACCATGAGGGACTGTGTCCCCTCAAACCATGAGCCCTAAACAAACCCTTCTGCCCTGAAGAGGTTCTTGCCCAGTATTCCATCACAACAACCAGGAAATGAGAAAAGTGAGTAATATATCAACTGGCCATCATTCCATATCAGTCCTTGTATTAAAAGTTGAGATTCTGGCCGTTCACAAGACATATGTAATCTCTGTGCTCACGTAGCTTACCCTCTATCTGGTTGTAGAGACAGAAAACTTAAGAATCAACATATCATAATTTTGTCATAATAATGATACTCATATTGGTGAATACTTATGATATGCCGAGCACTCTTCTATCTAGCTTACTTGAAAAAAAAATCTTCCCATTTTAGAGATGTGCATGTTGGTAATCCTTCCCATGTGATAAGCTTAAAAGTCTTCGCAACATAAGTCATAAGCCTTATGAAGTGTAAGTAACATGGTTACCAAATGACAGTGGTGGCATTTAACTTTAAATTTAATCCAGCTTATACCAGTAGCACCAGCATTGTCTGCTAAGGAAAATATCACTGTAGATAACCTAGTTGAGGGGTGTGAAGAAAAACCTTTCCTGGGAAAGTATTGTCTAAGTGGAGGATTTTTTTTAACTAATTTTTTGTTTTATTATTATTTATTTAGTTGAGAGTGACAGACAGAGAGAAAGAGGCAGATAGAGAGAGAGAGAGAGAGAGAGAGAGAGAGAATGGGCACACCAGGGCTTCCACCCACTGCAAACGAACTCCAGACACATGCGCCCCCTTGTGAATCTGGCCAACGTAGGTCCTGGGGAGTCAAGCCTCGAACCAGGCTCTTAGGCTTCACAGGCAAGTGCTTAACAGCTAAGCCATCTCTCTAGCGCAAGTGGAGGCTTATAAATGAGACTGGGGAATGCTACAGAGGACCATGGTAAGGGCTGGACGTGGGGATGCTGCAGACAGAAAAGCCCACAGCTAGAAAGGGAGCTGCTTCTGCTCACTCATCAGGTAGACCAAGGCTTCCCTGGCCAAGAAGTGCCAGAATTAAAATAAAACAAAACAACTCACCAGAGGGTTTTGCCCGTTCTCAAGCCAAATGCTATTACTAAGGTGAAAGGATCGTCCAAATGAGAGACGTAAAACGTAACATGGGTGGAAATGTTGGAGAGGGAGAGGAAACAGAGAAGATGAGTTTGCTCTTCTATCCTCCTCAAAGTCCTTTTTTTTGTGCTAAAAGGTGGAAAATAAGCCAGGCGTTGTGTCACACACCTTTAATCCCAGCACTCAGGAGGTGGAGGTAGGAGAAAAGCCATGAGTATGAGGCCATCCTGAGACTCCCCAGTGAATTCCAGGTCAGCCTGGGTTAGAGTGAGACCAAAATAAATAAGTGAGTTGGAAGAAAATAAAACCCAAATTCATGTTTTAAAAGCCCACAACCAGATAACACTGCACAGCTATCATTGTATGTCCATAGGCTCCTGGAGGTTATGTAGTCTAACTCTTTTAGGTTGAAAATTGGCCCAGGGGCTGGAAGAGATGGCTTAGCGGTTAAGGTGCTTGCCGGCAAAGCCTAAGGACCCACGTTCACTCTGCAGATTCCAAGTTGGCCAGATGCACAAAGGTGAGGCAAGCGCGAGGCAGCACATGACCACTAGGTGGCGCAAGCACCTGGCATTGGACTGCCCTGGCTGAGGCCCTGGTGTGCCAATTCTCTCTCTCTCTCTCTCTCTCTCTCTCTCTCTCTCTCTCTCTTGGCCTTGCCCAGAATCAGACAGCTCATGGCTATCCCATGAGGAATGGACCCTGGCCTCCTTTTGACAGTGCACAGATAGACGTTGGACGCTTGTAACTGCAGCTTAAGCAATAGCTTGCCTAAGAGCTGGGGTAAGCCTAGAATCCTGCTATGCACTGCAAACCTTTGTGGAAGCAATGTGAGCACTGCTTGCTCCCAAGCCCCCTGATTGTGCCTGTGAGGATCTGTGTTTCTGCCTTTTGTTGAAACAGCTCAGAAGCAGGCAGAGATTAGGAGTCCTTTCCTTTGCTGTGAGCCAACAATGCCAGAAGCATTACCTAAAACCTGAGTGGAGCCGCCCCTGCCGGGTGACCTGATATCCAAAGAAAAGAGAGGGATGGCATGCTAGGAAGAGGAGATGACTCGGCGGGCAGGGAGGCAGAAGGGATAACAATTAAAATCATTTTGTTCCATTTCGTGGCTCATGGCATCGTTTTTCCCACACCGTATTTCCAAGGGTGCCTCTGTTAATTTTAAGATGAATGCACACGCATATTTGAGAAGAAAGGCACAAGAACTCAACGTGAATGTGGAGGAACTGGATTAGAAAACAGGAATATTTCCAGGAGAGGATAAGACATGAATGTGATAGGACAAAGGGTGTGACTTACTAGATGATCTCTCCGACGAACTGAAAACAAACAGAAACCAGCCTAGATTTTTTGTTTCATCCTTTTTAAAATATTTTACATTTTACTTATTTATTTGAAAGCAAAAGAGACAGGCAGACAGAGAGGGAGAGAAAGTAGGCTCAGCTACTGCAAACAAACTCCAAGCACGTGTGCCACCTTGTGCATCTGGTTTACATGGATCCTGGGGAATTGAACTCAGGTCCTTTGGCTTTGCAGATGAGTGCCTTAACCACCAAGTCAAGTCTCCAGGATAAGGTTTTTGTGTTCAAACAGAGGGCCTTTAACAGAGGAACGTTATCGTCTAAAACCATGGGAGATCTGAGGATCTAGTCAAAGAACTGGAGTATCTTAGTTTCTTTTCTCATTGCTGTGTCAAAATATATGGCAGAACATGATTGTAAGGAAATAAAGGTTGTTCATAGTGACAGAGGATTCAGCACACAGTCATTTGTTCTCATGCACTTGGACAGGACATCGTGGCCATGGGAGTGTGTGGAAGAGAAGACAGTTCATGGTCACAGGAAGCAGAGAAAGGGGAAACACTGGCACGCCATTGGTCAGCCTTTTCCTTCACCCTCTTCTATTCTATCTTGGCCCCAAGCCCATGGGATGGGGCTACCCACCCACACTCAGCCAGGCCTGTCCGGACAGGACCTCACAATCACACTCACAGGTGTGTCTCAGCAATCTCCTGGTTCTTTCAAATCCGGTAGAGTCCACAATGATGACCTATCATCACAGAAAGATAACAGCAGAAGGGAGTGAGTGCATTCATGATGTGTGTTCCCAGAACCAGAGCACCTGAGCCTTCCAGAAGAGGTGGGAGTCCATGGTGATTACCCAATGGGCCAAAGCTTCTTCAATGTAGTTAGGATTCTACACAGTTGCAGTTACATCAGGACCACAGGGGGGAGAGAGAGAGAGGCAGAGAAAGAGAGAGAGAGAAAGAAAGAGGCAGAGAGAGAGAAAGAGGCACAGAGAGAGAGAGAGAAGCAGAGAGAGAAAGGCAGAGAAAGAGAGAGAGAGAGGCTGAGAGAGAGAGAGAAGCAGAGAGAGAGGCTGATAGAGAGAGAAACAGAGAGAAAGAGAGGCTGAGAAAGAGAGAGAGACTAGAGATTACCATCTTTATTCTGCCACAACCTCACATTGGCAGACATACTAGGAATTCAGAGGGCTAGGATCCTAGGAAATGTGATTCCATTTAAGCATAGCAGAGCAAGGATGGGTGGGAATGAATCAAAGATTACTCAGGTATTTGGCTGGTACAAGGTACCATTTATCAAGTCCTGCCCCGACAGACTCAGGGATCTCTGAGCCTTTCCTGTCTGGAAAAACTTGTGTGTGTGACTCGGTCAGCATCCTCCCTCCTCTCTCATGCTTCTGGAAGTCAGCTCCAATCTCGTGCATTCGCCAGGCAGCGGGGTCTCCTCCAGAGCCTGCTCTGAACCCACCGCACTGTCCTAGGAGCTCCCCCACGCCCAGCCCACGCAGCTCATCCACTCTCTCTTCCCAGACAGCAAGCCGGGCTCGCCTCCTCACCTCTGGGCTAAAATTGAGATCCAAAAAGAGATGGATCATTGGGTACCTCAGCACATCTACATAACCAAGGTCCTGCTTCTTCTTCTGGGTCTCCGGGTTCTGTGTCCCCACCCAAGAGTGAACCCCCATCCAGGTCAGCAGCGAAATTCAACCGGACTCACCAAACCCCGAACTGTTACACTTAAACTTGGACCACTCCTGGTTCCCAACCAGTCAACCAGCTGTTCTTCAATAGTTTGCCACCCACAAGAGAGTGTTCTTTACCACACACACGCACACACAGGCACACACACAAACACACACACACACAAAGGTCAATGAGAATGAAGTAAAACGTGTAACCAGATTTTTTGGAAGCTTGACCGCTGGCCACTAGAGAGAACCCAAGAAGGTATTAGTGAAATTTTCCATTAGAGTGCTCTCTGCATGAAGCCAATCTACCACCCTGAGCATTTCAACATGAGAGAAAACTGTGAATTATGCTCTTGGCAATGAGGAACAGGCTCTCTCTCTCCCTCTCTCTCTCTGTCTCTGGCTTCAGACTGAGCCTCTCCCGAGCTGGATGAAGACGAGGTACAAATTGTACCAGACTCCGACTGCCTCTGCCTCTGAGGACCTGGGCAGATCCTCTGCCATTCGCCTCCCCCTTGGCACTTCAAAGTAAAGGTTAGGAGTGCGGGCACCGCTGGGTGCCTTAGTCACAAGAGGGTGGTGGCCACTCCAAGCCTGCACGCTGTGGACGTCTACCTCAGCCTGCGAACAGTCACAACCTTAGTCACAGCTAAGGAAACTGGACTGGAAGCTTCTATACCAACCACTTCCAGCCACGGATCTTTTAACTTCTGCCAAGCCTTCTTTTTTTTCCTAAAAGAAAGTTGCATGCGCTCCAAAAATAACATCTGTTGCTCCGAGTAACATTTTCAAACAACATAATAAACTGTACTTCCAGAAAATATACACTCTGTACTCCCCTCCAGGTCCTTACAGAATGGATGATGTGAGATCCTGGGATCCCTGGTTTCATGTACTGCCTGCCCTTGGGGCAGATACTTCACTTGATACGGGAGGTGGGAAGACATACTATGTACAAGTTTCCCTTATTTGCAGCAGTGACTGAAGTAGCTTCAAGTAACAGCTCTGCCCAGATGTGCCTGCCAAGCATCTACTAGCCAAATGTATTTTTAAACTGGGGTCAGAATGCCCTGGAGTAGCAACCAGGAAGATCCAACGAGTTTAAAAAAAATAATAACAACAGTAACCAACACTCCTGGGTCTGGAAAGATGGCTCAGTGGATAAGATATCTGCCACATAATCCTGAGGACAAGAGTTCAGATCCCCAACACCCACATAAATGCTGTGTGAGGCTGGCAGCTGCTCTGTAATCCTAGAACGTGGGAGCCAGAGAGAAGGGAATCCCCAGCTGGGTAGTTAGACCCACTGACTCTATGAGCTCCGGGTTCAAGGGAGAGACTCTGGCTCAGTTACAAAGAAGGGTGGACAGGGTGGAGAGATGGCTCAATGGTTAAAGGCTCTTGCTTGCAAGGCCCGGTGGTCCAAGTTTGATTCTCCAGTTTCCATATATGCACAAGGTGGTGCGTGCATTGGAGTTCGTTTGCAGAGTAAGAGGCCCTGGTATACTCATTTTCTTCCCTGCTCTTTCTTTCTCTGTGCTTGCAAATAAATAAATAAAAATATTTTTTAAAAAGTGAAATGGGATAAAGACACCTGACACCAGACCCTCCGCATACACGTGTGTATTCAAAATAAACATTATGAAACTCCACACGTATGCTCACACATACAAACACGCATGCACACACCCACACTCCATATACACGTGTGTATTCAAAGTAAACATTACGAAAGTCCACATGTATGCTCACACATACAAACATGCATGCACGCACCCACACTCCATATACATGTGTGTATTCAAAATAAACATGAAACTCCACATGTATGCTCACACACATACAAACACGCATGCATGCCCTCACACTCCATATACACATGTGTGTTCAGAAATAAACATTACAAAACTCCACACCTATGCTCACACACATACAAACATGCATGCATGCACCCACACTCCGCATACACACGTGTATTCAAAATAAACATTACAAAACTCCACACCTATGCTCACACATACAAACACACATGCATGCACCCACACTCCATATACACGTGTGTATTCAGAAAGACATTATGAAACTCCACACGTATGCTCACACACATACAAACATGCATGCACACACCCACACTCCGTATACACATGTGTATTCTGAAATAAGCATTATGAAACTCCACACGTATGCTCACTCACATACAAACACGCATGCACATACCCACACTCCATATACACATACATACAAACACGTATGCACCCACCCACACTCCATATACACGTGTTTTCAGAAATAAACATTACAAAACTCCACACATATGCTCACACACATACAAACACGCATGCACACACCCACACTCCGTATACACATGTGTATTCTGAAATAAGCATTACGAAACTCCACACGTATGCTCACACACATACAAACACACATGAACGCACCCACACTCCGCATACACATGTGTTCAGATATAAACATTACGAAACTCCACACGTATGCTCACACACATACAAACACGCATGCACACACCCACACTCCGTATACACATGTGTATTCAGAAATAAGCATTACAAAACTCCACACATATGGTCACACACATACAAACACGCATGCACACACCCACACTCCGTATACAGAAATAAACATTGCAGAATTACTGTAACCTTCCCAGCACAGCGCATGTTTAGATCACGTGAAACTTAGCTCTTCCCTTCCACTCGTTTCCCTGCATCTCCTGCGCCGCACCCTGCCTGCACTTTGGTGATGGGCGTCGTCGAAGCCTGGGACTGCTTGATCGCAGCGGCCCTGTCATGGGAACGAGCCTCCATGTCATCGCGCAGGCAGAAGTTCCTCGTTTTGAAGGACAGAGGCAGACATACTGGTGTGTGATCATTATCGCCACCAGGAACCGTTCAGACACTCGTTTCTGGTGACAGTGTGAAGTCATGCGGCTGATTTTGCTAGTAAGAGAGGAGCAGGAGTGACATATCCTTCCAGGCGCTGCCTTCTCTCCTGGTCATGTGACACGTGACCCAGGAGCAGTTCTGTTTGGGTTTCCGGGACTGATGATGACGTGAACATTTACCACAACCATGAAGTGTGTACTGTCATCAAGAAGAGACCACTGGAGCTGGAGAGATGGCTTAGCGGTTAAGGCGCTTGTCTGCAAAGCTGAAGGACCCATGTGTGACTCTCCAGATCCCACGTTAGTCAGACGCACTAAAGTGAGGCAAGCACCAGGTCACAAGTGCCCACTAGGGGGCGCAAGCATCTGGAGTTCGATTGTAGTGGCTGAGGCCCTGGCGGCCAATTCTCTCTCTGTCTCTCTTTATCTCTCTCTCTCTCGCACTAAAAAAAAAAAAGGAAGAAGTAGGAGAAGTAGAAGAAGAAAGAAAAGGAAAAGGAGAGGAGGAGGAGCATGAGGAGGAGGAGAAGAAGAAGAAGAAGAAACCACCAGCTATCTTGTAAGCCCATTGCAACCTGGGGTTATCTACTGCTTCATTGTGACCTTATTTATCCTAATTAAAACAGACAGGTCATACCTATGTAGTGCTTGGGTTATTAGGATTCAATCTTACAGGTAAAATGCCCAAAATAGAGAGCTTAATGAGGCTGTGGTAAGCAATATGAAACATCTCATGCTTTCTCATATATATACGTATATATGAGCTATAATATATATCTCATGTTTTCTCATATGTAGTATCTACATAGAAGAACAAACATAATACATAAAATATATTTTGACAGACACACACACATATGAAAATGTTAAAGGAATCTCCTCATTTTGTAAGCAAAATAAATCATTTAAAAGTTAAACAATCCCAGCACTGGGGAGGCAGAGGTAGGAGGATCGCTGTGAGTTCGAGGCCAGCCTGAGACTACAGAATGCATTCCAGGTCAGACCCTGCCTCGGACAAGTTAAACAGGACCAATCAGTGTATGCATAGTGAAGAACGAGTCTGTGTGGAAACCCGTAACTCCTCACTGCAGAAGAAACGCCAAAGGGTTTTCATCGGTAACAACCTCTTAAAGGCACGAGATGGCCCTGTTGGCTGTGTGGGCAACGAGGTGCCAGGGAAGTGAGGTAGGAGAATGCCTAGAACTGGCAGAAGAGCACGGAAGGAAAGACTGTGAGCCCAGGGTTGTGGCAGCTGGAAAGATCTCAAGAGTGAGCGAATATGTGCTCTCATGAGCTTTCAAGGAGAAGCTTTGGGAGTAACCCATCCCACGTCCAATTTCCCCTAATTCCTTGCGTCTGGGAAGGTGTGTTGTAAAAAGAAGATGGGAAAATGGTAGCCCAAATTCTCCAATTTCGCCTAGGTTCTCTGATCTCAGCTTCTTGGGGCTGGGGACATGGCTCAATGGAATGACTGTCTCAAAGAGATAAAGTAGAAAAGCAATGGAGGAGAACAAGAAGAAGTAAAAAATTCAACCTCAGGTTCCTCATGATAATGGATGATGGTGATGACAATGATGATGACAATGTCACTGCCACCAACTTTCCCTAGCACACATGTCATTTGAAGACTGCAGGGCTGGAGAGCTGGCTCAGTGGTTAAGGCACTTGTCTGCAAAGCCTAAGGACCCAGGTTCAATTCCCTACTACCCACTGGGTACTAGGTAGTCATGTGCACATGTCTGGAGTTCATTTGCAGTGGCTAAAGGCCCCAGTGTGCCCACTCACAATGTCTGTCAGTCTTTCTTTTTCTTTCTTTCTTCTTCCTTCATTCCTTCCTTTCTCTCTCTCTTTCTCTCTCTCTCATAAACAAATAAATAAATGAAAAAAGAAGTTGGTGTGATGGTACATGCTTGCCTTTAATCCCAGCACTCGGGAGGCAGAGGTAGGAGAATCACATGCCTTCAAGACCAGCCTGAAACTACACAGTGAGTTCCAGGTCACTCTGGGCTAGAGCAAGACCCTACCTCAAAAAAAAAAAAAAAAAAGAAAGAAAGAAAATTGAATTATCATATATATTTATATGAACTTATAGGGTTCATATATCTAGACTTATATATATATATGTCTATATATCTAGACTTATATGTATATATGTATATATTTATATATACACTTATATATGCATATGAACTTATAAATTATTGAATATATGTATGTGAACATATATAGTATATATGTAAACTTACAAAGATAATGTTGCATTCAGCCACTATGCTGCCTGACCAAGGGCTGGACTTTTCAGTCTTCTGACGTAAGATTCAGGCATGCTGTGTATGTTTGACCTCATTCATGATATAAGGTCGAAAGATTGATGATACAATAATGTCATGGCATCAGGGCAAGACGTAAGGAGACATCACAGAGCCAGGCTGGAGCACAGAATACGTTTTCTCTCCAACAGCACCCGTCAAGGACACTGACAGTTTCTATGACTTGGTTTCCCCGGTGAGCCTAGCGGGACGTCTAGGCAAGCCAGAAGCTCCAGGGACTAGACTCAGCCCATTGAATGCGACTCCCTGGAAGGAATCCAGCCTCCACGTTGGTCTTGTCTACCTGTTTGTTCTACACAGAAACCAGCGCGAATTGAGATTCTATCTTCGAAAAGTTGCACACAAGCCCTAAGTCAATGCCTGCCTCTCTCGGTAGTTCAGGATCATCAGACACCCCTGATGACCAGCGGTACCCCCACAGTTTCTGATGCAGCAGGGCTTGGGCAGGGGCCTGTGAACTTGAGATGCTGCTGATAAGGTGGGTCACGGGATGGGGACTGTGTGGGAACCATCCTGTCTTGGCATCTAAAATTTACACTTGAAATGTGTCAGAGGCCCGAGCATCCATGTGCTGGCTCTCGTGAATTTTAGAATAGGGGGTGACACTCTAAGCGCAGTAGACCTGGGATTTGATTTGAGAGCAGTCGAGTTATATACGCCACATCTGAAAAAAGAATTTTGTGTGCGAAGACTCCTCTCCGGTTGCAGAAAGACAGAATTATGCTGTTTTGGGCCTTTCCCGGTAACCTTTATTTTTCTAATAAAGGCTAATACGGTTTGAAGTTTTAATGAGTTCTGGTCCAAATCAAGGCAAAAGGCCTTCAGATGGGTTACACAGTCTTACACATTGCCCTTTGAAACTTGAATAATCGTTGAGAATGATGCCCCTGAGAGAGAGAAAGGCCGACTGTGCCCTGGCTTACCCTTCGTTATGCTTGAAAGCACAGATAGAGACTGCTTTGCTTCGAGCTAACCAAAGGGGCCCGGCGCCTCTCACCACCAGGTTTGGATCCCCCAGGCTCCACTTTGCTCGTACACATGATGATGACAATAACGTGTACCGTTCTAGACTTTCTTAAATATATTACATTAGGCTGCAGAGATGGCTTAGCGGTTAAAGTGCTTGCCTGCAAAGCCAAAGGATCCAGGTTCAATTCCTCAGGACCCACGTAAGGCAGGTGCACAAGGGGGCTCATGCGCCTGGAGTTTGTTTGCAATGGCTAGAGGCCCTGGCGTGCTCATTCCCTCTCTGTATCTTCTCTCTTTCTCCTTGCAAATAAATAAATATATATGCATACACTGGGAGTCATGTCCTGTGCCCAAGTTCAGTTTTGATGCTTTATTTGGATGTAGTTCCCGTAGCTTCAAGTATACAACACAAGCAAAATTATTACAAATTCCATTGAGTCTTGGCTATAACTTGGTTGCTCATATTAGGCACAGAGCAAACCAACAGCAAGGGTATTACGCTGATCCTCAGCTTCCATCTCTGCTCTAGAACCTTGAGGATAGTGAATTCCAGGTCGGCCTGGACTACAGTGAAACCCTACCTCCAAAAGCCAATCAATGAATAGATAAAACGAATATAAAATAGAACCTTGAGGAAGCTCCTCGATTTCCCACAGCACTTCATTGATGAAATGGAGCTGGTAATCAGTGTTTTGATGACTGGTTAAGCCTTCAAAAAGTCAGGGTTACCACCTTGTCTTGAAGTAGGTAATAGCGTATTTCCTGCGTAGGTGACAGTTTATTGGCCCGGACCCACGGACAGAGGTTGTTATTTTGCTCTCAGGGAATATTTTTCTCAAGCATGTGGCTCTTGTTTAAGAATCAAAGAATGGCTTAGCGGTTAAGGCACTTGCTTGCCTGCAAAGCCAAAGGTCCCGGGTTCAATTCCCCAGGACCCATGTTAGCCAGATGGACAATGGAGCACGTGTGTCTGGAGTTCATTTGAAGGCCCTGGTATGCCCATTCTCCCTCCCTCTCTCTTTCTCTGTCAAATAAATAAATAAAAGAATTGAAGACAGGGGCTGAAGAGATGGCTCTCCAGTGAAGGCACTTGCCTACAATGCCTAATGACACTGGTTTGATTCCTCGGTACCCATGTAGAGCCAGATGCACAGCGGTGCGTGTGTCTAGAGTTCAACTGCAATGGCTAGAGGCCCTGGTGCACCCAGACCTTCTCATTCTCAATCTCTCTCTCCCTTTCTCTTCCCTTTCAACTAAATAAATAAAATATTTTTAGAAAAAAGAATTGGAAGCTTGATGAGAAACGACGACACCCCAGTTTTCCCACACCAGTTTTCCACCTGGCAATGTTGAAATCTCTCTGCTACTGTGTAGGTGATAGTGGCCGCACACCAGCTGCTGTGTGCTAATCTCTGTAACCCTGTACCAAAACAGAGGTTCCTGTCACCCTTCAAGTACATCTTACTGTCTTTCCCAGGGTCTATTCTTGTGGGAAATCTCTCTCCCTTTCTCTGTTTTTTGGTATCCATCTCCTATCTATCTATCTATCTATCTATCTATCTATCTATCTATCTATCTATCACCAATCTATATCTATCTATCATCAATTTATCTATCATTGATCCTATCAATATCTATCTATCATCAATATATCTATATATACCCATCTATCTTATATCTATCTATCTATCTATCTATCTATCTATCTATCTATCTATCACCAATATATATCTATCTATCATCAATTTGTCTATCATCTATCCTATCATCAATATCTATCTCTCATCAATCCATCTATATATACCCATCTATCTATCTTCTATCTATCTATCTATCTATCTATCTATCTATCTATCTATCTATCTATCTTTCTATCTTCTATCTTTCTTTCTATCTGTCTATCTATCTTCTGTCTATCTATTTATCTATCTATCTAACTATCTATCTATCTATTTATCTATCTATCTTCCATCTATCTATCTAATCCTGTCCATCATCTGTCTAAACATACACATAGGACTCATAGCACAAGCTGGCCTTGAACTCCTGACCATCCTTTCTCTACCTCCCCAGTGCTGGAATTAAAGGTGTGTTCCACCACCGTTGCCAGCTGGGAAAGGGTATGTAGGTAAACAAACAGGCAGGTAAACAGGAGGGGAGACAGGCAGCGCAGTAAAAGGTACACTGCCCACCGCCCAGTATTGGAGATGCAGCAACAGGATCATAGCCCGCCAAGGACGAGCTCTACCAGCTCGCTATGCCCCCAGCCTCTGGGGCGTGTTCTTCTCGGAGGACACTAACGCTTTCTGTTTGCAAAATATTTTAATGGTTTCTGAGAAAAGGTTGAACATCAAAGGTATTTCAAGGCTAAAAAAAAAAAAAAAAAAAAAAAACCAAAACGGAACCCTTCCCTTTTCAAAATGGTTTCATCTACTGACAGGTTTGATAAGAGTCAACCTCTAAAGGCAGATCTCCCTCCGGCTGTGCAAGGGTGTGGTGGTTAATTTCATGCATTAACTTAACTGGATTAAAGGACGCCAAGATATTTGGCTAAATATTGCCTTACTAGGTGTGTCCGTGAAGTTGTTTCCAGAAAATATCCGTGTTTGAATTAACAGTCTGAGTAAAATTACCCATCCACCCCAAGGCAGGCGGGCATTGTCCCATCATTTTGACTGGGACAAAGGAAGAGGAGAGGAAAATTTTGTTTTCTTGAGTTGGCCACTTAATAACTCTTGGCACTTCTGGTCCTCAGACCTTTAGGTTTGTGCTGGAATCTACACCTTGCCCAAATCCCTGACACTCCAGATCACAGGTGGCAGATGGATTTCTTGGCCTTATTAATCATGGGGGCAAATCCATGTAATAAATCTCACTTAAAAATGTCTATCTTGGGCTGGAGGGATGGTTTAGTGGTTAAGACATTTGCCTGCAAAGCCCAAGGACCCAGGTTCGATTCCCCAGGATCCACGTTAGCCAGATGCACAAGGGGGTGCACGCGTCTGGAGTTCGTTTGCAGTGGCTGGAGGCCCTAGCGTACCCATTCTCGCTCTTTCTCTCTCTCTCTTACTCACTCTCTCTCCCTCTTTCTCTGTCAAGTAAATTAGTTAATTAAAAAAAATAAAATATTTTGAAAAATGTTTTTATCTTACTGGTTCTATTCCCCCTGGAGAATGCTAACACAAGAAATCCCTCTGTGTAGAAAATTTGATTTTTATGATTTCCTACCCTGGCAATCATGTAGTACTAATACCTGGCCAGTGTTAACATTCCCTTCTTAATGATTAACTCCGAGTCCTTTCAGAAACCAGGAGGTAGGGGTATTAATGGAAGCCACACACACAGGAGCACTGAGGAAGACACATCTCAACTACAGTGTGTGTGTGAAAGAGAGAGAGAGAGAAAATGAGCATAATCAAAATAAAGGCTCTACAATGCTGAAGTTCAAAGAGATCAGATGCTAAAACCAAGCTTACAAAGTATTATATACATATTAATATATATATTTTTGTTTTTTCAAGGTAGGGTCTCCCTCTAGCCCAGGCTGACCTGGAATTCACCATGTCGTCCCAGAGTGGCCTCAAACTCAAGCTGATCGTCCTACCTCTGCCTCCCGAGTGCTGGGATTAAAGGTGGTGTGCCACCATACCTGGCTACATATTAATATTTTATTTATTTATTTGCAAGCAGAGAGAGACAGACAGCGAATGGGTGCACCAGGGCCTTCGGCCACTGCAAACGAACTCCAGATGCATGCACCACTTTGTGCATCTGGCTTTACGTAGGCACTGGGGAATCAAACCAGCCGTGCCTTAACCACTGAGCAATCTTTCCAGCCCCTGCTCCTGTTTCCCTCCTCAATGTGGTTGTGTGTTCACTATGGGGTAGTTGGGGACCTCGCTTTCTGGGAATTCCTACCCACGCTATGGTTCTTACATCTTTCTGCCTCCTCTTCCACAATGTTCCCTGAGCCATGACAGGCCTATTAGCATTCTGATTTTAATGTTGTCGTGTATATCCTCTGGGTTTCTGCTTTGATAGGTCTTGATTGACCATAACTAACACCGTCTCTTACAGAAATTCAAGCTCATTTCCTTAGAAAAGCAACGTGTTTTCTAGGATATATACTCTGCTGCTTTGAACGTTTGGATTGTCAGAACCATTGCTGGCATTTTCATTTTATAAATGGTGTTCACATTCAAAGATCACGTGAAGAACAGTACTAATGCCTTCTCTTACTCTACATGACTGTAAGCACGAACCCTGCCAACGCTTCCAGAAACCTCTAGAACATCCCAGCTGCACGCATGGGTTATCAACAGGGAGAAAGCGACCCAGCTATGGCGTTAGCCACTGCAGTGGCATGCACACGGATTGTCACATCCCCCAGGCTGGTGAGGATGGGTGACTCAGGCCAGCACTGTCTACTCCAGGCGGGGTTTACCTGTGGGTGACGTGCACCACCTCTGTTTATGAGACTGTAAACGAAATAGGTAGTTTGAGCTGAACTCTGGCATTCTTGGTGCGTATTAATATGTCAGTTAATGTCGCTGAGTTTCACCATACCGGCTGTATTGTGAGTTTTCCTCACATGAGGTGAGTAGACATTGGAGAAATGTCTTATTGAATGATTAGCAGAATGAATGAATGAACGAATGCCATATAAGGTCAAAGGGCAAATAATAAGAATGGGTTCTAGGGTTGTGAAAGAACAGTGGAGAGTGCAGGTCTGGGGAGGGCAGACAGATGGAGAGAACGGACTGCTGAGGTGCCTAAAGAGGAGCCTACAGGCTGGAGAGATGGCTTAGCAGTTAAGCGCTTGCCTGTGAAGCTTAAGGGCCATGGTTCGAGGCTCGATTCCCCAGGACCCACATTAGCCAGATGCACAAGGGGACACGCAATCTGGAGTTTGCAGTGGTTGGAGGCAATGGCGTGCCCATTCCCCCCCACTCTGCCTCTTTCTATCTGTCGTTCTCAAATAAATAAAAATGAATAAAATATTAAAAAGGAGGAGCCTCACAGGAGGTGGCTATGCAGCAAGACACAACAAAGCACACATTAGCATTAGATGCCACTAGAAACAATGAGGCTAAGTGGATATCTAAAGTCATTTCTCAAAAACATTATCCTTTTATATTATATTGTTACTGAGTTGGTCTTTTAAATGTCATGAAATTTCAGTAATATTGTTTCCTATAGCCACCACAAAAGAATATTTTGTAAGTGGTGTATTGCCAAGGAAAAGAAAGCTGGTATACTCCAAGAGAACAATCCACCTAGCATAATAAGGGTAAAATGAGCAAACATCTTCAAAATAAAAAATGCTAATAATAAAATTATTACATGTACTCCTCTAATATTTTTCAATTTCATTTATTTATTTATTGGAGAGAGCGAAAGGCAAATACATACACACAAATATGTATGTATATTATATATGTGTGTGTATATATATATATATGTATATATATGTATATATGTATGTGTGTGTATGTATACATGTGTGTGCATATATCTATAGCTATCTATCTATCTATCTATCTATCTATCTATATATATATATATATATGTGAAGAGAGAGAGAGAGAAAGAGAATGGGAATGGGTTTCCAAGGCTTCCATCCATTGCAAATGAAGTCCAGACACATGTGCCACCTTGTCCACCTGGCTTATGTGGGTACTGGGGAATGGGTAGTGAGTCCTTAGGCTTCAAGACAAGTGCCTTAACTGCTATGCCATCTCTCCAGCCCTCCTCTAATTTTTATAAAATAAAATTTCTTAATATGTACATGGTCAGTTACTGTAGCAGATAGCTTTAGGTTCACTGAGATGAACTTCCAGACCAGGCACAGTTATGGAGGAAGGGATATTTATTGAAGCATACAGATCCAGGGGAAGTTCCATAAATGGCAGAAGAAGCTGGCCTGCCTTCACAGGACCAAGCAGAGAGAGAAAAGCACAAACCAAAAGGTCAAAAGCCACAGCACACTTCAGGAACTCCAGTTAGGCATACTTTGCTTATCTTTAGATTGAAATCTGAAACCCACCACCACATCTAACGATCCACCAGTGATATTGCCTCCAGTCAGGTAGCCAGCAGATGCAAACTACAAACAATAAAGAACTGAATATATTGGGGGCCATGTATTCTATTCAAACCACCCCAGCTACTAAGAGGGAAACAAACTTTTCTAGAATTGAATGAAAATAGAAATAGGTCAGACTGCAGAATACAACACAAATAATTTCAAGAGGAAATTTGTAACCGAGAGTACCTACGTTAAAAAAAATTCAGATATGTCTCAAATACTTAATGATATACCTCAATGTCTTAGAAAAATATGAAGAAGCCAAATTCCAAATGAGCAGAACGAAAGAAATAATAAAGATAAGAAAAGAAATAAACAAAATAGAAGCTTAAAGGAAAATATTAAACTTGATAAAGCAAATAGTTGGGCTTTTTTTTTTTTGAAAAGACAAATAAAACTGCCAAACTTGTAGCCAAACTAAACAAGAGAAGACAGACTACCCAAATAAATAAAATTAGAGGTAAAAATGAGACCGTTACCATAAGAACTACTGATACTCAAATGATTGCTGGGGAATATTTTGAGAACTCGTATGCCAATAAGTTGCAAAGCTGAGAAAAAATAGACATGCCCAGACATATATGATCTATAAAACTGAATCAAAGATATATTAAAAATCTCAACAAATTAATAATAAATATTGAGATTAAAGTTGTAGTAAAAATCTTCCATTAAAGAAAAGCCCCACAGTTGAATTATTTCAGACACTTAAAGAACACTTCTTAAACAACTTCATAAAATAAAAAGGGAAGGACTATTTCGTCACTCATCCTACGAAGCCAGTAGTATCCTTATGTCTAATCCTGAAAAGAATAAGGAAGGAAAGGGTAGAGGAAGGGAGGCAGTGGGGAGGGATTGAGGGGAAGAAGGAAAGAAAAAGAATGGACCAATGGTCTCAATAAACATTAACACAAAAATCCTCAATAAAGTACCTACAAATTGAATTCAAAACATGTAAGAAGGGTCATACACTGTGAGCAAGTTGGTTTCACACTGGTGATAGAAGGATGATTCAAACACATGCAATATATGTCTAATTCTTCTCAACTTTCCAACTTATTGGCATACGAGTTCTCAAAATATTCCCCAGCAATCATTTGAATATCAGTAGTTCTTATGGTAACGGTCTCATTTTTACCTCTAATTTTATTTATTTGGGTAGTCTGTCTTCTCTTGTTTAGTTTGGCTACGAGTTTGGCAGTTTTATTTGTCTTTTCAAAATATATGCTGTGTGGTCCATAAATACAATCAATGATAAAGATAGTGGGTATCACAGGAGACGTAGGAAAGGCTTTTCATAAAATTCATCATCCCTTCATGGCTAAGATGAATGGCATAGAGGGAATAATTCCTCAACATAATGAAGACTGTGCACATAAAAAAGTAGGCAGTTTCATTCTGAATGGGGAACAACAAAAATCATTTCCTTTAAAATAAGGAAAGACAGAAGTGTCCACTCGTGTCACATATCTGATACAGTACGTACAATTTTTAGCTAAAATAATCAGGCACAATAAAGAAATAGAATGGATACAAGTAGGAAAAGAAGTAAACTGTTAACATTTGCAGATGACATGATTCTAAGGCAACTCCAAGGACTCTTAGAACTCATAAATTCAACAAAATGGCAGGTTACAAAATCAACACTCCCAAAATCAATAGCTTTCTAATTTGCCAATAATTAAGCAACCAAGAAAGAAATCAGGAAAGCAGCCCTCATCCCAATCATAATCAAAAAAAAAAAAAAAACTAGGAATAAATCTTTCCAAAGAAGCAAAAGTACTCTGCCATTAAAATCATGAACTATGAAAGAAAGAAATTAGAGAAGGCAGTGAAAGGCAGAAAGACTGCCCATGTTCATGAGTGAGGAATAAAATGCTATATTATGGAATGACATCTAGAGTCAATGCAATCCCAAAGAGCCAAATTCTTTAGAGGTATCATAGTGCCTGATTTCAAGACACCCTACAGATTCACAGCAACAGAAGAAACATGGTATTGGCATAGAAACAGGCAAATAGGGCTGGAGAGATGGCTTAGCAGTTAAGGTGCCTGCCTGCAAAGCTAAAGGACCCAGTTCAATTCCCTAGTACCCACGTAAGCTAGATGCACAAGGTGGAACATACATCCGGTGTTCGTTTGCAGTGGCTGGATGCCTTGGCATGCCCACTCCTTCTTTCTTTCGCTTTTTCTCTCTCTCTCTTTCTTTCTTTCTTTCTTTCTTTCTTTCTTTCTTTCTTTCTTTCTTTCTTTCTTTCTTTCTTTCTTCCCCCCCCCCCACTTTCTGCCTCTTTCTCTCTCAAATAAATAAATAAAAATAAAACAGACAAACAGAACAATGGTATAGAACAAAGGACCTGGAAACAAACTTTTGCAGGCTATAAGTTACCTGATATTGACTAAAGTGACAAAAGCATACCTTGAAGAAAACAAATAGTGCTGGTAAAATGCAGTATTTGCATGTAGAATACTGAAACTAGATCTCTATGTCTCACTCTGTACCGAAATCAACTCAAAATTAATCAAAGGCTAAAATGAAAGAACCCAAAACTTTGAAACTACTAAAGAAAAGATATAACAGAAAGACTTTAAGATATGGGCACAGAAAATTATTCCTGACCTCGAAGGGTCATGAAATAAAAGTTCAAATTGACATATGGAACTATTATAACTTAAGATCTGCACAGCAAAGAAAACAGTTCATATAGCAAAGATCCTGCCTATATAAAAAGAAAATCTTCAACTCCTTCCATTTGAAAGAGAATTTACCAGTCAGAGCATACAACAAAGTAAAACATTTTTAAAATATTTTATTTTATTTATTTATTTGAGAGGGAGGGAAGGAGAGAGAGATTGAGAGAGAGAGAGAGAGAGAGAGAGAGAAATGGGTGCACCAGGGCTTCCAGCCACTGCAAGTGAACTCCAAATGCATATGCCACCTTGGGCATATGGCTTGTGAGGGTCCTGAGGAATCGAACCTGGGTCCTTTGGCTTCTCAGGCAAGCACCTTAACTGCTAAGCCATCTCTCCAGTGAAGTATGAAAAATGCTGCACAACTTTAGCCACAGTTGAGGGCTCAGGAGGATGGGGAGTGCAGCTGAGAGAATAAATGTGACCTAAGCATGGAATTCACATGCAGAACGTCACAGTGAAATCCACCAATATGTACAATTCGCACACATTAATAATTGCAATGAGAACACTGATGCTTTTCAATGACTCTCTCTGAAGCCTTAATATGGATTATTCTAAGTAGTTTTACAAAACAGATATATGTACCAGACCACAAAACTCTCCCATTTACGTGTACAATGTCATGTTTTAAGTTTGTGCACAGCCACACAGCCATCCACACAGCCCGGTTTTATGGTTTCCTCACCACAAAGGAAAAACGTTTATCAGTCATTCCTCCTTCTACTCTCACTACCCTTACTTAGCCCCTAGGCAACTGCTAATCGCTCTGTACCTGCAGATTTGCCTTTGCTGAGCATTCCAGATAAATGTCATCATGCGTTGTGATTGGAGGGTTCGCTCAGTGTAGTGTTTTCAGGATTCTTCCATGTCACAGCATGCATGAATTCTTATTTCATTTTATGCTGAATACCATCACATGATATGGATAATGCAATTTTGTTTAGGAACATCTGGGTTGTTTTCCATTTGGAGTATCATAAATTGTGCTTTTATAAGCATCTGAATAGAAGATTCTGCATAGGCATAACTTTTCCTCATAGTGTTTGTTTGTGGAAGGAAGGAGGGAATGAGAAAGTGAGAGAGAAAGAGAAGAGAGAGAGAGGCACAGAGTTCATTATTTTGGTCATGTGTTAACATTGTTTAGGAACTACCAAATTTTTTTTCAAAATAACTACTTGATTTTACATTCCTGTCAGCACTGAAGGACCAGCTTTGCTATATTCTTTCCAGTATCATCTGTGGCTTTATTGTTTTTTAAACAATATTTTTAAACATTTATTTTTATTATAAGGCACTTTACAGTACCAGAGCTCCGGAGACACCACAGAGGAAGTGGTGATGTAAACTCAAACGCGGCTCTCATGGCCAGTCTGACAACCTCCTTCAGGAAGACGGCACTAGGCACTGGGAAGACTCAAAAATTCACCAAAACAGAAATTCAGAGGATGCAGAAAGCTCGGCAGTAAAGGGAGCTATGGCACATTATTAAGTGAGTGTTACGTGGTGTATTTTGGCTCTGCTTTGCTTTCTCCCAGTGACCGGTGACATATTGTTTCATGAACTTACTGTTCACTGTGTATCTTCTGTGGTAAGCATCTACCCTAACCCTTCATACCCTTTGAGTTATTTCCTTATTTTTACCACTTAGCCTACAGTTTCTTCTTAAAATTCTGAATACATAACCCTGACCAGATATTTTATTTTAATAGAGTTCATCCCATTCTATATCTTTTTTCTTATTAATGCCCATTACTATATGACAAGTTAAATTTGAGACAGTCTACTTATTATTTTTTATTTGCTTTCTGGCTATTTAATATATATATATACATATATGTGTTTTTGTTAAATATTTATTTATTTATTTATGACAAAGAGAGAGAAAATGGTTATGCCAGGGCCTCTAGCCACTGCACATGAACTCCAGACGTATGCGCCACCATGTTCATCTGGCTTACGAGGGACCTCGAGAATCGAACCTGGGTCCTTAGGCTTCACAGGCAAGCACCTCAACCGCCAAGCCATCTCTCCAGACCTAAAATATATATTAGAGAAAGAATCAGGAGTGGTGGTGCATGCCTTTGATCTCAGCACTCAAGAGGTAGAAGTAGGAGGGTCACTGTGAGTTTGAGGCCATCCTGGGACTACAGAGTAAGTTTCAGGTTCACCTTGGCAAGAGTGAGACCCTACCTCAAAAGAGAGGGGTGGGGGGCAGGGCTTCATGCCCCTGCAAGTGAACTCTACACGCATGCACGTGTAGTGTGTCTGGTTTTACATGGGTGCTGGGGAATCAAAGCCTGCCCATCAGGCATTGCCAGCCAATGCCTTCAACTGCCAAGTCACTGCCTCAGCCTGCCTGTGACTTTCCATCTCATGTGTGTGTAAGAAGCCATCATCTCACTCAAAACTGTAAGACTTACTCCTGGATTTTATTCTCGTAGTTCATAGTATTGGCTCTTTGTTTTTCTTAGCAACGTGATTGAAGTCCTTTGGATTAAAATAAGTCACCCATATTTAATAGTACAATTGGATAGTTTTGACTCACATATATATGCCTATAAAGCCACCAATATCAAAACAATAAGCATATACATTGATCTCTCTTTCTAAGATGGGAACACTGTTTTTGTTACCATAGTTTGTATTTTCTAGATTTTTTTTCATAAATGGTATTAGACAGACAGACAGACACACACACATACACACACACACACACACACACACACACACACACACACACACATTAGGTTCCACAAATGAGAGAAAACATGTGATTTTTGCTTGAGTTACTTCAGTTTCATTTGTTTCCATTTCCATCCATTTTGCTACCATTTTCATGGCTTCATTTTTTTTTTTTTTTCTGTACAGCTGAGTAACAATCCATTGTATACATGTACCACGTTTTCATTATCCAGCCACCAATGGATAGGCATGTAGCTTGATTAAATTCTCTAGCTATTGTGAGCAGAGAGCAGCAACAGACATGAAGGTGTGGTAGTTCCGACGAGACCTGTGGATCCAGGCCCCACAGTGGTAAGGCTGGGTCGAAAAAGCCTCCTCCCTGGTTTCGGTAGTGACTGTGCCAGTTTACCCTCCCACCCACAGTGAGTAGGGTTCTCTCTGCACAAGATCACCGACACCAGTGTCGTTAGTGCCCTTTGTGACCGGGGCTGTAAGTACCAGGGCAGTGGGCACTGGCTCTCCGAAGCCTAAGCTCCACATTGAATAAGAACGCGTGCACGGTGCCAGGGGCAGGTCCAACTCCATTCATTCGCATGTGGACTTTCAGTTGCTCCCAAACCACTTGTTGGGAACAGTATAACTTTTCTACTTATTTACGTGGGGACCTTTATCAAGAGGTAATTGGTTGTAAATATGAAGGCTCAGGTCTGGACCCTTTAGCCCACTGATTTGTATGCTTATGCTCACTCCAGTGCCATCATTACACCTCTGTGGTCTCTCCTGAGCATTGTGCCGTCACAGTAAGTTTAGAAATTAAGAATTATGAATCTGAAATTACTTCTTTTGATAAATTTATACCTAAGTATTTCATTCTTATGGAATTACTTTATTAATTTCATTTTAACTTTATTTTATTTTATTTGTTTGAAAGAGAGAAAGAGGCAGACAGACAGAGAGAGAGACAGAGAGAGAATGGGTGCATCAGGGCCTCCAGCCATTGTAAATGAACTCCAAATGGATGTACCACCTTGTGCTTATGTGGGTCCTGGGTCTTTAGGCTTCCCAGGCAACTGACTTAACTGCTAAACCATCTCTCCAGCCCTAATCTTATTTATTATTATTATTATTTGGTTTTTGGAGAAAGGGTCTCACTCTAGCTCAGGCTGACCTGGAATTCACTAAGTAGTCTCAGGGTGGCCTTGAACTCACAGCGATCCTCCTACCTCTGCCCCCCAAGTGCTGGGATTAATGGTATGGGTCACGACACCTGGCTTCCTAATTTTATTTTTAATTGTTTATAATTAGTGAAGCAGACAGATTCAGGTTCACTGAGATGAACTTCCTGACCAGGCACACTTATAGATAAAGGGATATTTATTGAAGTTTACAGATTCAGGGGAAGTTCCATAACGGCAGAAGAAGCTGGCCTGCCTTCACAGGACCAAACACAGAGAGAAGCACAAGCCTGAAAGCCAAAAGCCACACAGCACAACATACTTCAGGACCTCCAGCTAGGCACACTTTGCATAGCTTTAGATTGGAATCTCAAACCCACCACCACACCTTAAGATCTTCCCAGTGACACTGCCTCCAGCCAGGTGGCTGCAGATCAAACAACAAACTAATAAAACACTGACTGTATTAGGGCCATCTATTCAAACTATCACATTCCGTCCCTGGCCTCCAATAGATTCATAACCATCACACTTTGTAAATTGTACTCAGTTCAATTTCAAAGGTGCCCACAGTCTTGACCAATTTAAGAAAGTAAGTCCTATAAAATCAAACAAGTTAAATACTTCCAACATATAAAGGCAGAGAGTAAACATTTTCTACTGGTATAATGCATAGCAAGGAGAGACTAAAACAATGCAAACTCCACCACCATCAAACTTCTGCAGTTCAAGTTCAATATAACCAGAGACTGCCAGTCGCCAGATTTTCCAATTCTGCCCCTCCAGCTGGGCAGAGTAGCCAGGGATCACTTCCATCCTAGGCCAACAGGGTGCTCTATAGTAGCCCTTGCATAATCCTGGTATATAAAAAATGCCTTCAGGTCTTCATGCAAACCACGGTCCATCTTCCAAAGGCTCTTTCAGCCTATCAGGGCATCAGGCCCTGCCTCATGCTGCATCTCAGCAGCGGCTCCTGGAAACATGTGCAATTCATGACCACTCCTCACATTTTTCATGCTTCTGAAACCAATACCAGGTGTGCAGGACACAGCCATATTCTTAATTCAAGGATGAAATAAATCTTAACCTTGAAAAGCAGTTCCTCCTCCAGTCAACTCTTCAAAAGAGTTTGCATTTCTATGATCGTTTTTCCTCAGGCATCCTTTCAATTGTTTTAATGTAAAGGAGTCGGCCATCTTCTCTAAGATTGGTTTTCCAGCTTAAAAATCTTAAATCTCTCAGTCCAATTATCTTTAGCCAAGCACATCAGTCCGTAACAAATGTAGCCTGGATCAAACTCTCTAGGTCTCAGCAGCAGGACGCAGCCAGCCCTTATGCCATTAGCCCAGATCTGACAAAGCCCTCTGCAGTCTTTCTTCTCCTTAGAAAGCTCATAAGCCAAGCCTCGAAGTTCAATGCTGTCTGCACTTAGCATTCTCATCAGAATAGTCCATAAAACTCGGCTTACCACTCCAGAAGGCATCTTCAATTGCAAGCACCAAGTCCATGCCCATTTCTCGAAAACCAAAGTTCCAAAAGATCAACATCCACATGGTCATGTTCATCTCACCCCACTCTCAGTACCAACTGCTGAAGCAGACAGATTCAGGTTCTCTGAAATGAACTTCCAAACCAGGCACAGTTATGGAGGAAGGGATATTTATTGAAGCTTACAGATCCAGGGGAAGTTCCATAATGGCAGAAGAAGCAGGCCTGCCTTCACAGGACCAAACAGAGAGAAGCCACAAACCTAAAAGCCAAAAGCCACACAGCACAGAACACTTCAGAAACTCCAGCTAGGCACACTTTGCATCTCTTTAGATTGGAATCTCAAACCCACCACCACACCTTAAGATCTGCCCAGTGACACCGCCTCCAGCCAGGTGGCTGCAGATCAAACTACAAGTAATAAAACAGTGAATATATTGGAGCCATCTATTCAAACTACCACAGTTAGTGACTAGAAACAGTAAATTTTTGTCATGTTTTTGTATCTTGAAACCTTGATGAATTATTTAATTATTTTGAGTAGCTTTTTAGTGAATTTATTAAGATTTTCTGTACACATAGTAATACCATCTGTAAATTCAACTTGCTCTATTTTTCCTTTTCCTAAATAGACAGAATTTACACACTAATATGCTGCATTTCATATTTATCTATGTGATTATCTTCATTCTCTTTATGCCATGTCAAATATACTTTCTACTGTCCTTTCAAATTCTGCCTCAATGATTTTTTTTTTTAGTATGTTTTTAAGACAAGTTCGAGATACACTCGCCCAATTTCTGTTTATCTAAGAATGCCTGATTTTCTCCTTCATTTAAAAAGATATATATTATATACATAATTCATGTTTTAAATATATGATATATACAGGGGGAGAGAGAGAGAGAATGAGTATGAACCTGCCAAGGCATCCAGCCATTGCAAACAAACTCCAGACACCTACGTCACTTTGTGTATCTGGCTTTATGTGGGTACTGGGGGAATTGAACCCCAGCCATCAGCCTTTGCAACCAAGTACCTCCAACTGCTGAGCCGTCTGTCCAGCCCCTTTCCTTCATTTCTGAAATATCAGCCTCCTGTTATGGGGCATAAATAGAGTCCTTAAACCCCAAACCCTGCATTCATGTTTGTATTTGACCAAAGAATTGGACAAAGCAAACTGAGAAGGATAATTATTAAATTACCACATTTGGGCTGGAGAGATGGCTTAGTGGTTAAGCGCTTGCCTGTGAAGCCTAAGGACCCCGGTTCGAGGCTCGGTTCCCCAGGTCCCACGTTAGCCAGATGCACAAGGGGGCGCACGCGTCTGGAGTTCGTTTGCAGAGGCTGGAAGCCCTGGCGCGCCGATTCTCTCTCTCTCCCTCAATCTGTCTTTCTCTCTGTGTCTGTTGCTCTCAAATAAATAAATAAAAAATTTTAAAAAAATTATCACATTTATTCTGGGAAGTACAGAACCAAGGGAAGGAAAATGAATACAACCACGTGGTCTGACAGCCCATGTGATGGGCCTGGAAGAAATGTGAAAAGGGAGCTAGAGAGGAAAGAAAAGAAAGTACAAAGAGGCCCTGCCGCGTGGAGGAAGGACGGGGTAGAAAGCCTACGTGGGAAGTAGAGTCAGGGTTTCTCCACTCTTCTCAGCCCTCTGGGTAAGATGAGGGGAAACTTGCTGGGATCTGGAGGTTCAGAAGCGATGGTCGGACAGCCCAGACATCGTGTCCTCCATTTACATAAGCTCATGGTGGAGGGCCCTACCTTCCGGCCCAGGTGAGCCGGACAGACGGCTGATTGGTCTGGGCTAGAGGCTGTCTCAGGAAAAGGCCAGTTGTGATGACAAGTTGTCAGGTCTAAGCTTGGCCAACCACAATGTCAGGATTAGATTTAAATTCTAAGAAAGGGGACCTTCCTCTCAAGAGAGGTTCAAATTGTTTGTGGACAAAACAGGTCTAGGGAATTCATTTAGGCAAGAGATAAGGAGAAGCCAGGTTTTTCTCTGATATCCAGCAAAATGCAGATTGTAAGGACTCTCCCCAAGATATTCCAGCTTTTTTACTTTCAGGGACCCAGTCACCCTAAACTACGTCACAAAGCTACCCGACTCCCTCTCACTACTGCGTGCTGAGTTCTTAGATGCCAGTCATCTTTTTTTTTTTTTTAGCATATTAAATATGCCATCTGTTGCCTTTTGGCCGTCACATCTTCTATGCACAAGATGCTTTCAATCATATTGAGTATTCAGTATACAGGATGGATAATTTTCCTCTTGCCATTTTTGACACTCTGTTGTTTGAGAGTTTGATTATGAAATGTATAGCTGTGTATCCCTTGAATGAATCCTACTTAATTTTTTTTGAGTTTCTTGAATACGCAGACTTGTTCTCTGAAGTCAAATCTGGGAGATTTTAAGCTGTCATTTCCTTTTGTAACCTTTCTGCCTCCTGTTTTCTCGGCTCTTGAATTCCTCTTCCGTGTAGGCTGATACATGATATCTTATCATGTTTGCCAGCTCGTCTCATGCTTTCCTTAATTTTGGCATGCTTTTGTTTAGTCCTTACAGCCTATTTCTAAAGCATGATTTACCATCTGTGTATAATAAGCCCATGCTCTGGGGCTCCTTGGGGACAGTGGCTGTGGGCTGGTATTTGCCTGGGCATGGGTGATTTTTGCCTGCTGTGTGGACTGGGTCATGAATTTTGTCTTTGTTGTTGAAAACTGGATATGTTAAGAATCATAACATGTCCACCAGGGGCATCAGATCATCCTACTCCACTTTCGTTGCTGTCATTTTCCTTGCCTTTGTCATTTGTAACTTTTCTGGACTAATCATGTCATATCTATGTACTCTCTGGAGTGCAATCATAGAAAGCTCTCTAGGAGGGCTGTAGAGATAGCTTAGTGGTCAAGGCATTTGCCTGCAAAACCAAAGGGCCCAGGTTCAATTCCCTAGAACCCATGTTAGTCAGATGCACAAGGGGGTGCATGCATCTAGAGTTTGTTTGCAATGTCTGGAGTCCCTGGCATGCCCATTCTTTCTTTCTCTCTCCTCTTTGTCTCTGTCAAATAAATTTATTAAAATAAAATACCTTTTTTAAAAACAAGAAAGCTGTCTAGGAATCATACTAATTAGCTAATGGTGGTCAGAGGTTTCTTTCAATACCTTGAAAAACAGTCTCCCGACATTTGCTGTCAGCCTGTGTGTGTGTGTGTGTGTGTGTGTGTGTGTGTATCTCCAATGTTGAAGTAATCGCTTAGACTTTTTATGTTTACATTTCATATTTTTTAAATTTTATTTATTTTAGAGAGAGAGAGAGAGAGAGAGAGAGAGCCAGAGCCTCAGCCACTGAAATTGAACTCCAGACCCTTGCACCACCTAGAGGACATGTGTGACCTTGCACTTGCCTCACCCTTATGCTTACATGGGTTCTGGAGAGTTAAACATGGGTCCTTAGGCTTCGCAGGCAAACGCCTTAACCGCTAAGCCATCTCTGAAGCCCTGACTTTGTTTCTTATTTGTACAGAGGTTCAAGGCCAGCCAAACGTTCATGTCTGGAATGCTCTCATGTCCTTCTTGAGAATATTATACATTTTTTGAGTTTCCTTGCCCATGGATCCAAACTTCTCCATCCCCACGAATATGCCAGAGCTTCTCTAACCCTCTAGAGGACTCTCCTTTCCTTTAGCTGCTTTGAACGTTTCCAGCCAGATTCGTCTGCGAAGCTAAACAATTACCACTGACTGTGACGTGTGCCCTGTGGACAGGGGTCCCCAGTAGGTGTTATGACTAGTATCAGATAGCCACAACTTTTCAATGGGAACTTCTAGAGGCTGTGACATAGGTCAAAGGGTGACTGTACACTGCAGAAGGAACATTTGGCAAGTGACACACCCCTCCGGGCCCTCCAGAGGCTGCAAGCGTGCCCTTTCCCATAGCCACTGTGATTGTGAGGCTGCTAGCTTTCCAAGCAAATGCTGAGCTGGGAAAGGAGAGATGGCAATGCATCAAATTGCAATGCTGTGAGCTCAGGGCTTCTAAAAGAGCCTCAACAGTTCCTCACGAATAAGTACTTTGAGATTGTTGCAGAACATGGCTCAACTTTCACAGGTTTAAGCAGCTGATTTTTTTTTAATTTTTTATTTATTTATTTGAGAGCGACAGACACACAGAGAAAGACAGATAGAGGGAGAGAGAGAGAATGGGCATGCCAGGGCTTCCAGCCTCTGCAAACGAACTCCAGACACGTGCGCCCCCTTGTGCATCTGGCTAACGTGGGTCCTGGGGAATCCAGCCTCGAACCCGGGGTCCTTAGGCTTCACAGGCAAGCGCTTACCCGCTAAGCCATCTCTCCAGCCCCTGATTTATTTTTCCCTATCAGTTTTGCCAGCACTTTCACTGCTTCTGTGGCGCATTGCTGGCAGACGTCCTCTAATCCGGGAATCATCACCATCCTGTGGACCTCACAACCCACCTTCTGTTCCATCCTCGCCAGACGTTCAAATCCTGCCTGCCTCTAAGTCCCCGACTGACAACTACTATTTCTAAAGTGGGACTTCAAATTGAATTGACACTTTACATGTTGTAACCCGTTCATCTTTATTTTCATCAATTTAAGTAATTGCACATTTTAATTTAAAATCTATGAAATAATTGTATGTGGTAGGGAGATAAATCTTCCTGGCTTCTTTTAGCATGCCTCTTGACATGTAACTTTTAGTGTTATGAAGGTTAACTATCCGAACTTTCCATTGTATTCCCTTTAATTTAGCTAGGTATTTCTCACCATGTGGTAGCCAGAACACAATACTTCGGATGCGTCAGATTATTTTGGAACACTCAGGGAGAGCGAAGACTCAATGCTTCCTTATGTCACTGCTATCCACCAGTGTGCACGCTTACTTGAATATATTTAGTTATGAAGACTTGTGTCAGTTCAAAGCAGGGCATTCATTGGTCCAGACAGATTGTCAAACAGAGGCTGAACAAGTTTAGCTTTCCTCCAGCAGAGACACGGTACTTAGGTACACTGGGACTTGAAATGCATCTTTCTAGTCACCTGCCATGACGCCTGTAAATGCCTCGGGAAACAATGTAAAGAAAAGTCATTCATCACTCAGGACTTTTAAGACTCAGTTGGGGACAATAAAGCATGTAAATTTGACTTGGAATTTCTTTTGTTTTATATTCTTTTTTTTGGAGGGGAGTTTTCAAGGTAGGGTCTCACTTTAAGCTCAGGCTGACCTGGAATTCACTGTGGCCTTGAACTCACAGCCATCCTCCTACCCCTGCCTCCCGAGTGCTGGGATGAAAGGCGTGCACCACGCCCAGCTTTGTATGTATATATATATTATTTTATATATATGTACATAGATATGTATATATACATATATATATATATATATATATATGTTATATATATATATATATATACATGTTATATATATTTGTTGTTGTTGTTGTTTTGTTTGTTGAGGTAAGGTCTCACTCTAGCCTAAACTGACCTGGAATTCACTATGTAGTCTCACGGTGGCCTCGAACTCATGGCAATCCTCCTACCTCTGCCTCCCAAGTGCTAGGATTAAAGGAATGCACCACAATGCCCGGCTCTGTTTTATATTCTTTATAGCCTTTCGATTTGTTGAAAACTAGATCAACACAATATTTCTCCTTCATTGTGAAATGCATTACTTTCTTATACTTTGATCTTTCAGTAAAAGAGCTCACTTTTCCTGCCAACACACACACACACACACACACTACCTTAAATACTAATAAAGGAATACACAATTTGATCATTGTACTCTTCCAAGGGCCTCTCAAAATACTACCATAAAATCATGATGCACATCAGCCTGTGCCTTTAATCTTGGCACTCCGGAGGCTGAGGTAGGAGGATTGTTGCACCTTGACACAAGTCTGGGCTACAGAGTGAGTTCAAAGTCAGCCTGGGCTAGAGTGAGACCCTGCCTCAAAACAAGAGAAAACAATCATAGCAACAGGTCATCATGATCGACGAGAACCACTACTGTTATTGAACATTTCCTCACTCAATTCTCCTGTATCTAAATGATTTACACACACGGTATGCAGTCGCCACCTCATTGCTAGGACAAAGCACCTGACCAAAAGCAGCCAATGTGAGGCAAAGCTTCTATTTTGGCTTACAGTCACGAGGGAATGCTTCATGACAACAGTGGAAAGCATGGCATGAGCAGAGGCTAGACATCACCTCTGCCACAGCAAAATAGCAGCAGGAGAAGGAGCCCAAGTCTGGTACGGAAGAGCTGGCTATAACACCCCTAAGTCCAGCCCCAACAACACCTACCTCCTCCAGCAAGGCTCCAACTTCCAAATTGCTACCACCTGAGGAGTAAGCTTTCAAACACACGAATTTTGGGGGGACATCTGATTCACTCCACCACAATATACATATTCTTCTCTTTGCTTACAAATAAAGTTAACAACATATTTTGGCATGGTAATTTATTTAAAAAAATAAGTCTAAATTCTTTATAACTCATACAGAACAATTCTACCACTGTCGTTTAGCAAGCTCACTTATGAGGCCATTCTGAAATCCATGCCTTGCTCAAAATTATTTTAAAAATATATTTATTTATTTGCAAGCAGAGAGAACAGAGACAGACAGAGAGAATGGGCATGCCAGGGCCTCCAACCACATTTTTTTTTGAGGTAGGGAGGGAACTCCAGATGCATGCACCACATTGTGCATCTGGTATTATGTGGGCACTGGGGAATTGAACTTAGGTCATTAGGCTTTGTAAGCAAGCGTCTTAACTGCTGAACTACCTCTCCAACTCAAAGTAGTTTTTGATACGTTCAAATGGCTTCATATTTAGACATAAAAAGTATCAAAGGCAACCAAAGCATCTTTCAAAATAAAAGACCCCTAAGCCATCAGGTTAAATGAATATTAGTTATAAATCTTGGATCATATAAATGCCTAGGCTCCACCTAAAAGTGTGGAAGACCAGCAATCCTTTGACATCTACTTAAGGCATGCCAAGAACATGAGGCAAGAAGCAGAGATGAACTGAGACATTAAAATCATGATCACCCTGGCTCCATCTTTCTTTTCTACTAGGACCTATCAAATGTTTTCATCTGCTTATAACCATGATATACAGCTTTCGATTTGCAGAGCTGAGTAGGACTAAATCACTCATAAAAGGGGCATAGAACTCTGATTATTGCCCTTCAATTTATCCTAAAGATAGTTGTGGGCTGGAAAGATGGCTTAGTGGTTAAGGTACTTGCCTGTGAAGCCTAAGATCCCAAGTTCAAGTCTCCAGGTCCCACGTAAATCAAACGTAAGATGACGCAGGTGCGCAAGGCAGCATGTGTGAGATATGAAGCGCCCACATCTGGAGTGGCCGGAGGCCCTGGCATGCCAATTCTCTCTCTCCTCACACTCTTGCGCCCCCCTTTACTCTCCCGCTCTTGTTCCCTCACATTAAAATAAAAAGAACAGTCTGTTGGACTTGCCTAAAAAAAAAAAAAAGATACTTGTGCTCTTGTCCTTATATGACCAGCTGTAACATTTGTGTATGCATATGTGGTATGTTGGAATGTATACATGCATGGTTATGTGTGTGGGTTCATGTATGTGCAGGTGTGCACGTATGTGTCTGTGTGTGTGTGTAGTGCATGTGGAGGCCACAGGTCAAAGTTGGCTGTCTTCCTCAATTGCACTCCCCCTTACTTTTAGAGACAGGGTCTCTCACTCAACCTGGAGCTCACTGGTTTGAATAGGGAAGCTTGCCAGTGATGTCCAGAAACCCTCTCGTCTCTGCTATCCCAACCTTGGGATTATGCACACACATCAGCACATCTGATTGGTACATGGCTGTGGGGGTTTGAACTTGGGTCTGCATGATTGGGCAGCAAGCACTTCACCCAATGAGTCATCGCCCTAGCCTCCCACTGTGAATTTTTGTGATCTCAAAAATGGTTCAGGCAGGGTATGGGGGCACACGCCTTTAATCCCAGCACCCGGGAGACAGAGGTAGGAGGATCGCCAAGAGTTTGAGGCCACCCTGAGACTACCTGGTGAATTCCAGGTCAGCCTGGACTAGAGTGAGAACCTACCTCAAAAATTATTTTAAAAAAATGGTTCAAGCAGGGCGTTGGGGGCACATGCCTTCAATCCCAGCACTCGGGAGGCAGAGGTAAGAGGATCACCATGAGTTCAAGTCTACTCCGAGACTCCATAGAGAATTCCAGGTCAGCCTGGGCTACAGTGAGACCCTATCTCCAACCCTGCCCCCCGAAAAAGCGGTTAAGAACAAACAGATGTCAAGGCCAATTAAGTTTGAACCCCTCCAAACAAAGACTTTAACACTGCTTGTCTGTGTGTAAATTGAGGTGCAGACACGCACTGAAGTCCCTGCCATCCATCACTGTTAAGGTCCAGCAAGAGAATCCTGTAATCAAAAGCAGCCTCTCACCTTATGGTCTTGCAGTTAAATGTATAGATTTTCTGACTTTGCTCCCAAAGGGTCTGGCTCGTTCCCTTGGATGCATCATCTTCCATATGTAGATTGCATCTTTCTCCAAAACACTGTTTAGGAAACATTTGCTGGCTGCCATGTAACATCCCAAAATATCAAGGCATTAAGAGACGTGTGAGAAAATGCCCGTGGGTTTTCTTATTCCAATTGCCATCCCTGAAAGCCACAACACAGTGAATCACTGCTCTTCACGGAGAAAATTACCAATCAACAGACAAAGCAACCTGAAACGGCAGGAGACACAGCGTGGGCCGCTCCAGCAACGTCAGGCATGTTCCCCGCATCTCCACTGCACCGCATGAGCTTCGGAATATCACAGCTTGTCTTGCCCAAGGCACACAGAATGGGACCACTCCTGCTTGGACCCAGACTGTCAGGGTTAGGGACTGGGTCACCACTCATCAAGAAACACAGGTAGATTGAATTTAGAGTTTATAAGGAGGAGGCAGAAGAAACATAATCATATTCACTTATCTGAATCTATCTATGGGAAACTTAATGACGATGAAAGAAAAGAAAAGATAAAAATATTTCCTCGTGGGTTGGAGAAGTGGTTCAGTGGTTAGAAACACTTGCACACGAACGTGAAAAAAAGGTGCTAGATGTGGTAGTGCATGCCTTTTAATCCCAGCAGTCAGGAGGCAGAGGTAGGAAGATTGCTGTGAGTTCGAAGCCAACCTGGGACTACAGACTGAGTTTCAGATCAGCCTGGGCTAGACTGAGACCCAACTTTAAAAAATAAAAACAATACGTAAATAATAAAATTGCCTCTGGGGCTGGAGAGATGGCTTAGCTGTTAAAGGTGCTTGCCCCAAAAGCCCGACAGTTCACATTTGATTCCCCAGTACCCACCTAAAGCTAGATGCAGAAAGTGTCACATATGTCTGGAGTTCTTTGCACTAGCAAGAGGTCCTGTTGTGCCCATTCCCCTCTTCCTCCTGTGTCTCTGTCTCTCTGCTTGCAAATAAATAAATTTTTAAAATAATAATAATTCCTTCACTAGACAGAACCTTTTCTAAGCATGTGAATCACAAGGTACAATGCAATAATGTCCTTTCAAGCAGAGAATATTCATCTGGCAGTTGATGTCTTAGAATTTCACTACAGGGCTGGAGAGATGGCTTAGTGGTTAAGCGCTTGCCTGTGAAGCCTAAGGACCCTGGTTTGAGGTTCAATTCCCCAGGACCCACGTTAGCCAGATGCACAAGGGGGCACTCACGTCTGGAGTTCGTTCGCAGAGGTTGGAGGCCCTGGCGCACCCATTCTCTCTCTCTCTATCTCTATCTGCCTCTTTTTCTCTCTATCTGTTGCTCTCAAATAAATAAATAAAAATAAACAAAAAAATTTTTAAAAAGAATTTCACTACAAAGATCTGATAATATAAAATGGACAAAAAATTTTAATTATAAAGTCAAAAATAAACATAAAAATGTAGCTTTATTTCCGGGCTGGAGAGATGGCTTAGCGGTTAAGCACTTGCCTGTGAAGCCTAAGGACCCCGGTTCGAGGCTCGGTTCCCCAGGTCCCACGTTAGCCAGATGCACAAGGGGGCGCACGCGTCTGGAGTTCGTTTGCAGTGGCTGGAAGCCCTGGCGCGCCCATTCTCTCTCTCTCCCTCTATGTGTCTTTCTCTCTGTGTCTGTAGCTCTCAAATAAATAAATAAATAATGAACAAAAAATTAAAAAAAAAACTGTAGCTTTATTTCCAAAAGAAATGAGCCCTCAAAGCACAACCCATTCAGTGCCCCAACAGCCTTCCCAAAATAAGCCTTCTTGTTGGGGGGAGGGTGTGTGTAAGAGGTGGAGCCAGCCGGGGCCCCCTGGGGAGAAAGGCTCAGGGCTGGCACAGGCTCTGGGGTACAGAGGGACCCTGCCTCTGGGCATAAGCTTGACCATGACAGCCAAGCCTTCTGCAAGCAGTAGCGCTGAGCACTGTGGCCAGGAATGTTCAAGTGCGAACCCACACCCAGGAGACAGACCTCATAAATCATCCTCAGGGCCCTGAAACCGGAGGCCCAGGCCTTGAGACAGAAGTCAAGCTGGCTGAGGTCCACGGCGACAGTGATGCGCCCTTCTCTCTGCTAGAGCCAGAGTGCCTCTGAGCTTTCCTAAACCTCCCCCTCGCATGCATGCTCGATGATAAAGAGCTTTCTGAAGAGGCGTAGTTATCAGCCTCATTCATGGCTCCACAGTGATGTCGTTTTCTCCTCATTATGAGCTGGTAAAGGCTGGGTGGACTGGCTTCCAGCTTTGTGAGGAGAAAGTAGAATGTTCTAATATCCTTTCTCCAGCCTGGGGAGTAAGACCGCACAGGCAGCTTGCTCCTAGTTCTGCAAATACATATGTCATATGTTGTCCTATGTCAGTTCTTGCAGCAAGCACAGGCGATTGATGGGACTGATTCTATTGCATCCAAACATCAATTTTTCAAATTACTTCCCCCCCCATCTCCATGACACCACCACTACCATCATCACCACCACCAGCAGACATCTATTCATCAGTAAGTTTTAAAAATATGTTTGTAGGGCTGGAGAGACGGTTTAGTGCTTAAGCGTTTGCCTGTGAAGCCTAAGGATCCCGGTTCGAGGCTGGATTCCCCAAGACCCACGTTAGCCAGATGCACAAGGGGGCGTGCGCATCTGGAGTTCGTCTGCAGTGGCTGGAAGCCCTGGCACGCCCATTCTCTCTCTCTCTCTCTCTCTCTCTCTCTCTCTCTCTCTGCCTCTTTCTCTGTCTGTCGCTCTCAAATAAATAAATAAAAACAAACAGAAAAAAAATTTCTTAATATAGGTTTGTAGTTCATCGGCAACTGTGAGGCTTTGGCTTCATTCAGAGTTGCTATGCAACAGGGCAGTCCAGGAAAGCCCTAATCCACCCAGGGTAAGTAGAGGTCCTCAGAGAGGTTGATAATGTCGGTCATGTGAACTTAACCCAGGAACCCAACGGCCAGAAAGCTTGAAATTTTTTTAACCTGAAAAAAAAAAATCTTAATAATTCAAACAATATGTGAAACACAAAGCTGGAGTGCTTTTACGAAATTCCGTATTCAACTGAAAACTAGCATGGGATTTATTTCCTGGTTTGCGCTTGCAGCTTTCCCCATTCATTAAGATTTCCACTGGCTGGCTGGGCTTGGCATACTTGAGGAGGGAATGAGTTATTGTAAGGAAACCATATAGAGTTCTGGCAGTCGCTAGGGCTGCTCTGCAGTTCTTGTTCCAGTGCTTTCTGGTTGAGTAATGTTTGATAAAATACTTAACCTCTCTCTCCTTGATTTCTCCATCTCTAAGCCAGGAGAACGTTAGCTGTTGTCACTGGGTTGTTCAGAATGTTGGTGGAGACGTGTGAAAGGTTTGGAATTATTCCTAGACATCCTAAGAGCTCAATAAATGTGGGATTTGGGTCTGACATATAGTGCTTGTTCATGCAAGCGTGAGGGCCTGACTTTGGTTCCCCAGCACGCATGTAAAAGCCAGGCATGGTGGTGTGCGCCTATAATCCTAAATTCTGGGGAGGTGGATACAGGATGGTACCTGTGGCTTGCTGGCTAGCTAGTCTATGCGAATTAATGAGCTTCAGGCTTAGTGTTAAGACCCTGTATCAAAAAAAAAAAAAAAAAAGGGAAGAGGGCTGCAGAGATGGCTTAGTGGTGAAGGCACTTGCCTGTGAAGCCTAAGGACCCAGCACTTTGATTCTCCAGGTCCCACATGAGCCAGATGCATATGGTGGCGCATATGTCTGGAGTTCATCTGCAGTGGCTAGAGGCCATGGCGCACCCATTCTCGCTTCCTCTATCTCTCTCCCTCTCTCTGTATCTAATAAAAATAAATAAATAAATAAAAAATTTAAAACATTAAAAAACATAAGGATGGGCTGGAGAGATGGCTTAGCAGTTAAGCACTTGCCTGTGAAGCCTAAGGACCCCGGTTCGAGGCTCGGTTCCCTATGTCCCACGTTAGCCAGATGCACAAGGGGGCGCACGCGTCTGGAGTTTGTTTGCAGAGGCTGGAAGCCCTGGCGCGCCCATCCTCTCTCTCTCCCCCTCTATCTGTCTTTCTCTCTGTGTCTGTTGCTCTCAAATAAATAAATAAATAAAAATACTTAAAAAAATAAAAAAAAAACATAAGGAAAGAGAAATTGAGGAAAATCTGGTGGTATGGACCTCTGGCCTCCATGCATGGCACCCATACATCTATGAACACATATGCACATGTGAACTGTGAAATGTTATTATGTGTGTGTGAGCCTATTTTTGCTCCACACAGGACAAGGAAAAAATAACTAAATTCTAGGGTACTGCGTATGTGGACAACAAGGAGAAAATGGAGAAGGGAGAAAGGGAGTCACACACACAGGCAGGTAGAAATGTCCTCTGAGATCGCCGTAAACACACGACCACACAGCGTTGCTACTCAGTGCAGTCTGGGAGAATGCTATGATGATCCTGGCAAGAGCCATCTAAAAATTCATTTTCTTCCTTTTATACTTTGAAGAATTAAATTACATTTTATGAGACAATTTTATCTCAGAAAAAAAAAAAAAACAACTGGCCTTGACAGATTGAATGTTTCTG